>NC_138774.1:284675508-284975508 GCF_965119305.1 Pelophylax lessonae
TTATATCGCAAAATGTGAAAAATATATATATATTTTTCAGAATTGTCGCTCTTTTTTTTGTTCATAGCACAAAAATAAAAATCGCAGAGGTGATCAAATACCACCAAAAGAAAGCTCTATTTGTGGGGAAAAAAGGAAACACATTTTATTTTGATACAGTGTCGCACGACCGCGCAATTTTCCGTATTTATGTTGGGAAAAAAAAGCATTTACCTCTGGGCGGTCAATGTAACTTGCTTAGATTTTAACAAACTGCGTTGCAGATTTCTACCTATTTCCTTTCTGAATAAAAACCTATTTGTTCCACAATGTCCTTAGCAAACTGATCCTGAATAGGGGGGGTCTGGTTCATTATAATCACCTGGTCATAACTGCAGACTATTAGCTAAGACACTTGTCTACAGGATCAGTAATAGAGGGCTGCAGGGTTGTATTTCCCTGAAGATGGGCAACTTCCTCTCCTTCCACTTCTTGCAATTCCACTTAAAAGACAAGTTTTAACCGCTTGCCGACCGCCGCAAGTACATATACTGCGGCGGTCAGCCCCGGCCAGGCAAAGTGACGTATCGGTACGTCACTAGCCTGTGAGCCAATAGCGGGCGAGCGTGCGCCGCCAGAGGCGCGCTCCCGTCCCGGCTCGTTCCCTAACAAGTCCGCGCGTGTGACCGGCGGACCCGATGTCTGCCGGTCACTCGCGATCGTCCGCTGTGAAGGGAGAAAGGCAGGCGGCTAATGTAAACAAGCCGCCTGTCATTCTCCCCTGTGTAACAGCAAAGATCTAACGGTCCTGCTATGTAGGACTGTAGATCTCTGCTGTTACATGTAAAGCCACATCCCTGCAGTTAGAAACAAGCCCCTGGGGACACGCTTAACCCCTCCTTCCCCAATAAAGTTAACCCCTTCCCTGCCAGTGTCATTTTTACAGTAACAGTGCATATGTATAGCACTGATTACTGCAGTAATGTCACTGGTACCCCCAAAAGTATCAAAAATGTCAGTCAAGGGTCCGATCTGTCCACCGCAATGTCGCAGTCCTGCAAAAAAAATCGCAGATCGCCGCCATAACTCGTTAAAAAAAAAAAACAACAAAAATGACAAAAATCTTTCCCTTAGTTAGTAAACGCAATAACTTTTGCGCAAACCAATCAAAATACGCTTATTGTGATTTTTTTTTACCAAACATATGTAGCAGAAAACAAATTGGCCAAAAATGTTAAAAAATTTAGATTTTTACATTTTTTGGGGGGGGGAATTTCTAATAAAAAAATGTGAAAAATATTGTTATTTTTGCAAAATTGTCGCTCTTTTTTTGTTTATAGCACATGATCAAAAAATCGCACAGGTGATCAAATACCACCAAAAGAAAGCTCTGTTTGTGGGAAAAAAAGGCCGTCAAATTCGTTTAGGTACAGCGTCGCACGACCGCGCAATTGTCCGTTAAAGCCACGCAGTGCCGAATCGCAAAATAGGCCCTGGTCAGGAAGGGGGTAAAATCTTCCGGGGCTTAAGTGGTTAATTTTAATGGTGGCTTGCAGAGGATTATTGGTATTGGTTTTGTGAATTAAAAATATTGGTGTGTGTCAGAGTTCAGCAAGCAGCATCAGCAGCAGGTGCGTTGCGTTCCAGGATCGCTAGATTAGGGGAGTGGCTTAGACTGGTGCAGCAAATTTTGGCAAGAAAAACTGAAACACTCAGCAGGCCCTGTTTGCATTTTTTAGGATTCAACGTTCCCTTTTTACTGGAATTTTTCCCTAAGGTAAAATTTAAAATGATAAATTTCACCCCCTAACCCCCACCTTGCACATAGGGTTTGGGAAAAAACATTTTTAGCTTTTAATGACTAAAATGGAGTTTATATCTTTAATTTTAAATGCTTGGAGGCAGGCGGCTAACTGTAGCCAAACCGTCTATGAATTCTGGTAAGTGGCCTGATCCAGACAGCCCTGCCCAACAGCGAAAACCGGTCAGTGACTTCACTTTCCTTTACTATGGTTATGCAATACATCTTGGACGCCAACATGCGTCAAGACTGAAGGGAACATGAGGACAGCCCTTTGCTCTTCCATCCTGTAAGCGTGTTCATAGTGTTAGACAGACAACAAGGTCAGATAGAGCATTGATTGGCTCAATGTGTCAATCTCTCCTTTCCAATTTTACTCCAGAGTTCAATATTTTACAAGTCCACCATCATGTTCAACCGAAGTCCAAGTTCTGATGAAGGGAGCACTTTAAAATCACCCTCTAGGACACATGTGTCAAACACAAGGCCCGAGGGCCAAATTCGGCCCTCCAGGCCGTTTTATGTGGCCCTTGCACCTCTACTAGAGCTGCATTGGAGCTCCAGCCCTCCTTTGGGCATCCGCCAGACCCTGCACTTTCTGCTTCCCAGCTCTGTCCCCAGCTTCCTCCTAGCAGCAACACAAGGTAAGGGGGTGCACTTTGATGTTGGGGGGGGGAACTATTGACATCTAATGTAAGGGGATTGGGATACTCTGGACATCTAGTATTACAGATACAACCGGCCCTTTGAGGGCAATCATAATGCTGATGCGGCCCTCCATAAAGTTGAGTTTAACACCCCTGCTCTAGGACTTCTATGAGAAAATAAATATTTTCGGGCTTCAAAACTATTGGTGTGGCACCCCCCCCCCTTTTTTTTTTTTTTTACATTTCCTGGATCCTATCTGAGGGACCAGTAGGCCCTTTCCTGTTTCAGAGGATGAATAAGGATGAATCCAGAAGTAATTTTTGATTCCAAACTTCTACCAACAGCTTCAAGACATTTGTTGCTGTTTGAGATTTCCCTCACTTTCTGTTGTAGCTTGCCCATTAACAAGGAGCTATTTAACTCCAGAATTCATTAATCTACAAACCCATTCAAGTCCACAATTCATTGGTTCAACAGCAATTCAAGTTTCCTACCAAACAGCTACATATCATTTGTCGCTTTTGGAGATTTTCCTTGCTTCCGGCTGTAGCCTTTCCATTAACAAGGAGCTATTTAACTCCAGAGTTCAATAATCCACAAATCCATTCAAGCCTACCATGTTCAACAGCAATTCAAGTTCTGACGATGGGGGCAATTTATACCCACTATCTAAGATTTCTGTGATAAAATACATATTTTTGGGCTTCAAAACTATTGGTATAGAGCTACCTTTTTATACATCTAATGGATCCCAGGAGATCCTGGCCCATTTCTGTCTGAGAGCCACCCAAGCAAAGCCAATTCACTCTAAAATGTTAGACCCTACTTACCACGAGTGGGGTTTTGCAAACCAGAAGTCATTTTTGATTCCCAACAGCTACAAGACATTTGTTGCTGTTTGAGATTTTCCTCACTTTCTGCTGTAGCCTTTCCATTAACAAGGAGCTATTTAACTCCAGAGTTCAATAATCCACAAATCCATTCAAGTCTACCATGTTCAACAGCAATTCAAGTTCTGATGAAGGGGGCAATTTATACCCATTATCTAAGATTTCTTTGATAAAATAAATATTTTTGGGCTTCAAAACTTTTGTTATGGAGATACTTTTTTATACATCTTCTGGATCCCAGGAGATCCTGGCCCTTATCTGTCGGAGAGCTACCTAAGCAAAGCCAATTTACTCTACAATGTAAGATCCTACTTACCATGAGTGAGGTCTTACAAACCCGAAGTAATTTTTGATTTCGCATTTCCTACCAACAGCTACATATCATTTGTTACTGTTGGAGATTTTCCTTGCTTCCGGCTGTAGCCTTTCCATTAACAAGGAGCTATTTAACTCCAGAGTTCATCAATCTACGAATCCATTCACGTCTACTATGTTCAACAGCTATTCAAGTTCTGAAGGGGGCTATTTATACCCACTAACTAAGATTTCTGTGATAAAATAAATATTTTTGGGCTTCAAAACTATTGTTATGGAGCTACCTTTATATACATCTCCTGGATCCCAGAAGGTCCTGGCCCTTTTCTGTCTGAGAGCCACCTAAGCAAAGCCAATTTACTCTACAATGTAAGACCCTACTTAGCATGAGTGAGGTCTTACAAACCAGAAGAAATTTTTGATTTCGCATTTCTTACCAACAGCTACATATCATTTGTTACTGTTGGAGATTTTTCTTGCTTCCGGCTGTAGCCTTTCCATTAAAAAGGAGCTATTTAACTCCAGAGTTCAATAATCCACAAATCCATTCAAGTCTACCATGTTCAACAGCAATTCAAGTTCTGATGAAGGGGGCAATTTTTTACCCACTATCTAAGATTTCTTTGATAAAATAAATATTTTTGGGCTTCAAAACTATTGGTATGGAGATACTTTTTTATACATCTTCTGGATCCCAGGAGATCCTGGCCCTTATCTGTCGGAGAGCTACCTAAGCAAAGCCAATTTACTCTACAATGTAAGATCCTACTTACCATGAGTGAGGTCTTACAAACCCGAAGTAATTTTTGATTTTGCATTTCCTACCAACAGCTACATATCATTTGTTACTGTTTGAAATTTTCCTCACTTCCTTCCGTAGCCTGCCCATTAACAAGGAGCTATTTAATTCCAGAGTTCAATAATCCACAAATCCATTCAAGTCTACCATGTTCAACAGCAATTCAAGTTCTGACGAAGGGGGGCAATTTATACCCACTATCTAAGATTTCTGTGATAAAATAAATATTTTTGGGCTTCAAAACTATTGGTATGGAGATACTTTTTTATATATCTTCTGGATCCCAGGAGATCCTGGCCCTCATCTGTCTGAGAGCCACCTAAGCAAAGCCAATTTACTCTACAATGTAGGACCCTACTTAGCACGAGTGAGGTCTTACAAACCAGAAGTAATTTTTGATTTCGCATTTCCTACCAACAGCTACATAACATTTGTTGCTGTTGGAGATTTTCCTGGCTTTTCGGCTGTAGCCTTTCCATTAACAAGGACCTATTTAACTCCCGAGTTCATTATTCCAGAAATCTATTCACGTCTACCATGTTCAGCAGCAATTCAGGTTCTGAAGGGGGCAATTTATACCCACTAACTAAGATTTCTGTGATAACACAAATATTTTTTAGCTTCAAAACTATTGGTATGGTGCTAAATGTTTATAAATCTCCTGGATCCCATCTAAAGCACCCGAAGGTCTTTTCTGTCACCTTACCCTGACCTTACTTAGCATGAGTGAGGTCTTACAAACCAGAAGTCATTTTTGATTTTGCATTTCTTAACAACAGCTACATAACATTTGATGTTGTTGGATATTTTCCATACTTCCCGCTGTAGCCTGTCCATTAACAAGGAGCTAGTAAACTCCAGAATTCAATAGTCCACAAATCCTTTAAGTCCACCATGTTCAACAGCAATTCAAGTAGGTTCCCACCTCACATAAGATATGGGCCTGCTGGTTGTTTGCCTTTATGTTTTCCTCTGCGTATGTGGAGATTAATCCCAATCTAAATGATCACCTTTAACCACTTGCCCACCGCCGCACGACTATCTACGTCGGCGGTCAGCCCCTCACAGGCAAACTAACGTAGGGCTACGTTGCTTGCTTGTGAGGGTCTAGGGAGCGAGCGCGCGCCCCCGGAGGCGCGCTCCCGCTCCCGCGTGGTCACGGACCCCCCCGCGCGTGTGACCAGCGGACCCGATGTCCGCCGGCCACTCGGCGATCGGCGGGGGAGAGGGAGAATGTCAGGCAGCTTGTGTAAACAAGCTGCCTGTCATTCTCCTCGCTGCAAAGACACTGATCACATGGATCTACTATGTAGATCCGTTGATCAGTGTCCTTACAGCTGAAGCCACAGCCAATCACAGTAGAAAGCACGCCCCTAGGGACACACACAGCCCCTCCCTCCCAAATAAAGTTAACCCCTTCACTACCAGTGTATTTTTACAGTAACAGTGCATATATATAGCACTGATTACTGTAGAAATGTCACTGGTAACCCCAAAAGTGTCAAAAATGTCAGTCAAGGGTCCGATCTGTCCGCCGCAATGTCGCAGTACCGCAAAAAAAATCGCAGATCGCCGCCATTACGCGTTAAAAAAAAAAACAACAAAAATGACAAAAATCTTTCCCTTTGTTAGTAAACGCGATAACTTTTGCGCAAACCAATCAAAATACGCTTTTTGCGATTTTTTTTACCAAACATATGTAGCATAAAACAAATTGGCCGAAAATGTTAAAACATTTTGATTTTTACATTTTTTTGGGGGGGAATTTCATATAAAAAAATGTGAAAAATATTGTTATTTTTGCAAAATTGACGCTCTTTTTTGTTTATAGCGCAAAAAGTAAAAATCGCACGGGTGATCAAATACCACCAAAAGAAAGCTCTGTTTGTGGGAAAAAAAAGGACGCTAAATTCGTTTAGGTACAGCGTCGCACAACCGCGCAATTGTCCGTTAAAGTCACGCAGTGCCGAATCGCAAAATACCCCCTGGTCGGAATGGGGGTAAAATCTTCCGGGGCTTAAGTGGTTAACATATGGATAAATATTGTTACTACTATCTGTTTCTATGAGGCAGGCTTTCACCCCCCCCCCCCTTCTTTTCTAAGTCTTCTTTTTCCACTCTACGTTTTCTCCTCCACCTCTTATTTTCTACTATATCTTCTTCTTGTTACGTGACATAGGATTTATGAATTTTTAAAAAAACACACTTTTCGTTTTATGACTAAGGAATGGTTTAAGGTTTATGTCTGACTTTATACTAGAATCTATTTGTCCAGAATAGCAAGAGATGGCATGAACACCTAATACAATTTAGCTGTATTTGGTTCATATTGTTGATAATACGATAATGGTGTATTATGTCTTTGTTCTTTTCTTTAAATAAAAATGTATTGAAAAAAAACAAAACAGCAATTCAAGTTCTGATGGAGGGGCACTTTATAGCTACTGTCTAAGATTTCTGGGGGAAAAAAAAATATTTTTGGGCTTCAAAACTATTGGTATGGAGATACTTTTTTACATCTTCTGGATCCCAGGAGATCCTGGCTCTTTTCTGTTTGAGAGCCACCTAAGCAAAACCAAATTACTCTACAATGTAAGGCCTTACTTAGTACGATTGAAGTCTTACAAACCAGAAGTAATTTTTGATTTCCTACCAACAGCTACATAACATTTGTTAATGTTGGAGATTTGGAGATTTTCCTTGCTTCCTACTGTGACCTGCCTGTTAACAAGGAGCTAGTTAACTCCAGAATTCATTAATCCACAAATCTATTCAAGTCTACTATATTCAGCAGAAATTCAGGTTCTGAATTGCTTTAAGATTTCTGTGATAAAATTAATATTTTTGGGTTTCAAAACCATTATTGTGGTTCTTCTGATTTCCTACATCTCCTGGATCCCATCTGAGGCACCTGTGGGCCCTTTCCATTTCGAGAGCCACCTAAGCAAAACCATTGTGCTCTACAATTTACGGCCTCACTCTACATGGCCAAACCAAAAGTAATTTTTGATTCCGCACCTCCTACCCACAATCTTTCAACATTGCTGCAACTTGAATCAGAAACATTTTTGATTAAACTGTGATACTAGTACACAGTGATAGCTGTCACTTCACATTTTCACATGGCAGTCACCTCAATCTTCATTGTACGGCTTATAGATAATTATTAAGAAAAGCAGCCTGCTTTGTTAAAATAAAACCAAAATTACTAAAAGGAACATTTTTGGCTCATTGTATCACATTCTTATTTCTCAATGCAATCACAATCCTATTTCTATCTCTCAAGTGTCTTCTATTTGTTTAATGGTGTAAATTAAGAAAAAGAAACAATATTTACGTTGGTGCCATTTGTGGGAACTGAACTCAAGTCATTAACTTTAAGGGACATTTTCTCCCTTGGGCCAGTACTATTCAGATATGTTGGGCTGATGGCCCTGAGTGAAGATACTTCATCATTATTCAGACCTCAATTAGAAACTGACTCGCAGTCAATGGGCAATATATACCCACTACCCATTCAGACCTGAGATCACAGCAACTGACACTGGGTAGCCTCCTGGTGTCAAATTCTGTTGTGATTCTGAGATGTGAGCCAATGCCAAAAAAATGGAAGATTGGAATCTGTCCCTACCATCAAAGAGCCACATAGTTGTATTCGCCCCTCCAGGCCAAAGGTTGTTCGGCTGGCCATAGATGCCTAATTTTTTTCGATCAACCAGCAGGCTTATAAGAAAAAAAAGGAAAAAACTGATTCCTTCATCCACAGCTTTTGCTACAACACTCACCTTTAATCTAGAACTGCCCCCCACAGTACTTAAAGCGGAGTTCCAGCCTAACCGCACACTCACCTGTCCTCACACTCACTCGGTCCAGCGATGCGCCGTCTTCTCCCTCTCTGCTCTGCGGCGCCGGCATCACTGATATGGGCACCCAGCTGTGACAGTTTGCGGCTTCACAGCCGGGTACGCACTGCGTATGCGCGAGTTGCGCTATGCGTCATGATTGGCCGGCAATCTTCTGGGACCTCTGACATGTCCCAGAAGATTGCAGGGAGGGAGGGAGAGAGGAGAACCTGTCAAAACTAGGTACCCGCTCCCCCCCCCCAAAAAAAATGACATGCCAAATGTGGCATGTCAGGGGGTTAGGACTATTTAAAGCGGAAGTTCCACTTTTGGGTGGAACTCCGCTTTAATTTCCACCACTAGATGTTCTTAGTCTGACATGCGGCATCTTTCAACCCTCTTCCTCTGAGCCCAAGCCATCATAGACCTGTCCACAGCTTGTGACTGGACAGTTAACGAGAATCCGCACAATGACGAGCTCATTACTCTCCTCCTATTGGCAAGCTACTTGTTAGCACATGAATGGATTGGCTCCTTTTGCTTCTTCTCCCTTTTGCCTCTCTAAGCTCTGCAGTACAGTGGATTGTAAGAGGCTGAAACCAAGTCAAATCTAGGTACCTGCAATTTAATTATGTATTAATGATAAAGATATACATTATATTTTGTCTACTTGAAGCTCAACTTTCAATGCATTATGTCATCAGAAGAATATCAAACTGTTGATGAATGTCTTTTTTACGAGTTTCATTGCAGAACATGCCGTATGGCTAAAGATAAGGATCTTTATTTTACCCATGTGACTGTAATTGTCCATCTCGTTGGACTCGGCTGAAAATAGCTGTCACTGCTGTTTAAAGAAGGACCTTTAGAGCCGGTTCACACTGAGGCGACACGACTTTGGGGGGCGACCTGTGAAGTCGCGTGCACCGCGACTTCGGCGCGACTTGCAGGGACTTCACATAATGGAAGTCTATGCAAGTCGCTCCGAGGTCGCCCCAAAGTAGTACAGGACCCTTTTTCTAAGTCGGAGCGACTTGTGTCGCTCCTATTAGAACGGGTCCTGTACTACTCAATGGACCGCCACCAACCGCGACTTGTCAGGCTGACAAGTCGCCTGACAAGACGCGCATGGGAATGGGCTCTTATCCTGGTGTGTTAGCTTTTTGAATTGCTATTTTGTCTTTTAGCTACTGAAGCAAGGTAAGCCTATTGGGAGAGCATGCAACAGAGTGCCAATGCAGTGAAACAATTAGGAGGCAGGAACATAGTGTTGTCACCATCTAACGGGAAGTGCCTGCACAAGGTCATTCATGGTAGGATCACCAGGTATTAGTTTCATGAAAGCCACAGAGTTGAAGAGATTGAAAAATAATTTGAAATGGCATCAACATGTTAAAGCTTATAGTATGCAAGAATATAGTGACAAATTAAAAGTGCGGCACATTTAGTGACACATTTAAATGAATGCATTTCAAATTTAAACTGCACAATACCAATGTAGAGCCTAAATGGGACCTAAAATCTGTTTTATATAGTAACATAGTTAGGTTGAAAAAAGACACAAGTCCATCTGGCTCAACCAATAGAATTGCCTTATTTGTATCATCATCTTACATCATAACATGTATATTACGGACAGAAACCAGAGATTACACACCAGCCTGGTGGTGTCTTGTAACATTTGCAGGCACTATTGTGTGATCTCTCATTGATAAGAGTATACAAAATAATGTCTTTCTTTAAAGCATCTGAAATGTAAGTATTCTGGTGAGTTTGGATATACAGTGTATTGGTGCAGGTCCACAGTGCCTCTGGGAGAGCTTTGCATAGCAAATACGAATTGTTAGATAGCAACTCTGTCATGGAGTTCCCTGTCTAGGTAAGAGGACATAGGATATAGGCTAAGGTACGCTATATAACCAATGGCTTGTGGACACTTGACCAAAACATCTCAATAAACTTATTGGACGTCCAAGTCCAAAACCATGGGTATTACTATGGAGTTGCCCCTCCTTTGCAGCTATAACATTGTCCACATATATAGGAAGGTTTTCCTAAAGATTTTGGAGGGTGTCTGTGGAAATTTATGCTCATTCAGCCAAAAGAACATTGTGAGGTCAGGTATTCACATTGGATGAGAAGACCTGGCTCACAATCTGGGTTCCAACTTATCCCAAAGGGGTTCAGTAGGGCTAATGTCAGGGCTCTGTGCTCTACTCCTCAAACCATGTCTTTACGGAGTTAGCTTTGTGCACAGTCATGCCTGAACAGAAAAGGGTCTCCTCCAACTTACCAAAAGGTTGGATTAGCGCACAATTGTCTAAAATCTTTGTATGCTGTAGAATTAACAGTACCCTTCACTGGAAACACCTGAACTCATTTAGAGGGGTACCTGCATATTTTTTTTACAGGTAGGTGTTATGGTTGGGTGTCCACATTGACCATAATGACTGTAAAGGGTTTCGCTTACTTTATTATTACAGCAGCCACCTATCCTAGAATTTTTAACATGAACATTAGCCACTTTTAAACCTACAAGCTCTGTTTAAGAGCATAAACTACAAGACATTTGCTACTACTTTACCAGCCAGAAAACACTTACTCTCTGATTCAGTGGCACTTTGGTACTAAAGGCATGAGTTTCCTGAGTGCTGGGCTAAGCCCTACCATACTTGCCTGCACCCTGTCCAATAAGAGTGTCCTTATTGCCTGCTGAATTGTTTCCATTGCACACTAGTGATAGTAGTTAGGCAGAGCTTAGCCCAGAATTTAGGGAGGTCAGACCCTTAATAAGAAAAGGATACTAAATCAGTAAGATATACAGTAGAGCAGGGATCCTCAAACTACGGCCCTCCAGCTGCTGCGGAACTACACATCCCATGAGGCATTGTAAAACTCTGACATTCACAGACATGACTAGGCATGATGGGAATCGTAGTTCCTGAACAACTGGAGGGCCATGGTTTGAAGACCCCTGCAGTAGAGGTTCTAGCTAAAAGGGGTAACTGTGCTCTTCAGCAAGTTTGCTCTAGGATTACATTACTTGCCACCTGGGCAGGGCTTTATCATAATGGGTGGTATATGGGCATTTCTCTGTATGGTTGGACTTTTTAAGGGTGAGTTTAAGCATTTTGGGGTTTTACAAATGCGTGTTCCTGGATCATGTGGTAAAGCAATACATTTCCTGGTCTGAAGCACAGTGAAAATTCACAGAGAATAGGGATAATAGGCAACATATATGACAAATGAAAAACATCTACTGTTCCCCCCCCCCCCCCCCACCTTTCCCACTCTTCTTTCCTACATGCTTCTCTCATAGCGCTAACAATGACCTTACCTAATTCTGCCTTTCACTATGTGGTCCACCGAGCAGACTCACATGTTTAGTCAGCTCTCTCAGTTTACCGGACTGTACTCCCTGTTCCTCACGTCTGGTCAATAGTCTCTGAGGTTTCTCCCACCCATCTGCTTCTCTCTACATGTTGTTAAGGTATTGGGCACTGTATACCCCTAACCTGCCAGCTACTTGGCTGCACCCCCCCGTTTAGGCACAGTGTGTTCCCTTTATGGGGTGCCTACGGGCTGGTCGCGCCACTTTCCGCTTCCTCATACTTCCCCACCTTGTTATCCAATTTACACAAGCTCTCACGTTTTTTTACTGCAGTTATTGTTAAGTTACCAGACGTGGCTTATGCTCTTCGTATGCACCATATGTCAAAAGTCATTACTGTTATATGTTATTCTTCTTCAATAAAATGTTTGAACTAGAAAAACATCTACAACAAAATGGCTGCATTCATTTAATCTATAATTTGTGTCCCCCAGGTCAACTGTCTTAGGCTTCTGCCTTCCTACCCCTGTCTGTTGGCTATGCTTAGTTGACACTAACAAGATCAGAAGGAACACCAAAGCTGAAAGCTGCCCAATTTGCGTTCGTTGACCTAGAACTCATGCTTAGAGTAGGACTTGCAGCCTAGTCTTATTGAAGGCTACTTTAAGGAGGCAGTCTGGAACTGTTTATTATACATGGGAAGGTATTACCCCAAATGATGCCCACCACCATCAAACCCACTCTTTTTTATCTCAGGCCATCATAAATACACCCCTTGAGGGTGCATCTTCACACTGAATTGGGCTCAAAGTACTCCTGGAAAGAACAGCACTTACTCAGTTCTGGAGTAAGGACTGCCCTGGAAGAGAAGAAGGACCTGTAATATCACATGACTATGAAGATTAAAATAATTTAAGTCTGTGAAGGTTCTCATTTCTCCAGGTTATGGTATCTCTAGTAGTAGTTATTCACATCCAACTGGATTTTTTTCTGTAATGTTGAAGATGTTTCGTAGCTTATCCAAGCCACTTCTTCAGAAGACAAGAGACTAAAGCCGGCCATCGGCCATAGAGGCTTATTGTACCCAAGTTGATCTATTGACAACCAGCCTGTCAATTTTTTTATGCGAATATTGCCAGCGGCTGTAGCCACTAGCAATAATCACAGAGTGTTTTCCCGACCAGGACGGTAGCCCCCCCCCGTTATGATAGACATACTAATTTGATTTCCAGCAGAGTAAATGAAACAGGATTTAGAAGTCAACTTATCCTATATCAACAGGATGTTTACCAGTGCTTTTTATTTTTTTATTTTTTCCCAAACCTTTATTGGACGTAAGGAGGGGTTTTTTCATTTTTTTTTTACAATAAACAAATGTATGCAGTAATCATAAACTCACCCTAAATTTTAAAATACAACAATCATAAATTATTATACGAGAACTCTAAGCAACAGATTCCATTTATTCTATATAATAGTGTCATGTTATAACATAGATATATTCTGTGAACACCAAAAAAAAAACAAAAAAACAGGTCATTGAATGAATGACTTCAACATCTATAGCTGAAAAATTAGCAATGCATATTTCTGTGAAGTCATCTACAGTGGATGGGGTAACACAGTGTTCAACAATTAGTATAGCAGCATTTGTGGCTCAGTATAGGGTGTCTATTAAATTAAATATTTCTAATCTACACTAGAAAAAAAAAATGCTAGATTTTGTTGCATATTTTTCCTGTGGTCTGACAGAGACTGAAACTTTTATACAAAACATTTCTGATATAAGCGTGCCTTGATCAAATTTTTGTATTATTTTTGGTAGCTCAAATCTCCCAAAAAGTCTTCTGGGATAAAGGAACCAAAGGCTGCTCCATAGGTTATCTGTTTCTGCTGTTCCCTGAGCACTCTTAGATCCCGTTATTTTATCTTAGTGTTCTTGGTAAAAATTTGTAAAGGAAATAGCTCAGGCTTTATTTTTATTTTTTTTGGCCCCATGTTTGCATTGGGCAGGGCATCCCAAACCATTCTGCACAATTTGGTGTAATTTGCTGTTCTGTATTGCACACTTTTGGAGCATGGTTTGGATTCCTTTTGACTTCAGTGGGTCTTTCGGTTTGGAAATTCAGAATTTCGAAAATTTACAAATTTTGACTTCCATGGGACTTTCGGTTTGGAAATACAGAATTTCGAAAATTTACAAATTTTGACTTCCATGGGACTTTCGGTTTGGAAATTCAGAATTTCGAAAATTTACAAATTTTGACTTCCATGGGACTTTCGGTTTGGAAATACAGGATCTCGAAAATTTACAAATTTTGACTTCCATGGGACTTTCGGTTTGGAAATACAGAATTTTGAAAATTTACAAATTTTGACTTCCATGGGACTTTCGGTTTGGAAATACAGGATCTCGAAAATTTACAAATTTTGACTTCCATGGGACTATAGGTTAAGAAATTCAGAACTTCGATTTCCACAATTTTTTTAAAGTTTGGCCAGGCCACAACTGATTGAAGTTTGAAGAAGTTAAGAAGTTCAGTCATCTCTAAAATATATATATATATAAATATATATATATATATATATATATATATATATATATATATATATATATAGTAGATATAGGAGGAGTCCCTTGTAGTGCATTAGCACATCTCTCCCAGCAAGGAGTGTTGTCTCCAAGGGTTAGAGAGGCTGGATTCATCCTTTTTTATGGATAGTGTAGGACCCACTGACAATGGGGTACTTTGACGTAGTGGTGGGCTTGAGCACGATATGGCCATATGGTGGGACCAAATCCCCATTTTTATTTATGAATTGTCTTCATATTTGATAGTCATTTCTTTTGCATGTGTGCGCTATTCTTTTTTAATATATATATAATATATATATATATATATATATATATATATATATATATATATATATAACATTTGTAAGTCTGTTTTATTAGTAATGTAAGATTTGCCAGGAATGTACTTGTGAACTCTATCCACCTTTATAAACCAAAAAAAAAAAACATTCTAAACTAAGACCTGCTGGTAGAGATGTCTACAGTTCTAGGGATTGAAAACAATTCCTTTGTTAATTTCTAAGACCTGCTGGTAGAGATGTCTACAGTTCTAGGGATTGAAAACAATTCCTTTGTAAATTTTTAAGACCTGCTGGTAGAGATGTCTACAGTTCTAGGGATTGAAAACAATTCCTTTGTTAATTTTTAAGACCTGCTGGTAGAGATGTCTACAGTTCTAGGGATTGAAAACAATTCCTTTGTTAATTTTAGGCACGCCCCTTATTTTCCAAAAAATCTATTAGTACCTTTGCTTTGTTTTTCTTAATGCGCAACCCCCAAATTTTCAAAAATCCCAGCTGCAGAGTATAGTTGGAACAAGCTTACTAACATTTAAGGTAAGCTTTTTGTTTTCTTTTTTTTTTGGATTTTAATTAAAATACTGAATTTCCATCCATAAAAGTCTTATAGTTATAGGCTGATGAGCCTGCAACTCTACTTGAGCCATCTACTTTGAATTCTTATTCAGGCTCAGCTTTTGTCAAACTCCTAGAATTTTTTTTTTTTTTTTTTTTTACATTTGAATATATTTTAAATTGATAAGCTATTTCTCTTCCTTACAGAAAATAGGGAGATAAGAAGGAACCATAGACAATGAAAAAGACCAAGGAAGAGGCAAAAGGTAGGCTTGTTTGGTTGTTGGAATTATTTTCAATTCTAGAAAAGTTCTATGTTTGATACGCTAACATTTTTTTTTTCATACATTTTACTCCTGAATCATTTTTTTTAATTTTGTCAACACAATCTTTATAAATCAATCCTTCAAAATTTTTCTTTCAATCAAGTTCAACATTTTTAGTCAAATAAATATTCCTCATTTTAAGGGAAACCCAACAAATACTGTATCTCCAGCATTCCAATACTCAAAGACCTTACAGTATACTAATAATATTCTTGTTATTATTTAAAAAATTCTTAAGCATGTTTTATTAAAAGGCTCATTTTTGTAAAATGGTATGTATAAAATATCAAGCATTTGTAGTAGTAAACTACTAAAGCCTATCCTTGCCCCCTAATTTTCACTAGTTGCCTTTTTTATTTTATTTTATACTACTTACTGATATGAATTTTACTGTAACTATTTGGACAGCACTACACTACATGAATACCCCAATGCTTTGGTTTTAAGGACGTATCTACAATAGATATTACACACATCCTAGGATTGGCAAAATCATGCCATAAGTTAGGCGGTATGTAATAGCTAGACCAAAAAGTTCTGAAAAATTTTGTAAAACTTTGTAAACAAGGTAGGTAATATTTACACCCATTAAGTATTAATGAGTTGTAACATACACTCATTAGGTACAGTTGTTAGGTATTATATTAGGTAAGTATGTCTAATTAGCAAAGTTAGAAAAAACTAACTCAGTATCATTTTGAAAAAATATAAAACCACTTGTAATCGCTCAGAACTGTGCCCCCTCAAGAGGCAGGCATCAAGTATCTACACAATTTTTGTTGAAATATGACCAACGGTGAAGGGAATGGAGGAGGTCTTAACTTGGTCAGGGCCCAACAGTTAGGTAACGCCTCCCCAGAATGTCTTTATAAGCACAAATCCTCAAAAGACACTCACCCGGATTTCAGTTCATGCAGTCCTGCTGTAATGTAAACTTACAGTATTGCTGCTATCTACAATATGTACACTAGGTAGCCAAAATTTTGTGGACACCTGACCACCACACCTATTTGAACTTGTTGGACATCCCCTTCAAAATGTGGAGTTGCCTCCCACTTTTTGTTTAACTTTAACGACCTCAGTTTTTTTGGGAAAGCTTTTCACAAGCTTAATGATTAGAGTTCCAAAGTAGTATTTGGCAGGCCAAGTACTGATGTTGGATGGGCAGACCTGCCTCACGATTGGAGTTTCAGTTCATCCCAAAGATGTTCAATAGGGCTGAGGTCAGAGTTCTGTGATGGCCACTCATCCAACTGGTCAAGTCAAGACTTTATGAAGGTGGATCACGATTGGAGTTTCAATTCCTGTTTTATTTTTAATGTTTACTAACTAGGGATGCGCTGATATATCGGGCGATGAAAATTATCGGCTGAAAATAGGGTTATTGATACTTTGCCGGTAGAAAAAAAAAGGTCTCAACCCTTTTGGGAAAGCTTTTCACAAGATTTGGGAGTGTGTCTTTGGGAATTTGCCCATTAAGCCAAAGCAGTATTTGGCAGGCCAAGTACTGATGTTTGATGGAAAGACCTGCCTCACGATTGGAGTTTCAATTCATCCCAAAGGTGTTCAATAGGGTTGAGTTCAGGGTTCTGTGATGGCCACTTACCCAACTGGTCAAGCCAAGTCTTTATGGAGGTGGATCAACCGATAATTTATCCCACAGTACACTTTAATGTTTTTTTTTTTTTGTTTTTTTTTAGGGTTTACAACTAGGGATTCACCTATATGTCGGGCGACGAAAATTATCGGCTGAAAATAGGGTTATTGATACTTTGCCGGTAGAAAAAAAAAAGGTCTCAACCCTTTTGGGAAAGCTTTTCACAAGATTTAGGATTGTGTCTTTGGGAATTTGCCCATTCAGCCAAAGTAGTATTTGGCAGGCCAAGTACTGATGTTGGATGGGCAGACCTGCCTCACGATTGGAGTTTCAGTTCATCCAAAAGGTGTTCAATAGGGCTGAGGTCAGGGTTCTGTGATGGCCACTTACCCAACTGGTCAAGCCAAGTCTTTATGGAGGTGGATCAACAGATAATTTATCCCACAGTACACTTTCCTGTTTTTTTTTTTGTTTTTTTTTAGGGTTTACAACTAGGGATTCACCTATATGTCGGGCGACGAAAATTATCGGCTGAAAATAGGGTTATTGATACTTTGCCGGTAGAAAAAAAAGGTCTCAACCCTTTTGGGAAAGCTTTTCACAAGATTTGGGAGTGTGTCTTTGGGAATTTGCCCATTCAGCCAAAGTAGTACAGTATTTGGCAGACCAAGTACTGATGTTTGGAAAGACCTGCCTCACGATTGGAGTTTAAGTTCATCCAAAAGGTGTTCAATAGGGCTGAGGTCAGGGTTCTGTGATGGCCACTAACCCAACTGGTCAAGCCAAGTCTTTACAGAGCCGGATCAACAGATAATTTATCTCAAAGTAAAACTTTCTTGTTTTTTTTTTTTTTTAATGTATACTAACTAGGGATGCACTGATATATCGGGTGGCGAAAATTTCCGACTGAAAATAGGGTTATTGGCGTTTTGCCGAATGGCCAATAATGGCATTCTGCATCTCATTGACTTCAATGCCAAATCATGTCCTATTGACTTCAATGCAAAAACACCCCCTTTTAACTTCAATGCAAAAACGCCCCCTTTTAACTTCAATGCAAAAACGCCCCTTTTTAACTTCAATGCAAAAACGCCCCCTTTTAACTTCAATGCAAAAACGCCCCCTTTTAACTTCAATGCAAAATTGCATCCCATTGATTTCAATGCAGAAGCTTCCCTTATTGACTTCAATGCAAAACCGCGTCCCATTGACTTTAATTTAAAAACGCATCCCATTGACTTAAATGGAAAAAAGCCCCCTATTAAATTCAATGCAAAATTGCGTCCTGAAGACTTCAATGAAAAAACGCCAGCCACATTAATGAAATTTAAAAACATTTTTTTTTTAAAACTGTCCATTTTGCATTCGGTTTTCGGCCAAATGAATCCTGAATTTTCGGTTTCAGTTTAGGAACCAGAAATTTTGATTTTGGTGCACCACTCTTTTACAACTATTTAAGCAGAACCCTTTAATGAAAACACCTGGACTCAAAAAATTTGGAGGGCTGTCCACATACATTTGGCTATTTAGTGTGTGTGTTCCAACTGTCCACATTGGCCTAACAATAGGTGAAACTAGAAGGGGGGGGGGCTTTGTTTTGGGCACAATAATTCCACTGTGTTACACTAAAAAGCTACTCTCACAAACAGCCCTTCATTTATTGCAACTCCAAACTACGAAAAGGTTACCAACAAAAGGGTTACCTTTTAGATTTTTACAATGGTGCAGGTATATAGGAGTTTTCACATGTTCTGATTGGTGAATTGGCTTGATCAGGTAATGAAGCAATTTGTTAAAATTGTTTCGTAGAGTGTCTGGATCAATTATGCAATCCAAAGACTCCAAAACTCAGTGAATCTTGAGATTCAATTCATTTTGTGGTTTGAGCTGCCGTGAGTGGTCTAGGGAGCATCCATGCTGAAATGATGGTGCCAGTAAACAAAGGTGTTCATTTTGGGTAATCCCTGTTCGACCTTATATTACAATACTAACTTAGGTAAACTTAACACCCCAGCTTTCCAGGGCTATCCTTTTAGGCAATGTCGGACACAGTGGAGTAGAAAATTGCACATTGTAATATTTTATAATATTTTCAGTTTTTTTTTTTTAATTTTTACTTCATGATTTACTGAATAAGTAAGGAGTTCATTGTCCTTCTTGACTAGTGGGCCAGGCCAGGGGACAGACAATTTAACTGCCCTGTTGACAGCAAGTAATTTCCAGATACATCGTTTCCTGGCATTTCCACATCCTCTCTGCCCACAGGGGTGCAAAAATGTTCAGTGTATATTTAGCATGGGTCCATAATTATGCAAGGAAATCTCTTTCTGGTCTTCAGCCCCCCTAAAACTCCAGCCCAGATGGGCGTATAGACTATATTACCATTGAAAGCCCTAATGACCATCTGCTCTAACTAGGAGAATACTGGCCCTTATTTTTTGGCGATCAAAGCTCTAATTTTGGGGGTTGTCACACTTTCACTGTAAAACAATATACACTCTATTGTCTAAAGTATCGGGATGCCTACCTTTACACGCACATGTGCTTTAATGGCATCCGTAGGGTTCAAAATTGGCCCACCCTTTGCAGCTAAAACAGCTTCAACTCTTCTGTGAACACAGTCCACAAGGTTTAGGAGTTTGTCTTTGGGAATATTTGACTTTTCTTCCAGAAACTCATTTGTGCGCTTCTAGAAGAATGGTCAAACATTCCCATAGACACTCCTAAACCTTGTGGACAGCCTTCCCAGAAGAGTTGAAGCTGTTATAGCTGCAAAGGGTGGGCCAACCCAATATTGAACCCTAAGGACTAAGACTGGGATACCATTAAAGTTCATGTGCGTGTAAAGGCAGGCGTCCCAATACTTCTGACAATATAATGTATATATAAAAAATTAAAAAAAAAAATGTTAAAAAACAGAGCCAGTGCATCAGTTAAAGATATATTTTATACACATATTGGGCAAATCTAGGTTAGTTAAGAATTTTCCTTGTCTAGTTTGTTCATCCCTACTGTCAGTCAGTACAGTAGAGCAGCCTAAAGGGATCATATTGTCCACCTGACCCCCCCCCCCATGAATGTTCCCTTGCTGCCTCCTTGCTTTGCCAGGGCCCTTTCCCCATTGCTTTAACAGAGCATGGCTTTTGGTTATGGGGGAGCATGTGATCTTCCCTATCTGATAATGCCTGAGTGGCCAAATGCCAAGCCCAAATACTGTCACATATGGAAGGATAATCTTCATCCACCCATGAGCAAAAATAATTCTGGTTGGCCGTACGTCCAGTAAAATCACCTGTATTTTAGCAAGTCCATAAAAACATATCTGAAAACACGAATAGAAGGGAACAGCATCACCAGCTAACTCATTCCACGCTTCCTTAGTGCTTAGTCATAGCTCACTAGCTTTTTGGATATGTTTTTATGGACTTGCTGAAATAAAGGTGATTTTACTAGACGTGCAGCCAACCAGAATTCTTTTTGCTCATTGGAATCTGTGATTGACGGGGCCAACATTTGGTCTGTGTGTTAGTGGAGGTGGAGATGGGAGACTGACCTATAGCGGTGTTCACACACATCTTCATCCAACCAGGTTTGACACTTGAGCTTACCCAGGGTGGGCTCTCGCATCAAGGAGGTAGCAAGAGAACATAAATTGGTATGTACCCCCTGCTTGGGGATGGGGGCTATCAGCAGACAGAGGGGTTGATTTATTAAAGGCAAATAGACTCTCTATCGTTCATCAACAGACGCAGCTCCTTATCTTCATTACTCATAGGGTTATGCTCCTCCTTCTGGGAATAGGCACTAGGGAGGAAAAAAACTTAACCATGCCTATGTTGGCTGCCCCTGCAGGCATAACCCCTCAGACTCTGCTATCATCAAACAGTTTTGTTCTGCCTAGTGTTAGGCATCGGGCCTAGCTCCCTGCTGGAACTTCGGTCTTAGCTGTAACAGGCAAAGTTTGTTATTTTTTAACTAGTTAGTTCCTGAGGACCAAGATCCAGAAGAACTACAAGCAACGGCCGGCTGCAGTTTCGCACTGGATAATCTAGATCCTTAAGGTCTCCCAGCCTGGCCAGCGAGCGTGAGCAGGTTATAGTCCAGTACTAGGCCTCGCCACGACAGTGCCCCGATGGATGGAGACCAGCCTGCGAGTGGACAGTCTCACTGGGACGCATCAATCTGGAACGCCCTGAGTCGCAGCTTCCCCTTGGCTGACAGCACCCCCATCTCGGGTGGGAGGTGATCTGTTTCGGAGTGGCGACCACCTGGTAGAGGGTTCAATTTTTTCCGGGTGAGTTCCAGTTGTTCCTGGTTGAGATCCATGTTACCTGGTTGGCTAAGTTTAGCCATTGGGGACTTAGGTTTTGTTTCTGCGTTGTTTCCTTCCCCTCATGATTATACTGCTTTGGGACATCCCTAGGAGTAATGAAGATACGGAGCTGCGTCTGTCGATGAATGCTAGAGGAAACTGGATTGTTGTAAGAACTTACCATAAAATCCTTTTCTCTGAAGTTCATCGACAGACGCAGCACCCGCCCCTCTACTTCTGAGGTATGGGATTTTTTTGTCTTTTAAACACTGCTTGCAACTAAACTGTTTGATGATAGCAGAGTCTGAGGGGTTATGCCTGCAGGGACAGCACCCATAGGCGTGGTTACGTTTTTTTTCCTGCCTAGTGCCTATTCCTAGAGAAAGAGATGTACACTGCTCAGGCAGTTGGAACTTCACAGCCAGCCATGGGTGCAGGACCTCGGATCGCCACCGCAAACAGGATACAAGAGAAATGGCCGCACGCCAAACGATGGTTCACGATGAAAGGCTTTATTGAACAAGGATGGTAAACCATCAATTTTGCTGTACCTTGCAACCTTGTTCAATAAAGCCTTCCATCGTGAGCCATCGCTTGGTGTGTGGCCAATTCTCTTGTATCCTATAGTGCCTATTCCTAGAAGGAGGAGCAGAACACTATGAGTAATGAAGATAAGGAGCTGCGTCTGTCAATGAACTTCAGAGAAAATAATTTTACAGTAAGTTCTTACAAAAATCCAGTTTTTCACTCTGCAAGGGAAGTTGCAATTTGTAAGGGAATTTCCCCCAGAGCTGTGCCCTGGGATGAAGCTCTGCTAACTTCCATAATCCAATCATGAGCAAGCAATAATGCTTTTCTTTTTTTTTTTTTTTTTTCCCTTGCACAAGATTGGGTATTCTTTGCAAAGTGAAATTTCACAACATACGCTAAGCCCTGGGGCAAATTCCCTTGCAATTGAACAATAATAATATTTCTCTGTCGCTCATTGACAGATGCAGAATCCATATCTTGATCAAGATATGGATTCTGCGTCTGTCAATGAGCTTAAGAGAAAAGGATTTTATGGTAAGTCAAAAATCCAGTTATTGTTGTAATATATTATTATAATTATAATGTTATTATATTTATTATTATAATTATAATGTAATTATTCATAGGCAATTATTGAGTGCTTCTACTGATAATCATGAAATCATATTTATAATCACAGAGTACAATACAAAAAAAAAGTGAATATGAGTGTTTTACTTCTCAGGTTCAAAGAAAAAAAAAATTAATGTAATCAGTCTTCTTGATAAAACACAAATTTACGAATGGCATACTTTTTTTTTTTTACATACATACTGTACACGTATGAAATATAAAAGCTTGACAAAAAGTGAACTCATCCTGCATAAACAGAAAAGAGTTATTGAAAGCGGTATAGGTAAATAAATAATACAAAATAACACAGTACAGAAGTTGCTATCTATGTCATAAAGGAATCATTTTTACTCTTGCTTAGGGAAACGATGCTTGCTTCATACATCAAATAATTTGCAGTGGAACTTTCCAATTTTTAATTTTTTATTTTTTTGCTCAGTTTTCTTTCTTGAAGTGAACATGGGTCCCCGCAAACAAGTAAAAAGTGAATTCGCAACAACATCAACCTCAAATGTTTGGCCAGGCAATCAATACAACAAATTCAAACATGGGCCTGGCTATGGTTAAGCGGTTTAGAAAAAATGCGCTTGCAAGGAATTCGAATGAATCAGTCTCACGCCAACGTGTTGGAAAATCTTTGTGTCCGTTTGCCAATTGTTGACTTTTATTATGGAATTAAAAAAAAAAAAAAAAGAGAATGAAGCATTTATCATGTGTGTGTGCCACATCCACGCCTTCGAAAACATGATGGCGGCTCAATTTGGCAGAGAGCAATTGGCAAGCATTTATCACGTGTGTGCCACATCCAAGCCTTCGAAAACATGATGGCGGCTCAATTTGGCAGAGAGCAATTGGCAAGCATTTATCACGTGTGTGCCACATCCACGCCTTCGAAAACATGATGGCGGCTCAATTTGGCAGAGAGCAATTGGCAAGCATTTATCACGTGTGTGCCACATCCAAGCCTTCGAAAACATGATGGCGGCTCAATTTGGCAGAGAGCAATTGGCAAGCATTTATCACGTGTGTGCCACATCCACACCTTCGAAAAAATGATGGCGGCTCAATTTGGCAGAGAGCAATTGGCAAGCATTTATCACGTGTATGCCACATCCAAGCCTTCGAAAACATGATGGCGGCTCAATTTGGCAGAGAGCAATTGGCAAGCACTTATCACGTGTGTGCCACATCCAAGCCTCGAAAACATGATGGCGGCTCAATTTGGCAGAGAGCAATTGTCAAGCATTTATCACGTGTGTGCCACATCCACGCCTTCGAAATCATGATGGCGGCTCAATTTGGCAGAGAGCAATTGGCAAGCATTTATCACGTGTGTGCCACATCCACGCCTTCGAAAACATGATGGCGGCTCAATTTGGCAGCAAGCAATTGGCTTGAGGATGGGCAGATGTTTTTTTTTGCCTAACCATGATTTTCAGCAAGACATCTACTTGGCTATGACCAATTTTAGAGTCTTTATTTTCTTAGCTTATGTGGATGGTCTTCAACATAGGGTTCAACGTAATAACAATGGCTGAAAACTCTGTGTATCTACAAAAAAAAAAAAAAAGACAGCTTTATGGTATTTGTACAGCTTCCAAATGTTATAATGGGGTGACGTTTCAAGTCAATGATTGCAAAAAAAAATAACTGCAGCATACCTTCACCAGTTTTTTTTTTTTTGTTTTTTTTTTGTAAAGCACATAATATTTCAGGCTGAAATCAACAACTAACCAACTGCACCACATTCACTTTAAGTCTTTTAGTTTGTGCCATACATACATCACTATGAGTAAGCGAGACTAAGAAGACTGAGATTGGCTTCTAGGAGTGGATTGACTCGTAAAAATAATCTGCAGAAACTAAGCACATCTTATCTTCAAAAAGCAAGAAGATTGTATCGGTTTAGGTTTGAAGAAAGCCAAAAAAAAAAAAAAAAAATTCTACAGCAAATATTTTGCAAAATATTAACGCGCCCTCATCAACTTGCTCCATTTAGATATTTCCATGACCTAATTCCATGTAAAAAAAAAAAAAAAAAAATATTCACAGACTTCCATAAGTTGAGACAGGATCTTTGCTTCGCATATCGCTAAATATGGACGGCAAAGTATAGGAAAATGAAAACATTTAAATTGATTAAAAATGGTGCAACCGTTTTTGCTGTACAAAAATTCCAGTTTCACCTTGATGCAAAGACCCATTTTTTTATTTTTTATTTTATTTTATATTTTTTTTTACTGAAAACTCCATGAATTAACTTTTAATCGGATGTCCTTACACCTACGAAAAACCATTTAGTATGAAATACTTTTAGCATAATAATCCACTAACATTCAAGTTTTTTTAGGCATGGCTCCATTTTTGTAATTTTTTTTTTTTTTCTTGAGACAGTGCTATGTGGAGGGTTAGCCTCACAGTATATTTAATAAGTTATCTATAAAATGCCTCGTTCCTCGGTAGTTTTGGCACCGCTCATGTCCCTGAGCCAGTGGAGGTCATTTATTAAAAGTTGGGGCACGACAGAAACTAGAGCAGATACGATTCGGGTTTGCAAACTGGGCTTCTTTTACTGTAATGACATGGATGTAAACGTCCCTTAGTATGCCACAATGTGCCGTAAAATTCCTGTACAAAGCCAGGTTGTTAGGTGATGTTACTTGGTTTGCTTGTTTCCAATTTTTTTTTCTTTTTTTATGATTACAGTACAGTTGCACACTTTTGGTAGATGCTTCAAAGCCATGCACCCTGAGAAGCTATATCCCCTTTTAATAAAAGGCGCACCAATCACAAAAGTAAAAAAAAAAGAAAAACATACAAGAAAATATTTCTGGCCCCTGCATGCAATTTATTTTTTTTATTTTGCATCAAATAATTGGCACGGGTTTAATAAATGTCCCCCATTATGTATGACTTGGCACTTAATTTGTTTATGAATACGCACGGTTTCAGTCCATTTCAGATTATACCTGAACAAACTTTAAATTCTAGCGAAAGTAATTTTGCACAGATGTTTGATAAATATTAGTTTTAGAAACTGATTTGAGATTGGCAGAAATTTGCTCATCCAGGGCATATACGCCTATGAATATAATATTGAATAAATAATAATAATAATGAATAATAATATCCATAATGATGGATAAACTTGTTTTTCCAGAATTTGCCATAATTGTGTTTGTGGCACATTATTGTTTTATGCATTTTTGGAAGAATCTGTCCTGGAGATCTTTAAGGCTCCGTTCACATGTAGGCGTTTTGGGGCGTTTTTGGGGAGTTTTTCTGCTCTAGGATCAGCTCTCAAAACGCCCAACAAGACAAATCCTATTCATTTCAATGGCCCCTGTTCACATCTGAGCGTTTTGACGCTGTAAGCAAAATGCCCAACGCTTAAAAAAGTACATGAGCTTCTTTTTGGGCAGATTACAGGCTTTTTCCATTGGTTTCTATTCAATCTAAAAACGCCTGCACAAAAAACGCCTGTAAAATTGCGGTAAAAAACGCGCGAAAACGCTACACTCAGGTGTGAATGTAGCCTTAAACCCAACTGAATTCTCAAAAAAAAAAATATATATATATATATATATATCTATGATTTATATTTCTCTTTTATTATCTATTTTTGTAATCAATTCCAGAATCCTTCTACCCCTAGGCTGAAGGGAAGAACGGCTGCTCTGTGTGTGAGAGCAGTGGTCTCTCTACAGAGGTCAGGCAGGTCCCCGATGAGTCAGAGCAAGAGTTGTCCAATCAGCAGGGAGCGAGAGCTTTGCTGATTGGAGAGTTCTATCTGTGATGCAGGAAGGGGAGTGTCAGATAAAGAGGAATAGAGACCACTGCCTCCAAATAGAGAGCAAGGGTCCCTTCTCCGCAGTCTGGGTAGAAGAGTTGGGTCTGGTGTTGAACTCCTATTTTAAAAAGGATGAGTAAATCCTTAGTGCAGCCTCAGTTGAAAAAAAGAAATATATATATTATATATATTATATATATTATATATTAATTATATATATATATATATATATATATATATATATATATATATTCAATGCAAAGAAATATTTTTTTTCGTTAAGATTTCAAATAGATTTTCAAATTTGCGAACTTTAGCCAGATTCTTGGGCCTTGATTCACTATAGTTTGGAAAACTCAACAACATTACGAAAGGGTAATATCACTGAACATTTTACCGCTAATAGAGGATTGCTTAATTTTTTTAATACTATATCGTAGAACATTTTTGGCTCAATTTTTTAATACTATATTGTAGGTCATTTTTATTAAATATTATATTTTATACCATTTTAATATTGTTCAAAATGAAATAAGGCTGGATAATTCAGTGCATGTCAAGATAAGTGCTGAAAATTTTTATATTTTCTTGTAAAAAAGTTTAAGCAAATAGCTCGCCGTACCAGGCATACTACTGATTGGTATTGTCATAGATTTAGGGTCATGGGCATGTGGGCACTGCTGCTGAATAAAAACCCATATACTTATAATTATTCAAGAGAAAAAGTCCCAAAAAAACATTACGAAAGGGTAATATCACTGAACATTTTACTGCTAATAGAGGATTGCCTAATTTTTTTAATACTATATAGTAGAACATTTTTGGCTTAATTTTTTAATACTATACTGTAGGTAATTTTTAATAAATATTTTATTTTATACCATTTATTTATTGTTCAAAATTAAATTAGGCTGGAGTTTTAGTAGGATAATTCAGTGCATGTCAAGATTAGTGCTGAAAATATTTCTATTTTCTTGTAAAAAAGTTTAAGCAAATAGCTCGCCGTAGCAGGCATACTACTGATTGGTATTGTCATGGGCATGTGGGCACTGCTGCTGAATAAAAACCCATATACCTATAAATATTCAAGAGAAAAGGTCCCAAAAAAACATTACGAAAGGGTAATATCACTGAACATTTTATTTGCTAATAGAGGATTGCTTAATTTTTTTCATACTATATCATAATACAATTTTGGCTTAATTTTTTAATACTATATTGTAGTTAATTTTTATTAAATATATTTTATACCATTTTATTATTGTTCAAAATTAAATTAGGCTGGAGTTTTAGTAGGATAATTCAGTGCATGTCAAGATTAGTACTGAAAATATTTCTATTTTCAAATAGCTCGCCGTACCAGGCATACTACTGATTGGTATTGTCATAGATTTAGGGTCATGGGCATGTGGGCACTGCTGCTGAATAAAAACCCATATACTTATAATTATTCAAGAGAAAAGGTCCCAAAAAAACATTACGAAAGGGTAATATCACTGAACATTTTATTTGCTAATAGAGGATTGCTTAATTTTTTTAATACTATATCATAATACAATTTTGGCTTAATTTTTTAATACTATATTGTAGTTCATTTTTATTAAATATTATATTTTATACCATTTTAATATTGTTCAAAATTAAATTAGGCTGGAGTTTTAGTAGGATAATTCAGTGCATGTCAAGATTAGTACTGAAAATATTTCTATTTTCAAATAGCTCGCCGTACCAGGCATACTACTGATTGGTATTGTCATAGATTTAGGGTCATGGGCATGTGGGCACTGCTGCTGAATAAAAACCCATATACTTATAATTATTCAAGAGAAAAGGTCCCAAAAAAACATTACGAAAGGGTAATATCACTGAACATTTTATTTGCTAATAGAGGATTGCTTAATTTTTTTAATACTATATCATAATACAATTTTGGCTTAATTTTTTAATACTATATTGTAGTTCATTTTTATTAAATATTATATTTTATACCATTTTAATATTGTTCAAAATTAAATTAGGCTGGAGTTTTAGTAGGATAATTCAGTGCATGTCAAGATTAGTACTGAAAATATTTCTATTTTCAAATAGCTCGCCGTACCAGGCATACTACTGATTGGTATTGTCATAGATTTAGGGTCATGGGCATGTGGGCACTGCTGCTGAATAAAAACCCATATACTTATAATTATTCAAGAGAAAAGGTCCCAAAAAAACATTACGAAAGGGTAATATCACTGAACATTTTATTTGCTAATAGAGGATTGCTTAATTTTTTTAATACTATATCATAATACAATTTTGGCTTAATTTTTTAATACTATATTGTAGTTCATTTTTATTAAATATTATATTTTATACCATTTTAATATTGTTCAAAATTAAATTAGGCTGGAGTTTTAGTAGGATAATTCAGTGCATGTCAAGATTAGTACTGAAAATATTTCTATTTTCAAATAGCTCGCCGTACCAGGCATACTACTGATTGGTATTGTCATAGATTGAGGGTCATGGGCATGTGGGCACCGCTGCTGAATAAAAACCCATATACCTATAATTATTCAAGAGAAAAGGTCCCAAAAAAACATTACGAAAGGGTAATATCACTGAACATTTTACTGCTAATAGAGGATTGCTTAATTTTTTAAATACTATATCATAGTACAATTTTGGCTTAATTTTTTAATACTATATTGTAGTTAATTTTTATTAAATATTATATTTTAAACCATTTTATTATTGTTCAAAATTAAATTAGGCTGGAGTTTTAGTAGGATAATTCAGTGCATGTCAAGATTAGTGCTGAAAATATTTCTATTTTCTTGTAAAATTTTAAGCAATTAGCTCGCCGTACCAGGTATACTACTGATTGGTATTGTCATAGATTTAGGGTCATGGGCATGTGGGCACTGCTGCTGAATAAAAACCCATATACCTATAATTATTCAAGAGAAAAGGTCCCAAAAAAACAACATGACCACCCTAAAGCTCCGACTCTTACATCTAATGGGCTTAAAAACAGTACAGAGACCCCCCTGGGGTAGCTGGTATACGTGTAGCAGGGCTTTTGGGGATTTTAGAATAAGACTATGACTGTAAGAGAACACAGCAAGAGAGGGTTCATTTAGCTTTTCATATATGTTTGATACTTTTTGTATCCTAAAAATCTTGTTAAACCTACAAAAGAAAAAAAAAAAATCTTGTTAAACCTTTGAATAAAAATCTATTGCAAAGAGAGGACACAGCAAGCAATTAAATGCATTAGAACCTTTTTTTTTAAATTTATAAATAAACTGGCATGTGATTTTTTTTCTTAAGGCCGATTGTTCTCACGCACCTCATTCAAAGTCCCAACTTTTTTTCTCTAATTTTCATCTCAGGGATGGAGACGCACAGCCTTACCCAGCTGGTGTCTCATTCAAAGTCCCAAAACTGCCCATACTTTAGATTTGATTTATTTTAAAGCTTTTTTTTTTTTTTTTTTTTGCTAAATGGGTAAAAGTGATATTTTCAGAATTTATTTTTTTTTAATTAATAAAAATGTTCAAATTTTTAATTGCTAAAATATTGTCATCCTTCACAAATCAAGCAAAAAAAAAAAAAACACAAATGGGTAAAAGTAAACTGAGGTTGAAGAAGCGTATCTACCTACTTTTAGTGAATCAAGGCCTTTTGCATCTTAGTTATTTATTTTTCTATTGTCTAATATGTAAAATTTGCATCTGCCAAGTCAAATTAAGGTGATCATAGATGAAGGTTCAATAGTCAGTTTGCATTATCGGCCTAAATAGCAGAAAATGCACAAAGAGATTCTAAAATGCACAATTTTTTCGCTTTTTAAAACATATTTTGTTTCAATTGTGCGATATGTATTAATGTTTTGATGACCCCCACCCGAATAAATTTGACTAGCCCCAATATTATGTTTTGGATTTGCCATGCCATTATGTTTAATTTTGTATTTGGCTTTTTTTACGCCCCCCCCCCTTTCTCCCCCCCATTTATTAATAAAATTTTTAATCAAAGGCTCTCCGTCAAGACATCAACTCCATCATGTGCAATTCAAGCTTGCAACTGGGAATATCCTGCTCTACAGAGTCTTATCTGTGCCTTTATAGCTCCACAATATGTAGCAATAATTATTTTAAACTGCATAAAGAGAGGAAATAATTGCCGGTATCGCCTAACCTTGTTCTACTTACTCCTCATACTCTGTATTGGAGTATCTTAAATTAACACAATAATTTATTACAATGATTAAACTAAGTCGCGAGAAAAGGTTTCTTCAGAATAACATCCAAAATGACTCACAGTTACCCAGCCATAATCTACTTCCAGGTAAAATGAAAACTTTTTTTCGGTTTTAAAAAAAAGGGAAAAACCTTTAGAAACTTGATGAAAAAAAGTGTGACAAAAAAGTGCAATTCTCCTCCCCCCTCTTTTGTAGGATTGAATGGCTACTCCTGTCGCTGGCCCAGACATCAAACTGTGAAGCAAGAGGGGGGTGAGAGATTTTAGGTGAAGCTCGTGTCCTGTGGAAGGAAGGGTGTGCACAGCTTTAGGGTGAAGGGCAATGAAAATGCTTCAGTTGACATAGTACATCCAGTAAACCAAGTTAAAAAATCCAAATGTGATGGGGAAAATGATCCTAGACCATTTGTCGATGGTGCTGACATCTGTCAGGTCTGGAATCTTAAGCTTTAACTTAGAAGAGCGTCGCCGGAGGCGGCAGTTGGCACGTCCACGTGTGGCTGCTAGAGGAACATGGCGCTCCAGGGGAGTCTGGCCAAAAGTGTCCCCTCTAGATGTTAGCTGCTTGCGGAACTGGATCCCTGAGGTGTCATATGACAGGACGGAGTTCCGGGAATCACCAATACTGCTTCCCATCTCGGCTGACATCAACTCGCTGCTCATGTCAAGGGTGCTAAGAAGAATGTTTCCATACGGGTCAACCTAGAGAAATGGACATGGTTATCATAATCACATAATACATATATGACACATGCTGTTATTTAGCTGAAACATTGTCCATTTTTGCTTTTTCCTGCAGAAGATACAGTTTTATACATGGATTTTACCAAAGTTGACAAAAGGCCTCCCTATGCATGAGCAATTTTTGGGCATTCTATTAAGGTATTAGCCAAGAAGAAACCCTTATTCTGTTTCAATTTTAGTTTCAGTTTTTAACATGTAGCTAACATGAAAAAGTTCTGCCCATGCATGGGGATAGCTTTAAACCGCTTGCAGTGGGCTTACAATGCTGGGAAGGCATCCATTGATGTCTTCCTATGATCTCGCTGCCCGCACACCCATCAGTCAACCCTACGGACAGTGGCGGCTGGTGCTCCATGGGCAGGTGGACCACACCATACCCCCCCCGGACCACACCAGCTCGCCAGCTCACACACCAGCCCCCCCCCCCCATCACCGGCTCACTTACATTAAAGCGGTAAAGATGCCCTGGAACACTCCTGCCTGGCCCCATTAGAAGTCTCCCATCAGCTTCATCTCCAGCGGCTTCCCCTGGCAGCGACGGCTTCCCTGGCGTCTCCTCCCTCCTCCTCCTCCTCATTGGCCAATAGCATGGCCTCTGCTTTTGGCCATTCGGGAAACAGGTTTCATGACCCGCTTCCTGATTGGCCAGGAGGAGGATCCATGTGACAATAGCGAATTTTCATTCGCTATTGTCACACAACTGGGTGGGCTCACTGCGCCCCGAGCCCACCCTTTTTTAGCCTGTGAGAGCTTCTGGCTCTAATCACATGGTTAAAAAATAAATAAATCCCCATTGAACTCCATGCGTCTGGTGCCCCGCATGTAGATTAGTTGGCCGGACGCATGGATGACACACCAGCTGCCACTGCCTATGGACTAAGACTGGGATGCCATTAAAGTTCATGTGCGTGTAAAGGCAGGCGTCCCAATACTTTTGACAATATAGTGTAAGGAGCATAATGTCGTTGTTATAATAGCACAGAGGGGATCTTTTTTGGGTACAAATTTCAAGGAAGCAGAGAGAGACCAAAGTACATTAAATCAGGTTACAAGGGTGAGTCAGTTATAGTGTAAGAAGAAGAGGTCCACAATTCCCAAATTTAGCCCAAACAAAATCAGGTGGCTTCTGTATTCCATTAAAGTTCATGTTGCGTGTAAAGGCAGGCGTCCCAATACTTTTGGTAATATAGTGTATATTTGGCGTGGAGTAAACTTACTGCTTTGGTACCGTTTGAGCTAAGAAACCTCAACGTGTCGATCTGTCTGAGAGGGAAATTCTACATCACTTTGTATAGATTTACTATTGTAAAGGAAAATCTACCTAACTGGACAAAGAAAGAAAAGAAAAACACATGAAAGGGGTTCTTAAAGTTGAACTGGAGGGTGGGGGTGGTTGTAAGGAACCAGGGATGGGTAATTATTAACGGAATAAACTTTAGTTTCAACCACTCGCTGCTTTATCCAATACTAAAAACAAACTTTTTAGCTTTACATACGCTTTTACACTTTCGGAGACCAGTGTTAGCAACGTGTAACGCTCCAGTTCCATGGCAGCTGCTGGCTTTTTTCCAGCATCCTGGTTTTGGCTGAGCTGCACTCTCCCAGTCCACATGCTGGGGGATTCATGTAGACAGCCTCTGGGTGGAGGCCAAACCCGTTTTAATCACTTGCTCACCGCCCTATAACAGTTTTACTGCCACGAGGTGGCAGCTCTGTGCAGGATCATGTATATATATATATACGTGATCCTGCACTTCTGCCTGCAGGGGGCGCGCAGGCGGCTTCTGCTTTGATTCTTTACAGCAAAAGCTGATCTGCGGGTGCCAGGCACTGGATGTCCCCCGGCACCTGCCAATCGTCGGTAAACAACACAGTTTTACACTATGTAAACAAGGCAGATCGCCATTCTGACAGGGAAGAAGGGATAGATTATGTGTTCCTGCAAAGCAGGGACTAGAATTCATCTCTTCCCCTAGTAAGGCATAGAGTACACACAAACTCTGGCTAGGCACACAGTTAACCCTTTGGTTGCCCTAGATGTTTAACCCCTTCTCAAGCCAGTCATTAGTACAGTAACTGTATTAGTACAGTTTTACCACTGATTACTGTATTAGTATCACTGGTTCCTGCAAAGCATCAGCTAGTGTCCGATTGTCCGTCGCAATAAGTCCCGCTATAAGTCACTGATTGCAGCCATTACTAGTATAAAAAAATTAAAAATCCTTAAATATATACCATAGTTTGTAGACGCTATAATGTTCAGATAAACCAATCAATATACGCTTATTGGGATATTATTTTTTTAATGAAGATGTTTTGTAGCAGAAAGTAAAAAAAAATATATATATTTTTTTCAGTTTTTTTTCGTTTATAGCACAAAAAGTAAAAAACGTGATAATCAAATACCAGCAAAAGAAAGCTATATTTGTGGAAAAAAAATTACATACATTTTATTTGGGTACAGAATTGCAAGAGTACCGTATCGCAAAAAGTGGCCTGGTCTTGAAGGCAGGGTAAATCTTCTGGAGGTCAAGTGGTTAAGCCTCCCAAGCCCTTAGTGCCATGCTTGTGATATTGTTTGCAACATGTGCTTTAGGCTGCCTGATTGCCTACCTTGTTCTTGTGCCTTGACCTTTGCCTTCGTCTGATCCTCGCCCTGCCAGCTAGTTTGGATTTCCTTCTTATTGACTTTGGACTACTCTCTGAACTCTGCCTGCCCTGTGACCATGGATTTGACCCTAACTACTCCATGAACTTTGCCAGCCCTGAATCCGGACTGTCATTGGACCAATCTGACTGCCATCAGAAAGTACCTGTTTACTGCGCTTAGCTCACGCCTGCCCTGGCATGATAGTTAGGCACTATAGCATTATGTATAGAACCAGGGGGCAACCAAGTACCGGTAGACCTGCTTGCCTTATGGGAAAGGGGGCTGCTATAGAAGAAGAACATAAAGCCAGCTATAGTGCCTGGCCACCAATAGTAGGGGTATACGTGACAATCAGTGACTCATTTCTCGAAAGCCAAAACTCTGGATCATACAAATTTGTAGCTAACGGAATATCCATGAAATCTGTAGCACCATTTTCTAATAAGGGCCACTTACCTGTTCTCTTAATCTCCGTTCTTCGTAGCGTTGCCGTTCATTAATCGATTTATTTGTTCGCTCGTTTAATTTCTTCTGTTGCTGAGGGCCCCGGCCAAAGAACACGTAATTTACAAAAGCATATTCCAACAAAGCCAGGAAAACAAACACAAAGCATCCCATAAGGTACACATCAATTGCTTTCACGTAGGGGATTTTAGGCAGGGTTTCCCTCAGGTGGGTATTAATCGTTGTCATCGTCAGTACGGTAGTCACTCCTGAAATACAGAAGAAACTCATGAATTAGAGCTGGACTCGTTCACCTCAGACTTGGTTCTAATGCATTTACAATGGCGTTCATCTTCCTTCAAAAGCAGCTCATACGTAATAAAGGCCGAGGCTGTTACCTCTCTGATCACAACGAAAATCACTTAGCTGGCGGTAAACAATGGATACTGAGAAATTCATATCATTTAAAGGTCTTTTTAAAACGTTAATTTGTTAAGAGTCTCAAATATAGCCAACATGTTTCAGGGGAAAAGCCTCCCACTTCTCCAGGGCTTGAGCAGTAGATGCTATTAGAATCACAATAAGATGCATTAGAAGGCTTATGTTAAGGCTAGATAAAGACTATTATCTCTTAATGGCACTAGGACTATTGCTGGCTTTATCAAGCCTTAATATAGATCTTCTATTGCATCTCATCGTGATTCTAACAACATCTAATACGCAAAGCCTGAAGAAGGGGGAAGCTTTCCTCCAGAAACACATTGGTTGTATTTGCTGCTCTTATCCGTAAATGTTTCAAAAGACCTTTAAGTGATAAGAGATTTTGTACTAGGCGCTTCTCAGTACCCATCCCAGTGTTCGTCAGTAGAGGACTGGGAACTTTTGACCTGGGGAGGTGAAAGTACAACCAAGTATCCCTTTCATGGAAGGGACAGTTGAAGAAAGTCTACCATCCAAAGTGTAGCAGTTCTAGTGGTTGGTGGACATGGAGAAAGGGGGATATGTCCTAAAGGATATAGTTTATTGTTTCATTGTCTCTTTTGGCACTTTTCCACTGCAAATACCGGCTCAGCTCCACTCTGCCCTGCTTGGCCCAGCTCGGCTCAGTTTGCTTTTCCTGCGTGGTACGAGTCGGCACGTTTCAGCACTGTATAGGCTCTACTCGACTCAGTTTGCTCTTCCACTAAAGTAGTAAGTAGGTGGGATTACAATGATTCTCTGACCAATCAGTGGCTAGTAGTGACAAACAATCAAGGATGCATGCAAAGGATTGTGGGATATGGTATAGGTACGGCCCGCTTGGAACCCCAACCCAGGTGGTACTGTTTAAGCGAGCCGTACCATGTAGTGGAAAAGCTCCGCTGTACCAAACCGTACCGAACCGTTCTAACACGTACCATGCGGTACCATGCAGTGGAAAAGCATCAAATTGAGCCGTACCATGCAGTGGAAAAGCGTCATTTGTTTATGAAACGCATTGAGATATGACGTTTTTATCAAGTGATAGAACAACTGTATAACATTTTGGTTACAATTTTTTTAACCAATTCCCACCCAGTATCAAAATTTTCAGCTGGCAATTCTTGTTCTTTTGTAGAAGTGATATAAATTGCTATACAGCAGCTTGATCGCTTCTTTAGGCGGCAGAAGGGGGTCCCCCTGCCTTTGTGTTTCTCAGGCTCTTCCGTCCCATCAGGGAGCCCCGGACTGATTTGACCGCCAGCATCCAGTGCACCGAACTGAGAGACAGGAACTGTCTCCAGATCTCACAGGGGGGGAAGAATACCCTTCTTCCACAGGCTACGAAGGGCACAGACCCTCGCGGTAGACGTGGGCCCTCCTTCTTGGCTCATAAGGAGTTTTTTCGTCCCTCGAGGTCAAAGCCCTTCAGGGCCTCCTCTGGAGGATCCAACTGAACTTGGTCTGGCAAGTCAAGAGCGGGCTTCTTCAGATCCGAGGACAAGGCCCCTTCAGATTGAACGTGCGCCCTCACCCGTATCTGGGGTGGGGGAAGTCTTCGCTGGTTCCCAGACTCGTGGACTTCCACAGTACAAGACAAGTGGGTGCATAAAGTCATATGGTCCGGCTACAAGATCGAGTCTAGTTCTTAACCTCTGGAAAGATTTGTTCCTTCCAACGTCTGTCCCCGGTTCACTTACAGGCTCTCTTTGGGACAGTTCAAGACCTTTTACTTCAAGGCTCTGGAGGTAGCTTGCATTCTCAGTTGGGCAGAAGGTTCGTTCCAGCCCTTTCCATCGTACACATTCTTGGAGTGGAAAACTGTCAGGCGGATTACCTCAGTCGGCAGGCATTGGACCAGGGGGAATGGTCTCTTCATTCAGAGGTGTTTCATCAGTTGTGTCTCCTGTGGGGCACCCCTGAGGTGGATCTGTTGGCGTCTTGGCTCAACAGAAAGGGGCAGAGGTTCGTGGCACAGTCACGGGATCCTCCGGCGGACGCCACAGACGCGCTGGTGACCTTGTGGGGCAGTATCGTCTGATTTACGCCTTCCCTCTTCTCAAGCTTCTGCCAAGACTTCTACCCAGGATCAAGGCAGAAGAGATTCTGGTCATATTAGTGGACCTGGACTGGCCTCGCCGGGCTTGGTAGACTGATCTGGTTTGACTTGTTGCCGACGTTCTATGGAAGCTTTCGCCAAGGGAGGATCTTCTGTCCCAAGGGCCAATCTGCCACCCTGCTTTACAGTCGCTGGCTTTGACGGCTTGGCTTCTATCATACATGGAAGACGTACATCGCGTGGTGTGAGTCCCTTGGGGTTCATCCTCACTACTCCTAGGTGGCTTCGATCTTGACCTTCTTTCAGGGGGGGGGGGGGGGTTGAACAGAAATTGGCCTAGAGTACAATCAAAAGCCAGGTGTCAGCTTTGGCGGTCTTCTTTCAACGACCCTTGGCCACACACTCCCTGGTGCGTACCTTTCTTCAGGGTGTTTGCCATTTGGTTCCTCCAGTGCGTTCTTCGTTGTTGCCATGGGACCTCAATTTTTTGCTTTCTGTCCTCAAGAAGTTTACCTTTGAGATTCTTCGGGAGATTCCCTTGTTTACGCTGTCTCAGAAGGTGGGAATGAAGACATTGTGTTGACTGGCGAAATCCTGTCGCTCACCTTACTTGGTGGTTCACAGAGATAAGGTGGTTCTTTGCCCCTGTCCATCATTCCTTCCAAAGGTTTTCTCTGATTTCCATTTGAATGAAGACATTGTGTTGCCTTCCCTGTGTCCCAAGCCAAAACATCCAAAGGAAATTGCCTTGCATGCCTTGGGTGTGGTTCAGGCAATTAGGGCGTACCTGGCAGCTATGGAGTCTTTTAGCAAGTCAGACTCACTATTTGTGCTTACAGATGTTTCTCGGACAGGGTTCGCTTCCTCTGTGACCATTCCCAGATGGATCAGACAGACGGTGACTCAGACCTATTGCATCAGGGGTCAGGTTCCTCCTTTCCCTATCAAGGCGCACTTTACTTGGGCGCTCAGTGCCTCCTGGGCCTTCCGTCATCAAGTGTCAGTGACGCAGGTTTGCAAGGCAGCCACCTGGTCATCGGTGCATACTTTATCAAAGCTCTATAAAGTGGATGTGTTGGCATCTGCCGATGCCTCTTTTGGCCGCAAGGTTTTGCAGGCTGCCTTTTAGAGGACTTGGTCCTCTTTGAGGGTGTATTGTTTTTTTTCAGGTGGGATCCAGTTGTTTTAGTTCAGCCCCCCAAAGAGAAAAATGGGATTTTTGACTTACCGTAAAATCCATTTCTCTGATATTCTTTGACGGACACAGCACCCACACCTCTGTGGAGTTGTATTTTCTCTGACACTGCTTGTAACAGTACCTATAGCAGAGAGAGGGAGTATACCCCCTGGGACTGCCCATAGGCATAGCCAGACTTTTTTTTCTGCCTAGTGTCCTACTTCTGTAGAGGGGTGTTTTAACCCAATGGTTAAGAATATCAGGAGCTGTGTCCGTCAATGAACATCAGAGAAATTGATTTTACAATAAGTCCAAAATCCCTTTTTTTTTTTCCTTGCACGTGATTGGGTATTCGTTGCAAAGTGAAGCTTCACCTCATTTACTAAGCTCTGGAGCAACTGCACTTGCAGAGTGCAACTGCGCTTGCAGAGTGCCACTCCACTTTGCAAAGGGCATAGTCTATTTTTTCCTTTGGTAAATCAACTATAAGTTGTGTGGTCCTGGACGCTGCTCACCAACAACCGTGATGTCCTACTGGATCCTTTGAAGGAGATTACTTGAAAATTGAAAGGATGGGAGCACCACACTAGTTTGTACAGTCCATACATTTTTAATTCAGCAATAAATCCAATGTGTTTCGGAGGCTCAATACTTCCCCTTCTTCAATAGGCGGTGACGATTTCTTTCCTGCAACCACCAGTTGCTGGAAAGAAATTTGCTCCATTCCCCCATCAACACAGACAGTGCTGACAGGGGAATCCCTCCTACCAAGCATTGTCTGCTCCCGGCCGGGGTGGGAGGGAGAGGACAGTGATTATCGCTAGTGGCTATAGCAGCCGCTTGCGATAATCACAAGCAAATCCGACAGGCTGGTTGTACCCAACTTGATTAATCCAATAATGGTTTGGAAAATAAATTAATGGTTTGGATCTCAGCCGGTTCAAACCATGTATGGTCGGCATAAGTTGGAATCCATGTAGACATGCACAGATCATGCAAGTGCTTAGACAAAGATTGCCCATCTAGATAGGCTATCTTTGTCCAAGTGCCTGCATAATATACCGTTGAGCCCCCAAAACGCACTTGCTTTTGTTTGCAGAATAAAAATCTTTTATGGTCTGTATGAACTAGTGTGGCACTACTGTCCTTTTAATGGTATAGGGATGATGGTACACCCTATGAGCCAATGAATTCCTGGATATCAAGCATAATAATTGTCTATTCCAGTATAAATAATGGTTTATTGTGATGCACCTTCACATCTTCCAGCATCACCTTCCTTTGTGGCTCTTGGAAATTCAGTCACATGATATTTCAATGCCTCAAAGGAACTCCTGGAAGACATCCTTCTGCTGGAAGCTGCGGTCACAGATATAAAATGGGGAGCAGGTAGCTATGTAACATCCGCCGTGCGTCATTTCCTACATTTTCTGCTCTGATCAGACTTTGAATGGTGAAATATCTCCATTCAGGGCCACCAGCCAAACATGCCTTGGAAAATTCCCCTCCCAGTCCTCCCATGGCTGTACCGTATTATTCTACCTGAAGTTTTCTTTTATATAAGCTTTTTATTTTTCTTTCCTTTTTTTCTTCTTTCCTTTTTCCTTTATTTTCTTTTTTTCCCCTCTTTTTTTTCTTTTTCTTTTCTTTTTTTTTTTTTTCTATATATTTTTATTGAAATTTTCATCATAAAAATTTACAGAGAGAAAAAAAATAAAAAAGACAAAGCTTAGGTAAGTAATAGAGCCCATACTTGCAACAAAAAAAGGATACAATTAACAACATGGATAAGGTTGTTAAAAAAATATTAATATTAGATACCAAAAACCAAAATAAAATATATAACATGGAGGCTTGAGAGGGAATTATAGGGAGAAAAAGAAAAGCTTTTTTTTAGTGATACCTTTTTTTTTTAATACATACCTAGCGCCACCCTAGCTGCAGAGGCATCATAGTTGATCCAGAAGGATACCCAAGACAGTATGGTAATCAAGACAGATGGCATATAGGTCTGAAGAATGAAATATCCAATGTTCCTCTTAATACGAAAACTCAGTGACAAACGGGGATAGGAACCTGGGGAACAGAATAGGTGGTAGAAACGGTTATGTATTATATAGAGAAGATTATTTTAGCTTTGTCTCAATTTTAATTCTCTCCTATATATTTTACATTTCCAGATGGAGTATGGAGGGGTTAGATCCCCTGTAAGATGTTATTGCTATTTCCCCCCTCCGCCAGGGCCCCCTCACTAAGGCATGCCCTAGGCTCACCTGGGTCCCTGCAGCCTTCGGGATGGAAAGCCAAAGGGAGACCCAAAATCTCAATTTCTCCCCTGGGGCACTTGAACCTAGAAGTGCTAAGCTCTGAGCACTTCCAGGTTCAGAACTGTCAGATCCTGGCTGCTGTGGCCAGAATAACAACAGATTGGCTACTACTGCATTCAACTTATTTAGACAAAGTATATAAGAGGCATGAGGAGCATAGCAAAAGCCCTGTAAGATGTTTGCCTAAGTGCAATAGAGAAGATTTGTGAAAGCCACACAGCTGTTGGATCAGAGAAGTAGAAGTCAGAAGGGAGGCTGGGGCATAAAATGACACGCAGGTCTGGTGTATTGCTTTGGTAGGGCAAGAAACCTGATTTTTCTCTGCTGCATTTAAAGAATGACTCCACTTTTGTTGGTGAAAAAAAAAATCCACTCTGGGTGATCTATATACACTGCAGGGATTTTTAGCAAACTTTGTAGCAGATTCCTACTTGTTTCTGCTCTGAAGAAATATCTGTATGTTTCCTCATGTCCATTGCAGACTTATTCTGAATGGGAGGGTCTGGTTCATTCTAGTCACCTGGTGCACTCTCAGTGTTCTGATGAGAAAAGCTGCAGGGTCTGGAACCCCCCCTAAAAATATTTAACCTATGGGGAGTATCTCACCAAAACTGAAAATTTTATTGCAGTGGATGCCTAAAATCTGACTTGTATCTTGGTGAAGGCTTCTGGGAAAATCAGTGAGCCAATCACACAGGAAATTACATTTCTAGGGGGCCTTCTGTACACTGCAGCACAACCCACAAGCTGTTTCTCTCTTTTCCAACCTAAGCTCTGTTGTACAGAGGATTGCAAGAGGTTGATACTATTTCAGGTACTTAACACTGGTCGCGTTCGCGTTAAAAAAAAAATACTACAGAGCTGAAATCATTTGTATTGTGTTTCTGTTGTGTTTGGCTTTAAATATTTATTTTCAAATTAAAGATTTTTATTTTTAGATATTAAAATTACAAAAAAAAGAAAAAATTGCTTATTAAACGTCTAAATATTCTAATTTAAAATAAAATTGGCCAAAACAGGTTACTGTTTTCTTTTATGGTGGCCACACATGCTTCGTTAAATGACCAAATTTCTGATCAGTCTCTTCTGTTCGAAATAAACAATCTATAGTCAACTACCCATTCGATCGATATGCACACAGGGAAGTAGATGTTGATTGATCAAAACACTGTTTTGACCATGTTATCATAACCTGATCAATATAAATATGATCATATTAACCCCTCACTGCCCACCCTGTGGTCCCTTTAAACAACACTCGGGCTGGTGGGAAGGATTGGTGACTATGTGACCATTGTGATTGGCTGTCACAGTGGCCTTTTGGCTATGATCAAGGGTAGTATCTGTTCTTATCAGTGTCCAGTAGGGGTGCTACGCCGTCATTCCGGCCTTAAAGCAGAACTGCTTGTATGCCTTATTTAAAGGCAGATGGATTTCAGGAAGTAATTGCTACATGAATCATCTGCCCTTACTCAAGATGGCCACAGCTAGAAATGCCTTTTCAAAGTGATTTCTCAACAAAATAATACAAGTAGACATGGATGGAGGGGGGTTTGACTTGAATATTAAAAATAAATTAAATAGCATCTTTGGTGCTCAGATGCAGTGTAGTTCCACTTTAAGGAGGACGGGAGTGGCTGGCTGTATGGTATCCCTGCTGGTATGATGGGGGCTCTGAAGGCTAGTACCGGCTGGAACAGAAACTCAGGAGCCCTCAGGCTGTCGGGGCATGGGAGTAATTCCCCCCGGTGAAAATGGATGGGCCCAGTTCTTCCTGATTTGAATGGGTCTACCTTGTCTGGCCGTGGGCTGGCAAGGCAGAGAGTCTAAGTTGTCTGTGCCCCCTGGGAATGGTGTCCCTAGGGGTGCTCTTAGTAACACTTGGTTGTGGGACCCCACTGTGTGAACCAGCACATGGTCAAAGCATCAAAAGATTTTTCTGCACTGTGCCTTGATAGGCTAGGCCTTTTGGCTAAGTCCGGGCAATTTTTGCTACCAGGCCTCAGGGCCCAGCCACTTTTTATGTATTTCATTTATTTTTTCTCCTCATGTTTGTCACCTTTTAATTTTTGTGTGTGTTTTTTTTTCACTGGTTGGAGGGTGTAAGTCCTTGGGCTTGCCCTGAAGTCTAGGGGCAGGATGTGTGGCCATTAGGTTCCTTCCTCCCCTGAACATGGGTAGCCTCTCTTCGGGAGAGCCCCTCGACATAGTACTTGCTGGTTGGCTTTGGCTGGCTAGGAGGAGAGGTGTCCGCTAGGGCTTTTGGCTAGGTTGACCAAGTTCGTAGCTTTGTCCCTGTCAGGAGCCTTGCGCCCTGGGGGCTCAGGGAAAGGTCTTACCCCTTCAGGGGATGGTCTCTCTTCGGGAGAGCCCCTCGACCTAGTACTATCTGTGGTTGGCTCGGTGGTTGGCTCGGGAAGCAGACGCCTATTGATCATTAGTGTGGACTGACGGCTCTCTATGATTGGATAGCGTAACTACTGCACTCCCAGAACAGAAATATCAGCCTCCCATGGTCACAAATGCACAGTGTGTGATCATTCAAGACCACTCTTTTGCCACCACGTGTGTAACACGGGCAGCAACAGGCTAATTTGTTTGATTTTCAAATGAGACAGAAAAAAAATGGATAAAATACATAAATTTTTTTTTTTTTGTCATCTCTTCTCTATTTCAGTGTTCTTACCAGTTGTAAATACAACTTTCTTAGTAACCAGTCTGGTTTCAATAATAGTGAATTGGGGCAATTCCAAGGCAGACACCCCTGTCACGGCCACTTCTTCGCCCCCCTGCCAGAAAAATTCTATGTCGTCCGTTGTGTAACCATCTGCAGAAAAAGAAAAAAAGATTCAGCATCCCGAAATGTTGTATGTATGAATGTAGACACCCTCCATGGTACCACTGTATGTATGAATGTAGCCATCCTCCATGGTCATACGATATATATACAAGAGGAGCCACCCTCTATGGTCCCACTGTATGTATTTAGCCACCCTCCTTGGCCCCTCTCTATGTATGCATGTAGCAACCATCCATGGTCCCACTGTATGTATGAATGTAGTCACCCTCCATGGTCCCACTGTATGTATGATTGTAGCCACCCACCATGGTCCCACTGTATGTATGTAGTCACCCTCCATGGTACCACTGTATGTATGATTGTAGCCACCCACCATGGTCCCACTGTATGTATGAATGTAGCTACATTCTATGGTCCCACTCTATGTATGAATCTAGCTACCCTCTATGGCCCACTGTATATATGAATGTAGCCAATCTCCATGGTTACACTGTATGTATGAATGTAGCCACCCTCCATGGTCCCACTGTATGTATGAATGTAGCCACCCACCATGGTCCCACTTTATGTATGTAGCAACCCTCCATGGTCCCACTCTATGTATGAATGTAGCAACCCTCCATGGTCCCACTGTATGCAAGAATGTAGTCACCCTCCATGGTCCCACTGTATGTATGTAGCTACCCTCCATGGTCCCACTCTATGTATGAATGTAGCAACCCTCCATGGTCCCACTGTATGTATGATTGTAGCTACCCACCATGGTCCCACTGTATGTATGTAGCTACCCTCCATGGTCCCACTCTATGTATGAATGTAGCAACCCTCCATGGCCCCACTGTATGTATGATTGTAGACACCCACCATGGTCCCACTGTATGTATGTGGCCACCCTCCATGGCCCCACTCTATATATGAATGTAGAAACCCTCCATGGTCCCACTGTATGTATGAATGTAGTCACCCTCAATGGTCCCACTGTATGTATGTAGCCACCCTCCATGGTCCCACTGTATGTAAGAATGTAGTCACCCTCAATGGTCCCACTGTATGTATGTAGCCACCCTCCATGGTCCCACTGTATGTAAGAATGTAGTCACCCTCCATGGTCCCACTGTATGTTGAGGCTCTGAGGAAGGGGCTAAGCCTCGAAACGCGTAAGCCTTTCCAGCTTCAGGGGATGGTACACTCTTTGATCTCAATGCTGATGACAACGTACCAATTTGATATGCTTTTTTCAAGAACTCGTTTGTGACTATTTTTATACCTTTTATTTGAATAAACCTTTTTAGAGGATAATGCACTAGGCCGGTGTGCCTTTGTGTTTGTTTTGTCGTTTTCATGTAGCTACCCTCCATGGTCACACTGTATGTATGAATGTAGCACCCTCCATGGTCCCACTGTATGTATGTAGCCACCCTCCATGGTCTCCATGTATGTATGAATGTAGCCACCCTCCATGGTCCCACTATATGTATGAATGTAAAAAGGGGGGTTATATACCAGCGCTATGGAGTTTCAGTACAAAATCAATTTTTTGTGGTGTAAGCTGCCTCCAACCTACCTCTGAGGTAGTAGAGTTAGAAAAATGCAAGAAATGTTGGACCGGGCGCTACCACTTTAAATAGTATTGTGCAAATATGTGCTGTAAAAGTGCATGTGTTGCAATCAACAAAGTGAAAAGTGCTACGTGCCGTTTAAAACCAACAATAGGTATTGACCTGGGCTGTGCTTATTGTGCCATATTTAAAATGTCATATACCATACATTTATAAAAAGTGCCAAGTGCTGATAAAACCAAGTGCCACGTGTTGTGATCCGTGCTAAAACAATATATGGCGCCGGCGGATGTTCCACCAAGAAAAGCACCGCTGCTTACCGCACTCTTAAGCCTTTGACTCGACACTTCTTGGTCACTACAACAAAGAATAAACCTCCATTGCGTAGCATTTGTTGTATAAAGCGAAAATATTTAGCATCCACTCACAGTTTGGGGAGTTCACGATCAGCTTGAATGGTGTTCGCCGGGTCGCTTCCGCGTTCCACTGGCTCAAAACACCAAAACCGGAGGTGACGTATTGACGTACACAAACCACGCCCTACGCGTTTCGTCATACGACGTCCCATTTCTTGCATTTTTCTATATGTATGAATGTAGACACCCTCCATGGTCCCACTGTATGTATGTAGCCACCCTCCATGGTCTCCATGTATGTATGAATGTAACCACCCTCCATTGTCCCACTATATGCATGAATGTAGCACCCTCCATGGTCCCACTATTTGTATGAATGTAGCCACCCTCCATGGTCCCACTAAATGTGTGATTGTAGCCACCCTCCATGGTCCCACTATATGTATGATTGTAGCCACCATCCATGGACCTACTGTATGCATGGATTTAGCCACCCTCTATGGTCTTACTGTATGTATGAATGTAGCCACCCTTCATGGTCTCGCTGTATGCAAGGTTGTAGTCATCCCCATTGTAACACTTTCGAAACCCTTCTCAAACACGCTGTAAACGCCATAGGGATGCTTGTAATGCGTTTGCAGTGCGTTTACATTAACGTAATTGGAAGCGTTTGGAAAGTGACAAAGCCTGGCAAATGACACATGTTGGGTCCATTTTGACGCGAGGCAACGCTAACGCAACCATGTGGGTGCTGCAATGCACACATTTTTGACAGGCCTACGCGGAGCTTCAAAAGTGCTAATGACTTAAACAGTGTAAAGAGTAAATGAGGCTTTCCAATCACTCCAATACCAAATGTTAAACGCAAAGCGTTTTTAAAAGTGCTTTCGAGCGACATTTGTTATGTCATCGTATTTACTGATGAGAATGTTCGCTCAGATGCCCATATAAATGTTCGTTCGAAAGTCTAGCAGTGTATGGCCAGCTTAAGACATATAGGAAAATCAAAGCAGTTCCATTTGGATCTAATAGCCTCCTGAAAAAGGGGGTTTAATAAAGAAATGTCATCCTTCATGACAACACTCACAGCTTTCTATCTCCAGGGTGCAGTTCTGCTGGTCCAGGGGATATCTGCGGAGATCCATCATACAGGCTGCAGTTGTTGTAATTCTGTGAACAAAGAATATGTTCGTTTATCAAGTTCTGACTTTTTTTTTTTGAGCATTTTTTACTGGTGTTTCAGTCATAGGTGTGCACCCTAAAGCTCAAACAAACATACACTATATTGTCAAAAGTATTGGGACGCCTGCCTTTACACACACATAAACTTTAATGGCATCCCAGTCTTAGTCCGTAGGGCTCAATATTGAGTTGGCCCACCCTTTGCAGTTATAACAACTTCAACTCTTCTGGGAAGGCTTTCCACAGGGTTTAGGAGTGTGTCTATGGGAATGTTTGACCATTCTTCCAGAAGCACATTTATGAGGTCAGGCACCGATGTGGAGGAGAAGGCCTGGCTCACAGTCTCTACTCTAATTCATCCCAAAAGTGTTCTATCGGGTTGAGGTCAGGACTCTGTGCAGGTCAGTCAAGTTCCTCCACCCCAAACTCGCTCATCAATGTCTTTATGGACCTTGCTTTGTGCTTTTTGTACACCAAGGATGGGGGACTGTTCCGTCCACTGATACCTACCCCTGATACCGACAATGGGGCACTATGACTCCTTCCTCCCACTGACACCAATGATGGGCACTGTTCCTTCTGCTGATACCAACCCTTGATACCAACAATAGGGTACTATTCTTCCTTTTTCCCACTGACACCAAGGATAGGGCGCTGTTCCTTCCGCTAATACCAACCCCTAATACCAACAATGGGGCACTATTCCTCCTCCTTCCCACTGACACCAAGGCTGGGGCACTGTTCCTTCCCCTGATACCAACAATGGGGTACTATTCCTCCTTCTTCCCACTGACACCAAGGATGGGGCACTGTTTCTTCCCCTGATACCAATAGGGCACTATTCCTCCTCCTTCCCACTGACACCAAGGATGGGGCACTGTTCCTTCCCCTGATACCAATAGGGCACTATTCATCCTTCTTCCTACTGACACCAAGGCTGGGACACGTTCCTTCTCCTGATACCAACAATAGGCCACTATTCCTCCTTCTTCCCACTGACACCGAGGATGGGGCACTGTACCTTCCCCTGATACCAATAGGGCACTATTCCTCCTCCTTCCCACTGACACCAAGGATGGGGCACTGTTCCTTCCCCTGATACCAATAGGGCACTATTCCTCCTTCTTTCCCTGACACCAAGGATGGGACATGTTCCTTCCCCTGATACTAACAATGGGGTACTATTCCTCCTTCTTCCCACTGACACCAAGGATGGGGCACTGTTTCTTCCCCTGATACCAATAGGGCACTATTCCTCCTTCTTCCTACTGACACCAAGGCTGGGACACGTTCCTTCTCCTGATACCAACAATAGGCCACTATTCCTCCTTCTTTCCACTGACACCGAGAATGGGGCACTGTACCTTCCCCTGATACCAATAGGGCACTATTCCTCCTTCTTCCCACTGACACCAAGACTGGGACATGTTCCTTCCCCTGATACCAACAATGGGGCACTATTCCTCCTCCTTCCCACTGACACCAAGGATGGGCACTGTTCCTTCCACTAATACCGACCTTCGATACCATTAATAGGGCACTATTAATAGGGCACTATTCCTCCTTCTTCCCACTGACACCAAGGATGGGGCACTGTTCCTTCCCCTGATACCAAGAATGGGGCACTATTCCTTCCCCTGATACCAAGAATGGGGCACTATTCCTCCTTCTTCCCACTGACACCAAGGATGGGGCACCGTTCCTTCCCCTGATACCAAGAATGGGGCACTATTCCTCCTTCTTCCCACTGACACCAAGGATGGGGCACTGTTTCTTCCCCTGATACCAACAATAGGGCAATATTGCTCCTTCTTCCCACTGACACCAAGGATGGGGCACTGTTCCTTCCCCTGATACCAACAATGGGGCACTATTCCTCCTCCTTCCCACTGACACCAAGGATGGGGCACTGTCCCTTCCCCTGATACCAACAATAGAGTACTATTCCTCCTCCTTACCGCTGACACCAAGGATGGGGCATTGTTCCTTCCGCTGATACCAACCCCTGATACCAACAATAGGGTACTATTCTTCCTTCTTCCCACTGACACCAAGGATGGGCACTGTTCCTTCCCCTGATACCAACAATGGGGCACGTTTCCTCCTTTTTTTTCTATTTTTATTTATTGATTTGTTCATTTAATTATGGAAAATGAATTACAAGGCAAGAAAATTAGCAGAAATGTTTGTTTTGCCTGTTTTTCGTCTCTGGGACAGGAAATGAAGGAAGATTTCTCCTAAAGTAGAAATAAAGGCAAAAATGTTTCCTTTTTGATAACTAAGAAATAGTTATAACCCCTATCAAGTTTTTTTTTTTTTGCTATCTACACCCCATTGGGGAGATTTGCCTTCACCTCCTGTCCCATAGCCAAACAAGAAATGAGAGGAAATCCCTGCAAAGTGAGGGAATCCTGAACTAGTGTCCCCTTTGGAAGATTTCCCCTCTATTCCTGTTCTGGTGACAATGGAAAATATTGGCTTTTCCTTTATTTTTACTCTGGTTAATAAGGTTAAAACAGGACAGCTAGAGAAGGGAAATTGCCCTAACGGGGGCACAGACAGCAATAAAAACCTGACAGAGGTTCTAATCTCTCTTCACCCCATCTAATACTAAAAAAAAAAAAGTTTTGTTCTTAGTTGTACTTTTACTGCTTGCCGACCGCACTGTTGGGGCACTGTTCCTTCCTCTGATACCAAGAATAGGGTACTATTCCTCCTTCTTCCCACTGACACCAAGGAAGGGGCACTGTTCCTTCCACTAATACCAACCTTTGATACTAATAATAGGGCACTATTCCTCCTCCTTCCCGCTGACACCAAGGATGGGGCACTGTTCCTTCCACTAATACCAACCTTCGATACCATTAATAGGGCACTATTCCTCCTTCTTCCCACTGACACCAAGGATGGGGCACTGTTCCTTCCCCTGATACCAAGAATGGGGCACTATTCCTTCCCCTGATACCAAGAATGGGGCACTATTCCTCCTTCTTCCCACTGACACCAAGGATGGGGCACCGTTCCTTCCCCTGATACCAAGAATGGGGCACTATTCCTCCTTCTTCCCACTGACACCAAGGATGGGGCACTGTTTCTTCCCCTGATACCAACAATAGGGCAATATTGCTCCTTCTTCCCACTGACACCAAGGATGGGGCACTGTTCCTTCCCCTGATACCAACAATGGGGCACTATTCCTCCTCCTTCCCACTGACACCAAGGATGGGGCACTGTCCCTTCCCCTGATACCAACAATAGAGTACTATTCCTCCTCCTTACCGCTGACACCAAGGATGGGGCATTGTTCCTTCCGCTGATACCAACCCCTGATACCAACAATAGGGTACTATTCTTCCTTCTTCCCACTGACACCAAGGATGGGGCACTGTTTCTTCTGCTTATACCAACCCCTGATACCAAAAATAGGGTACTTTTCCTCCTTCTTCCCACTGACACCAAGGATGGGGCGCTGTTTCTCCCCCAGATACCAATAATAGGGTACTAATACAATAGGGCAATATTCCTCCTTCCTCCCACTGACACCAAGGATGGGGCACTGTTCCTTTTCCTGATGCCAACAATAGGGCACTATTCCTCCTTCTTTCTAGTGACACCAAGGATAGAGCACCGTTTTTTCCCCTGATACCAACAATAGGGCATTATTGCTACTTCTTTCCACTGACACTAAGGATGGGCCACTTAGCCTTTCCCAGATACCAACCCCTGATACCAATAATGGGGCACTATTCCTCCTTCTTCTCACTGACACCAAGGATGGGGCACTGTTCCTTCCGCTAATACCAACCCCTGATACCAACAACAGGGCACTATTCCTCCTACCTCCCACTGACACCAAGGATGGGGCACTGTTCCTTCCCCTGATACTAATAATAGGGCACTATTTCTCCTTCTTCCTACTGACTCCAAAGATGGGGCACTGTTCCTTCCGCTAATACCAACCCCTGATACCATTAATAGGGCACTATTCCTCCTTCTTCCCACTGACACCAAGGATGGGGCACTGTTCCTTCCGCTAATACCAACCCCTGATACCATTAATAGGGCACTATTCCTCCCTCTTTCCACTGACACCAGGGATGGGGCACTGTTCCTTCCCCTGATACCAACCTTGGATACCAACACTGGGGCACTATTCCTCCTTCTTTCTAGTGACACCAAGGATAGGGCACTGTTCCTTCCGCTGATACCAACCACTGATACCAACAATGGGGCACTATTCCTCCTTCCTCCCACTGACACCAAGGAAGGGAAACTGTTCCTTCTCCTGATACCAACAATAGGGGGATTTTTCTCCTTTTTCCCATTGACACCAAGGATAGGGCACTGTTCCTTTTCCTGATACCAACAATAGGGCACTATTCTTCCTTCTTCCCGTTGACATCAAGGATGGGGCACTATTCCTTCCACTGATACCAAAAATGGGGCAATATTCGTCCCAATAATACCAATGATAGCGCAAAGTGTTCTCCCATTGACTCCAGTGTATTTTGTACTCTCACTTGCCACAGTCCAGCCCACTCAAAGTCTGAAGGATTGTAAACTATCCTTTAGTTCAGAAAGTTCGGAGATCCCTGCTCTAACTGATACATTTGCAGGACAGCTTGTTCTTTTGAAGCTTTCTTTTGGTGGTATTTAATCACCACTGGGGTTTTTTATTTTTTGCTAAAAACCAAAAACAAAAAAAGACCGAAAAGTTTTGGAAAAAAATTTTCTTTGTTTTTGTCAGTAAAAGTTGTAAATTTTAATTTTCCTCCTTCACTGATGTACGCTGATGAGGTGGCACTAATGGGCACTGATGAGGCACACATATGGGCACTGATTAGGTGGCACTAATGGCAATTGATTAGGTGCCACTGATGGGCAATAATTGGCGGCACTGGTAGACAATGATAGGTGGCACGGATAGGCGGCACTGATGGGTGGAACTAATGGGTAGCACTGATGGGCGGCATTGATGTGCAGGCACTGATGGGGACTAAAAGGCAGCACTAATGGGCACTCATTGGAATCGCTAATGGGCACTGATTGATGTCACTGATGGGCACTGCTGAGGCTGTACTGTAATCAGTGCCCTGATTAGTTTTAGAGGTCTCCCTTGCGAGGGGATGCCGCTGATCAGCTCTCCTTGCCACACACTCTGTCAGTGTGAGCCAAGGAGAGCCGATTAACAGCTGATTGGACACAGTCGATCACATGGGTAAAGAGCTGCATGATTGGCTCTTTACCAAGATCAGGTTCGCACTGTGTCCCCAGAACAGCCCCCGCGGGCGCGTGAGAGGGGTGGTTTTGGGGCGCCATCATATTACGTCATCCCAGAACTAGAGCCCCTCTGCTGTCATTTTAATATACGGTGTGCAGGAAGTGGTTAAACATCTAGGGCGATCAAAGGGTTAATATTTATGTGTACTGTGTGTGCTGTTTTTACTAGGGGAAGAGATGAATTTTTCTTTCCTTTCTTTGCAGGGAATAAAAATCCATCACATCCCCGCTCTCAGAACAGAGATCTGCCTTGTTTACATCGGCAGAGCACCGTTCGGAGTCTCTGCCCGACGATCAGTGAGTGCCGGCAGACGTCCAGTGGCTGGCACCTGCAGATTGGCTGCTGCTGTGAATAATTACAGAAAAAGAGGCCCCGCTGGCGGCGCCCCCTGCAGGCAGAATTGCAGAATCACACATATATATATATATATATATATATATATATATATATATACACAAAATTCCACACACACACATATATATATATATATATATACAAAATTCCACATATATATATATATATATATATATATGTACAAAATTATACATATATATATATATATATATATATATATATATAAAATTATACATATATATAAATTTTACATATATATATATATATATATATATATATATATATATATAATTATATATATTATATTATACATATATATGTGTATATATATATATATATATATAAATTATACATATATATATATTATATATTATATTCATATATATGTGTATATATATATATATATATATATATATATATATTTATACATACATATATATATAAAATTTTATATATATATATATATTATATATATATAAAATGATACATATATATGTACATATATATATATAAAATGATACATATATATGTATATATATATATATATATATATATATATATAATTATATACATATATATATATATATGTATATATAAAATTATACATATATATATATATATATATATATATATATATATATATATATATATGTGATGTTGCACAGGAGGGCGGCCCTGTAGCAGTAATCCTGTTATGGGGCGGTCCTTAAGTGGTTAATTCAAAACGACTTAAAAAAATAACAATCACCAATGTTGCGTAAAAAAAAAAGAAAAAATAGAATAAAGCACGCTGCCCCATTGTAGCGTCAAATAGATAATTTTTTTTTTTGTAATAACACTGCAGGCTGGTAGAATACAAGCCGTGTTTTTTTTTTTTTTTGCTATATTTCTGTCTACAATAGGAATAATCAGTTTCATTTCAAGTGGAGTTGGTTTCTATGGAAACAAGAAGAAAGAGGATCAGGGAGGGGAAACATATAAATGGGAGGTGGGTGGGGAGTAAATGTATGAGGGGTGACGCAGGAAAAAGATAAGCAATGAAACAGAGGTAATGAGGAAAAGCAAGGAGATTTCAGGGAAGCATTGAGACCCTGCTTCCCGTGTACCGCTCCTGTTACCATGTACTGTGCGCGCTAAATATATCCCTGCACTGCATATGAGGGGGGGGGAGGGCGGAGGAGAAAAAGAGGGGGGGGTGGGGTGTTACTATACATAGATCTCGCATGTACTCGGATATAAATAAAATGCACAGTTGGAAATGCTGCAGTTAGTACATCACACAAAAAAAAAAGGAAATAATTCCCAGTAGATACTTTACACATTTAACTGTAACAAAGCGTAAAACAAAATGGAAAAAAAAAAAAGATACATTAAAACCACTTGAGTCCCCGGGCCTTTTCCTCCCTAAATTCCCTGGAGTCCCAGAACATTTTTTCTTTTGGCAGTGTCTCGGTTCTGCACATTATGCCTTACCAACATAAAATACATCATTTTTTTCTTAAATGGGGCTTTCATTTATTTGCAAATTTGGGTACATATATTTTTAATTCCATGGGAATCAATAGTAACAAATTAGAATTAAAAGAAAAAATTCCTGTAATTTTTCTCAACACAATGTTTACGTAATTTGTATACCCCTGTCATGTCTCGGTTCTGCATATTATACCTTACCAACGTATTATACATCATTTTCTTTTTAAATAGGGTTTTCATTTTTTTGCAAATTTGAAAACAATTATTTTTATTTCCATGGGAATAAATAGTAACAAATTAGAAAACAAAAATCATTTTTTCCTGTCATTTTTTCCCAATGCAACCTTTTTATATAATTTGTAGACCCCCTCCATGTCTCAGTTCTGCACATTATGTCTTACCAACACATAATACATAATTTCTTTCTTAAATAGGGCTTTAATTTATTAGCAAATCCGTATACAATTATTTTTATTTCCATGGGAATAAATAGTAACAAATTAGAAAAAAAAAATATTTTCCTATAATTTTTCCCAATGCAATTTTTTTATATAATTTGTGTACCCCCTCCATGTGTCGGTTCTGCACATTATGCCTTACCAACATATAATACATCATTTTTTTCTTAAATAGGGCTTTAATTTAATTGCAAATCCGGATACAATTATTTTTATTTCCATGGGAATAAATAGTAACAAATTAGAAAAAAAAAATTTCCTGTAATTTTTCCCAATGCAACCTTTTTATATAATTTGTGTACCCCCTCCATGTCTCGGTTCTGCACATTATGCCTTACCAACATATAATACATAATTTTTTTCTTAAATAGGGCTTTAATTTATTTGCAAATCCAGATACAATTATTTTTATTTCCATGGTAATAAATATTAACAAATTATAAAAAAAAAAATTTCCTGTCATTTTTCAAATTGCAAGCTTTTTTTATATAATTTGTGTACCCCCTCCATGTGTCGGTTCTGCACATTATGCCTTACCAACAAATACATATTTTTTTCTTAAATAGGGCTTTAATTTACTTGGCAAATCCGAAAACAATTATTTTTATTTCTATGGGAATAAATAGTAACAAATTAGAAAAAAAAAATTTCCTTTAATTTTTTCCAATGCAAGCTTTTTTGTATAATTTGTGTACCCCCTCCATGTCTCGGTTGTGCACATTATACCTTACTAACATATTATACATCATTTTTTTTATTGAATCGGTCTTTAATTTATTTGCAAATCCGGATACATATATTTATGTTTCCATGGTAATAAATAGTAACAAATTAGAGAAAAAAACATTTCCTGTAATTTTTCCCAACACAACGCTTACCTACTTTTTGTACCCCCCTCTATGTCTCAGTTCTGCACATTATACCTTAACAAAATATCATACATATTTTTTTTTTCTTAAATAGGTCTTTAATTTATTTGCTAATCCGGATACATTTATTTATTTTTTCATGGGAATAAATGGTAACGAATTACCGAGACAACGTGGTGTATGGAGATAGCGTGGTGTGTGTGTGGAGTGAGAGCTGCTGCTGACCGGACCAGACCCCCCCACTGAGACCCCCCACCGAGACTGAGAGGTGGCGGTGGCTGCTGGTGACCCGGGGGGGCCAAAAAGCAGATCACAAGAGGCAGCAGTGGCGGGTGACCAGGAGCGGCGGAAGGCGACCCATTGGTCAAGTGCGGCGGGAGTGACAGCGAGACCGGGAGACCAAGAGGTGACAGGCTGACCGGGGCGGCGGCGAGTAAGTGTAATTGCTGAGCGGGGGAATGTTGGATTGTGACAGGCAAAGGTGGCGGGAGCAAAGAAGCAGGCTGACTGAGAGAGAAGGAAGCCGCTGACAAGCCCTGCAAGTGTCAGCTCACAGGGGCGGCTGAGCAGGAGCACAGAGACATAAACTAGTAGTAAAGACTGAGACTGTGACTGTGAAGACTAAATGTGAGTAGTGGGGACGCTGGCTGAGGAGGGTGTAGCGTGAGTATCTGAGTATTGTGAGTATCTGAGTATTTTGAGTACCTTAGTGTAAGTATAGGATTAGTGTGAGTACCTGAGTAGTGTGAGTATCTGAGAAATGCGAGTATAGGAGTATTGTGAGTACCCGAGTATTGTGAGTACCCGAGTAGTGTGAGTATCTGAATAGTGTGAGTACCTGAGTAGTGTAAGTATCTGAGTATTGTAGCTGAGTATTGTGAGTACTTGAGTATTGTAGCTGAGTATTGTGAGTTCCTGAGTAGTGTGAATACCTTAGTATTGTATCTGAGTATTGTGAGTACCTGAGTAGTGTGAGTATCTGAGTATTGTGAGTATCTGAGTATTGTGAGTATCTGAGTATTGTGAGTACCTGAGTATTGTGAGTACCTTAGTAGTGTGAGTATCTGAGTATTGTGAGTACCTGAGTATTGTGAGTACCTTAGTAGTGTAAGTATCTGAGTATTGTGCGTACCTGAGTAGTGTGAGTACCTGAGTGGAGTGACTGTGTAGTGTTGAATACTGCAGAGTAAATGTGTACGACTGAAGAGTAACTGCTGAGAAATTTGAGTCAGGACGCTAGTGTACAGCTAATCAGACAGAATAAATCCCCAATCCCCATTAGATTAGTGGGTACGATGCCCGACGGGTGTGGAGATGCGACTCGGTGTACATCTTGTGGCATGTATGCATTCCTCGATCCTCTGATTGAGGGCGAATACAGCTGCGCAAAATGTAAGCATGTTGCTTCCCTAAAAGCTCAGGTCTTGAATCTAGGGAGGCAACTGGCAACACTGAGAAGAATCTCCATACTTAAGGAGAGCTGGGTAATGTACCCGGCAGATGCCGGCGGAGGCCAGCACAGAGGCGGATGGAGATACAAGGGTGCAGGCACCAGAGCAGAGTAGTTGGGTGACAGTTAGGAAGGGTAAAGGGAAAGAGTCAAGAAGGCCGGTCCTGGGCTGGAACTTCCCAATAAATACGACCTGTTGCGTGATGTTTGTAAACCAGTCAGGAACCAGCATTGCTGGAGCAGAGCGACGCCCTTAGCTGCCAGGGGAAGAACTTCTCCAGTGGGGGCAGGAGCGAGGCTAAGGGTAAGGAAAGACAGGTTCTGGTGGTAGGGGACTCAATTATTAGAAGAACAGAGAGGGCAATCTGTCAAAACTACCGTAAGCACCATACTGTTTGTTGTTTACCGGGCGCTCGGGTTTGGCACATCACGGATCTGGTGGACAGATTATTGGGTGGGGCTGGGGAGGACCCAGCTGTCATGGTACACATAGGTACAAATAACAAAGTTAGAGGGAGATGGAGAGTCCTAAAAAACTATTTCAGGGACTTGGGAGCTAAATTGAGGAGTGGGACCTCCAAGGTAGTATTCCCCAAAATACTACCTGTACCTCGAGCCACGCCAGAGAGGCAGCGAGAGAATAGGGAAGTTAACAAGTGGCTGAGGAGCTGGTGTAGAAAGGAGGGGTTCAAGTTCAGTCGGCTACCGGCTCTTTAGTAGGGATGGCCTGCACCTAAATGGGGAGGGTGTAGCCATACTGGGAGAGAAGCTGGCCGAAAAATTTGAGGGGCTTTTAAACTAGGTGATGGAGGGGAGGGTCCAGATGTAGAGATAGCCAGTGGGGAGCAAGGTTCTGCGCGCATTATTGGGGGCATTAGTGGAACGGTGACCAGAGATCCAAAACCCAAGGTAGGAAGGCTGACAAATCTAAAGTGCAGCCTCATAACATCTAATGGGGATATAGTGTGCAAATAAAAATTACGAGGTTTGTATGCCAATGCTAGAAGTCTGGCTAACAAGATGGGAAAACTGGAGCTTCTAATGTATGAGGAGGATTTTGAGGGAATTTCAGAGACTTGGTTTGACAGCTCTCATGATTGACTGGCAACCATTCAGGGGTATTCCCTTTATCGCAGAGATAGAGAGAGTAAAAATTGGGTAGGAGTATGCCTGTATATCAAGAACGATGTGCAAGTGAATATGAGGGACGATATCACGAGCTAGGGAGGAGGTGGAATCTCTATGGGTAGAGCTTCAAAGGCAAGGTACTATGGGGAAAGTGTAACGCTCCTGCGTTTTATGTATAATGTGGATTTACAGCTGCAGAAATATTCCACTTCAGTAGTCATGTAGAGAAACGCTGAGACACCAATCCCAACTCCCAAGACTCATCATGTGTGGATAGTCTCAATTCAGCAAGTAGATACACACACTCAATAAGATGTTCCTAGAGTGACTTATATGTATAGTAATATAGTGATGATAGGCTGAAGAGACAGGTTGGGTAGAGATGGTAGATGACAGACACTTGAAAGGAATGTTCTTGAAAGTAAGATAGTAGCAGATGGGATGCAGATAGGTTAAGCAATCATGTATGGTAGCAGATGATAGAGTAGCAGGTGAACATACTGGATAGACCAACCCAGTGCAAGAGCAGATGGTATTAGGCTCAAGAGCTAGCAATCTTAGTTAATGCAGATGTAGTAATAGTCCTTAGTATGCAGAGCTAGATAGTGTAAGCTTTAGTATGAAGGTTATAGAGGTTTCCCCTGTGGGGTACTTATCACTAGTAGCAATGTAGTAGAGGAGAGGTTCGGCAAGAGCGGATGATCCGGTAGCGGGATACAGGGATCAGCAGCGTGGTTCCGATAGCGAGGTATGCTTGCAAGCATGAGAGCTTCAAGGCAGATTATGCGGCGTTGAACGAACATGTGAGTGAGACCGCCGGAGGTTGAAATAGCCGCTCCAGCGGTGCTCAGTGATGACAGCATCGGTCTTAAAGGTGTATGCGCACCTTACCAAAAGAGAATGGTGGGGCGCATACACTTAGGAAAAGTGGAATTAGGGTACCAAAGGTACCAGAACATTACAGTACCCCCCCCCCCCCTTAAGGCCGGCTCCTGAAGGCCTCTGGAGCTGGTTTGTCTGGGTACTTCGCATGAAAGTTGCGGATTAATCTAGGGGCATGTATGTCAGAGGTGTTTAGCCAGGTGTCGTCTTGGGGCCCATAGTTCTTCCATCGAACTAAGTATTGAAGTTTTCTTCTGTGGATACGAGAATCCAGAATCTCTTTTATCTCATATTCTTCTCCACCTTCAACTTGTACAGGAGGAGGAAGTGGGATAGTAGGCCTTATTCCTTGGTCAGGAACATGGGGCTTCAGTAGCGACACATGGAAAATGGGATGTATTTTGAGGTCTATTGGCAATGTAAGCTGTACTGCAGCTTTTCCAATAAGTTTCTTGATTGGGAAAGGTCCCAAGAAGAGAGGTCCAAGCTTTTTGCTAGGGATTTTCAGTCTTAAATTTTTTGTTGAGAGCCAAACGAGGTCCCCAATAGCATACTGAGGAGAAGGTCTTCTGCGAAGATCATAGTACTTCTTTTGTTGACTATGAGCGTGTGCAATGGTAGTATTAAGCAAACCCAGAGAGTCCTTTATTTGGGTAAGATAGTCTGAGGCTACTGGGTTATTTGAAGGAAGGATGCGTGGTGGAAGAATAGAGGGATGAAACCCATAGTTCAAGTAGAACGGACTCTGCTTGGTCGTACTGTGGGTTGCGTTGTTGTAGGCAAATTCTGCCAGAGGGAGAAGATCCACCCAATCATCCTGTTGGTAAGAAGTGTAACAACGTAAATATTGCTCGATGCATTGGTTGACTCTTTCAGTCTGTCCGTTGGTCTGCGGATGGTAAGGAGAAGTGAGCTTCCGCTCAATTCGTAGTATGTGACATAGTTCTTGCCAGAACTTGGAAATAAATTGTGATCCACGGTCAGACAGAAGAGTTTTTGGGATACCATGTAACTTAAAGACATGTTTCATCAGGAGTTCTGCCGTTTGTTTGGACGAAGGTAGTCTGCGAATAGCAATGAAATGTGCCATCTTTGTCAGATGGTCCACTGACACCAAGATGGTATTAAATCCTTTGGAAGGAGGTAGTTCTACTATAAAGTCCAAGGACACAACTTCCCATGGAGTTTGGGGTATTGGTAGACTGCATAGTAGACCGGATGGTCTCGTAGTGTCAATTTTGGACCTGGCACAGACATTGCATGAAGAGACGAATTTTTGTATAGATGTTTTCATGTCAGGCCACCAGAATTGTCTGGTAATCAGATTAAGAGTCTTTGTCATACCCATATGTCCTGCCATAGGCACATCATGCGATAATTCCAAGATCTTGGTGCGCATGGTAGGTGGTATGTAAAGTTTGTCGTTGTAGTAGAGGAAGCCTTCTGCATCGGTATTTAGTTGTGGTGGGGGTGAATCCAAACTTATACCATGCAAAACCTCTTCCTTCAAAGAACGGACAACTCCAATAATACGCTTGTGAGGTATTATAGGAACGGAAGGGATTTCAAAGTAGTTTTCTTCAGTTAGTCGTGATAGTGCATCCGCCTTTTTGTTCTTATCTGCAGGTGTGTAGGTCACTAGGAAGTTAAACCTTAGAAAGAATAGTAACCATCGTACCTGTCGGTGAGAGAGAGTTTTGTTAGTCTGAAGATATTGAAGATTTTTATGGTCCGTGTATATAAGTATTGGTAATCGGGTGCCTTCGAGTAGATGTCGCCAATTCTCCAGAGCCAATTTTATAGCAAGCAGTTCCTTTTCACCCATGGGGTAATTTATCTCGGGACTGCTTAAGGATTTAGAAAAGAAGGCGACTGGATGGAGTGGTGAAGTGTTAGTTGGTCGTTGGGAGAGTATTGCTCCTACTGCCATGTTTGACGCATCTACTTCCAGAATGTATTGGAGGGATGGGTCTGGATGGCGTAGTATGGGAGCAGAAGTAAACCTTGTCTTTAACAGGTGAAAAGCTTTATTTGCTTCATCTGACCATTTGAATGGTCTCTTAATGCTAGTGAGCTGTGTGAGGGGTCTCACAATGGCAGAGAAGTTCCTGATGAATTTCCTGTAGAAATTAGAAAATCCAAGGAATCGCTGTAGCGCCTTGCGGGTGGTTGGTGTAGGCCAATCCTGAATGCAGGATATCTTACTCATGTCCATCTTGATTCCTGTTTTGGATATGATGTAGCCTAGAAACAGTACCTCTTCTTTATGAAACAAGCATTTTTTCAGTTTCACGTATAGGTTGTGTGCAAGCAATCTCGATAATACTAGTCTTACATGTCTTATGTGTTCAGACAAGGATCGTGAATATATAAGTATATTGTCCAGATATACCACAACACAGACATCTAGTAAGTCTCTGAAAATATCGTTTATAAATCGTTGAAAGGCTGCAGGGGCGTTGCATAGCCCGAATGGCATTACAAGATATTCGAACAATCCGTATCTGGTTCTGAATGCAGTCTTCCACTCGTGTCCATCACGGATTCGAATGAGATTGTATGCCCCTTTCAGGTCCAATTTTGAAAAATAGGTAGCTCCACGCACCTGCTCAATGAGTTCAGGGATAAGCGGTAGAGGATAGCGATCTTTTATTGTAATAGCATTCAATTGCCTATAGTCGATGATAGGCCTGAGACTTGAGTCCTTATTGCGGACAAAAAAGAGTCCTGCTGCTGTGGAAGAAGTGGAAGGTCTAATAAAACCTTTTTTCAAATTCTCATCCAAATATTCTTTGAGATGGGAAAGTTCATCCTGTGAAAGAGGATAAACATGACCGAACGGCAATTTGCTATTTGGGAGTAGATCAATACTACAATCATAGTCTCGATGGGGAGGTAGTGCTTGAGCATTTTTCTCAAGAAAAACCTCAGAGAGATCCTGATAACATAGTGGTGCAATCTCATCTGTCACCACAGACAGGATCTTCCCGGAAGACGGGAGGTTACACGTACCCTCGCAATAGCAAGAGAGGAAGGCCAGGGTCCGTTCCTTCCAATCTATGGTTGGTTGATGCGTGTGTAACCAGGGAAGTTCCAAAACAATGGGAAAGTGGGGTGAAGGTATTAGATCGAAGGTAGTGGTCTCCATATGAGACCCGTTAGTAGTGACTAGGAGTGCCTGTGTCTGATCAGTGATCGGACCAGAGGATAAAGGAACACCGTTAATAAGACTCACTGAGACAGGTTTAGAAATAATAGGGACTTTATTTAAAGCAGCAAAACGTATGTCAATATAATTTCCACAAGATCCTGTGTCAATCATGGCCTTAGTAGTAATCCTGTTCTGGTCCCACTGTAATGTTAAGCAAACAAAAAGGTAAGGGTTAGTAATTGAAGTTGTCAATCCCCCTAGGAGGACATGTGAACACTCACCCTTCTTTTTGTAGACTAGGGGACAGACGTTTATCTTGTGATCCGGGGATGCACAGTACAAGCAGAGATTACCAGATCGTCTTCTGGCTCTTTCCATAGTTGATAGAGGTGGGCGTATGGTTCCTACCTCCATAGGAGTAGGGTCATCGGCCGAAATCCGAGAAGAACTGGATAATGGCATTCCTATTTTTTCAGCCTTTCTTTCTCATAGTCTTCTATCTATGGTGATACTGAGTTGTATCAATGCATCCAGGGTTTTTGGCAGATCCGCTCGGGCGAGCTCGTCTTTAACGGCCTCTGATAGGCCAAGCCTAAATTGAGTTTTCAGAGATGCATCATTCCATTCTGAATCAAGGGTCCATCTCTTGAATTCTGCGACAAAGTCTTCCACAGGTCTCCTACCTTGTTTCAAGGACCTTAATTGAAGATCGGCAGTACTCTGCCTATTGGGATCATCATATAGGCTAGTAAGTTCTGCTAGAAATAAGGTATAGGATTTGAGAAGCTGATCGTTTTTCTCAAAAAGAGAGTCTGCCCAGGCCCGAGGATCGCCTGTTAGGTAAGAAATAATAGTACAAACCTTAATGTGATCAGTAAGGTAGGTACGGGGTTTTAGCAAGAAAAGTAACTCACATGCGTTTTTAAATTCGCGAATTTTTTTGCGATCGCCTGTAAATACCAAAGGAGGATTTATTTTGGGTTCAGGGGACTGAGCAGTGGTAAGTTGTCAGTCTGGTTACCTGCTGCGTCAGAGCCTGATTTTCTTCTCTTAATTCAGCAAGTGCGTGTATTAACGCAGTTACTTGCTGTTTTAATTGTGTCACCTGAGTGGTTATTTCTGCTGAATCCATTTGAGGTTCGTTCAATCTGTAACGCTCCTGCGTTTTATGTATAATGTGGATTTACAGCTGCAGAAATATTCCACTTCAGTAGTCATGTAGAGAAACGCTGAGACACCAATCCCAACTCCCAAGACTCATCATGTGTGGATAGTCTCAATTCAGCAAGTAGATACACACACTCAATAAGATGTTCCTAGAGTGACTTATATGTATAGTAATATAGTGATGATAGGCTGAAGAGACAGGTTGGGTAGAGATGGTAGATGACAGACACTTGAAAGGAATGTTCTTGAAAGTAAGATAGTAGCAGATGGGATGCAGATAGGTTAAGCAATCATGTATGGTAGCAGATGATAGAGTAGCAGGTGAACATACAGGATAGACCAACCCAGTGCAAGAGCAGATGGTATTAGGCTCAAGAGCTAGCAATCTTAGTTAATGCAGATGTAGTAATAGTCCTTAGTATGCAGAGCTAGATAGTGTAAGCTTTAGTATGAAGGTTATAGAGGTTTCCCCTGTGGGGTACTTATCACTAGTAGCAATGTAGTAGAGGAGAGGTTCGGCAAGAGCGGATGATCCGGTAGCGGGATACAGGGATCAGCAGCGTGGTTCCGAAAGCGAGGTATGCTTGCAAGCATGAGAGCTTCAAGGCAGATTATGCGGCGTTGAACGAACATGTGAGTGAGACCGCCGGAGGTTGAAATAGCCGCTCCAGCGGCGCTCAGTGATGACAGCATCGGTCTTAAAGGTGTATGAGCACCTTACCAAAAGAGAATGGTGGGGCGCATACACTTAGGAAAAGTGGAATTAGGGTACCAAAGGTACCAGAACATTACAGAAAGTCATATTGGGCGTATGCTATAGGCCAGTGATGGCAAACCTTGGCTTCCCAGATGTTTTGGATCTACATTTCCCATGATGCTCAATTACACTGCAGAGTGCAAGAGCATCATGGGAAATGTAGTTCCAAAACATCTGGGGTGCCAAGGTACGCCATCACTGCTATAGGCCCTCCAACCAGAGGGAGGAGGGGGAGGCGGACCTCCTATCACAGCTTGGAATGGCAGCAAGGATGGGAAATATCATTATAATGGGGGTTTTTATTATCCAGATATAGACTGGGCAGAAGGAACCACGCATTCATCTCATTCATCCAAGGCTTGCCATTTCCTAAATGTAATGCAGGACAATGTCATGGGTTAGATGGTGAACGCACCGACAAGAAACAATGCGTTAGTAGACCTGCTGATTAATAACAATACAGACCTGATCACGGATATAGAAATACAGGGCAACTTAGGAAACAGTGACCATAGGTCAATTTGTTTCAGTATAAATCAACGAAATAGGAAACACAAGGGTAATACAAGGACACTGAATTTCCAAAGAGCCAACATCCCCAAACTGCGCTCTTTGTTAGACAATATAAAATGGGATAAAATCATAGGAACAAAGAACACAAAGGAAAAATTGTAGTGCTTTAAGAACATACTAAATAGATAAGGTATTGGCCAGGGCATTCCAACAGGGAATAAGTTTAAAAGAGCTCAAATAAACCCTGGGTGGCTGAACTCCAATGTAAAAATGCATAAAAAAACGAAAGAAAAGGCCTTCAAAAAATACAAGACTGAGGGCTCATTGGCAGCATTCCAACATTACAAAGAATGCAATAAGAAATGTAAGAGAGCAATCAAGGTAGCTAAGATAGAACATGAAAGGCACATAGAGGAAGAGAATAAAAAAAACCCCAAGAAATCCTTTAAGTATATAAATAGTAAGAAAGTGAGGCCAGAACACATTGGCCCTATAAAGAACGACTAAAGGGAATCTGTCTACAAAGGACAGAGAGAAGGCGAAGGTGCTAAATAAATTCTCCTCAGTCTTCACAAAAGAATTGGGGGGGGGGGGGAACAGTAACCTAGACTGTAATGTTAAAGTTAAAGCGGAGTTCCACCCAAAAGTGGAATTTCCGCTTTAAATAGTCCTAACCCCCTGACATGCCACATTTGGCATGTCATTTTATTTGGGGGGGGGGCGGGTACCTAGTTTTGACAGGTACCCGCTCCCACTTCCACTCGGAGCGCCGCGGCGCCCTGAGCGGAAGTTCTCCTCTCTCCCTCCCTCCCTGCAATCTTCTGGGACATGTCAGAGGTCCCAGAAGATTGCCAGCCAATTACGACGCATAGTGCAACCCGCGCATGCGCAGTGCGTACCCGGCTGTGAAGCCGCAAACTGTCACAGCCGGGTGCCCACATCAGTGATGCCGGCGCTGCAGAGCAGAGAGGGAGAAGACGGCGCATCGCTGGACCGTTGGACAGGTGAGTGTGTGTTTAGGCTGGAACTCCGCTTTAATAACACGTCACAGGAAGCATCCTCATGGTTAACAGAAGACAGACTCAGAGCTAGACTTGAAAAACTTAACATAAATAAGTCACTGGGACCAAATGGCTTACACCCGAGGGTCCTTAAAGAACTCAGCCAGGTGATAGTCAGACCATTGTTCCTAATTTTTATGGATAGTCTACTGACGGGAATGGTACCAGCTGATTGAAAAAAAGCCAACGTGGTACCAATATTTAAAAGGCCGGTTAGCCTAACATCAATAGTCTGTAAGATATTGGAGGGGATGATAAGGGACTAAATACAAGACTTTAGTAATGAAAACGGTATCATTAGTAGTAATCAGCATGGATTCATGAAAAATCGCTGTTGCCAGACCAATCTATTAACCTTCTCTAAAGAAGCGAGCTGCCATCTAGATAAAGGAAGGCCTGTGGATGTGGTGTATCTGGATATTGCAAAGCCATTTGATATAGTTCCCCACAAACATTTACTCTAAAAACGAAGTTGCGTAGGTATGGACCGTAGGGCAGAGGCGTTACTAGAACCTTCAGGGCCCCGGTTCAAGAAACCATAAAGGGCCCCCCAGACCCCTGGCCTTGGGTCCTTCCCTTCAAGCCTGGGGCGCTTCCCACTGATCCTGGGGCCCTTTACTCTTGTTGCAGGACCCTTTAACAAGTTCTGCAGTGGGCTCCCTTCCTGCCATCTTGGGGCCTCCCCACGGTGGTGGAATGCCGGTGCCTATCGCAAGTGTGACCATTGCGATCCTGGAGGTTCACCCACTGGTGTCAGTAGTTTTTATTTTTTGGTATTTTAATTGTATTATCTTTTATCATTCTATTTTATTTATTTACAATGTCACTGACTATGACTCTGTCCATTCAGAAAAGGAAGAAGCTGGTAAATTACATATTTACCGACCCCTTCCTGGTTCTCTATTTTGTGACACTTCCCCTGCAGCAGCTGGCAGGAGAGGGAAGGGAGCACAGTGGGGAGGGGGGGGGGGCAGCACAGTAGGGTCTGGGGGGGACCAGGGGAGCACACAGGGGCCCAGAGACAACAGAACACAAGTGAACTGGATAGGAGGAGTGGTGGGGACAGCATACAGAGGAAAAAATCCCCTCCATTTTCCTTCTGCAGCTACAGGAGGAAAAAGGAGGACAGTGATTTCTCTACATGCTGCCCCCGCCACTCCTCCTATCCAGGTGTACTGGAAAGCCACACATTCCCCTGGAGCATGGGGCCGGTTGCAATTGCAACCCCTGTAGTTACGCCCGTGCCGTATGGTGAGTACCTGGAGTAAAAGCTGGCTTCAGGGGCAAGTCCAAAGGGTGGTGATAAATGAGGAGTACTCGGAATGGTCTGGGGTGGAAAGTGGGGTCCCCCAAGGATCTGTCCTGGGACCAATCCTATTTAATTTATTCATAAACGGCCTAGAGAATGGGATAAATAGCTCAATCTCCGTATTTGCGGACGATACTAAATTAAGCAGGGCAATAACTTCTACGCAGGATGTGGAAACCTTACAAGAAGACCTGAACAAAATAATGGGGTGGGCATCTACATGGCAAATGAGGTTTAATGTTGAAAAATGTAAGGTAAGGCATTTGGGTGCCAGAAATACGAACACAAGTTACTCAAGAGAACCTTTGGGGGAATCTAGTAGGCGACAAGCTCAGCAATGGCATGCAATGCCAAGTTGCTGCAAGCAAAGCCAACAGAATACTGGCATGCATAAAAAAGGGGATTCACTCCGGAGATAAATCGATAATTCTCTCACTCTACAAGACTCTGGTCCAGCTGCATCTCCAGTATGCTGTCCAGTTCTGGGCATTGGTCCTCAGGAATGATGTGCTGGAAGTGGAGAGAGTCCATAGAAGGGCAACAAAGCTAATAAAAGGACTGGAGGATCTCGTCTATGAGGAAAGACTACAAGCACTGAACTTATTTTCTCTGGAGAGGGGATATGATATCAATGTACAAATACCGTACTGGTGACCCTAGCATAGGGAACAATCTATTTAGCGAAAGGGAATATAAAGGGACTCGTGGCCATTCACTAAAATGAGAAGAAAAAACGATTTAACCTTAAATTGCATAAAGTGTTCTTTACCGTTAGAGCGATAAGGATGTGGAATTCTCTTTCACAAGCAGTGGTGCCAGCAAGGAGCATCAATGGTTTTAAAAAACTATTAGATGGGCTCATTAACGACCACAACATACAGGGGTATACAATGTACATTTGACATCACTTATTATACACACACACATCATAGGTTGAACTGGATGGACCGGTGTCTTATTTTCAACCTCACTATCTATGTATCTCTGAAATTATAAGAAAAAAAACATTCCTGTATTTTTTTCCCAACACATTGTTTACATCATTTTTGTACCCCCTCCATGTCTCGGTTCTGCACATTATACCTTACCAACATATCATACATCATTTTTTTTTAAAATAGGGCTTTAATGTGTTCACAAATCTGGATACATTTACATTTCCATGGGAATAAATAGTAACAAATTACAATTAAAAAACATTTTCCTGTAATTTTTTATTTCCCCAACGCATCATTGACATCATTTGTGTGTCCCCCCTCCATATATTTACTGCAAAATATATTCAACAAGTCTGCTGATGGCATCGCATTAGTGCGACTAATATAATGTAGCGGAATGGGAATGTGTACAGGACGTTTTACTAGAGCATTTTTTATCCCCTTTTGATGCTACATTGCGAAAAAAAAAAAAACGGCATAAGTAAATTAGTAGAAAAACTTTGGGATGAGATTATTGGCGCTTTTCCACTGCATGGAACGGAACGGTTCGGCTCGCTTTTGTGCTTTTCCACTACATGGTACCACATGGTATGGTGTTGGAACGGTTCGGTATGGTACGGTACGGCGGTGCTTTTCCACTACATGGAACCGAACGGTACGGCTCGCTTAAACAGTACCACCTCAGTTGTGGTTCCAAGAGGGCCGTAATGGTACCATATCCCACAATCCTTTGCATGCAGCCTTGACTGTTTGTCACTACTAGCCACTGATTGGTCAGAGAATCATTGTTATCCCAAACACTTTACTTTAGTGGAAAAGCAAACCGTAACAAGCCGTTCCAACACCGTACCATGCGGTACCATGCAGTGGAAAACCAAACAGAGCCAAGCAGGGCCGAGTGGAGCCGAGCCGGGACTTGCAGTTGAAAATTGCCATAAGTCAGGTTTATGAGGGCACAAATTGGCAGGACTTTTTCATAGCTTTGTCACCTCTAAAAATATTAATGTTGTTGCGTCCACTTATGGAAGCATTTGATGCTTGTGCTTCAAACAGCCAAACGTCATCCAGATCATCAAACAACAGGGATTCATTTTGGCAGGGTGTATTTTTATTTATTTTTAGGAGATTGTATATATACCCTGTTTCCCCGTAGCAAAGCCCTACCCCGAAAATAAGACCTAGCGTTATTTTCAGGGATGGCTGCAATATAAGCCCTACCCCTGAAAATAACACCTAGCGTTATTTTCAGGGATGGCTGCAATATAAGCCCTACCCCGAAAATAAGCCCTAACGTTATTTTCAGGGATGGCTGCAATATTAGCCCTACCCCAAAAATAAGCCCTAACGTTATTTTCAGGGATGGCTGCAGTATAAGCCCTACCCTGAAAATAAACCCTAACGTTATTTTCAGGGATGGCTGCATTATAAGGCCTACCACGAAAATAAGCCCTAACGTTATTTTCAGGGATGGCTGCAATATAAGCCCTACCCCAAAAATAAGCCCTAACGTTATTTTCAGGGATGGCTGCAATATAAGCCCTACCCCGAAAATAAGCCCTAACGTTATTTTCAGGGATGGCTGCAATATAAGCCCTACCCCGAAAATAAGCCCTAACGTTATTTTCAGGGATGGCTGCAATATAAGCCCTACTCTGAGAATAAGCCCTAACGTTATTTTCAGGGATGGCTGCAATATAAGCCGTACACTGAAAATAAGCCCTAACGTTATTTTCAGGGATGGCTGCAATATTAGCCCTACCCCGAAAATAAGCCCTAACGTTATTTTCAGGGATGGCTGCAATATAAGCCCTACTCTGAGAATAAGCCCTAACGTTATTTTCAGGGATGGCTGCAATATAAGCCGTACACTGAAAATAAGCCCTAACGTTATTTTCAGGGATGGCTGCAATATTAGCCCTACCCCAAAAATAAGCCCTAGTTAAAGTAGTTGTAAAAACATGTTGTCCGTTTTGTAAAAAGATTATATAATGTGCAGTGTGTCTCCTTTTGTAAATTTATTGTGGAAAAGACCTTATTTACAGTGCCGCTGGGCGCTCACATGATCCGCCGAAGATCTTCCCCTCTCCTCCCTGCTGACGTCAGCAGCCCCTCCTTCAGCAGTGCTCAGAGTGGGGAAGAAGAGCTGCGGTGGGTCATGTGAGCGCTCAGCGGCACTGTAAATAAGGTATTTTTCCACAATAAAGTTACAAAAGGAGACACACTGCATGTTATATAATCTTTTTATCAAAATGGATTACATAATTTTACAATTACTTTACAGAAGGTTTATTTTTGGGATTCCATAATGTCATAATGCTGACTAGTGAGCTGACGGGAAGAGAAGACAAGGGACACAGGAATTTTTTTTAAAACATTCTATTGTTTAATTCCAGGTTTTTTTTTAGAACATAGAGAGGCGTAAATGACACAGTACAAGCACTGTACTGTCTATCATGCTTTAAAAGATCAGGATTTTAATTTCTTTTTTTTTAGGGTTACAACCACTTTAAGATCTCATGATGACATGACCGTATTTGAATAAATGTAGATTATCGTACATACCTTAAACAAAATAAGACATCCCCTGAAAATAAGCCCTAGTGTGTTTTTTGTAGCCAAATTAAAATATGGGGAAACACGGTATATACGTGTATATATATATATATATATATATATATATATATATATATATATATAAATATAAGGGATCGACCGATTATCAGCAAAGCCGATATATCGGGGGGCCGATATGCACTTTCCCCAATATATCGGAATCTGCCCCTGAGGTTACCGATATTGCCGAGTGATGCCTGCTGCTAGAGGCATCACAACAGTACCGGCGTCCATAGCCGATGGTCGGCTGTCTTGTAATGACAACCGATGTGGCTGAGAAGCCGCTCGGCTGTCATTACAAGGAGCGGGAGGGGACGTCCCCCTCCCTCCGGCCACCTTCCCCGGCTCGCCCGGGTCTCCCGCCCCACCGGGAGACCCGGGCAACCAGCCTGCACAGCCGACGAAGAGAGGACCCGATCAAAGCCTCATTCACCTCTGATCGGGTCTCCATGTAAAAACCCGGAAGTGATGTCATGACATCACTTCCGGGTACTCGACACCAAATTCAAAAAAATTACAGCATTCAAAACAGTCAAACTTGGCGTTTTGAATGCTTTTAAGTGCAGAGGAGGGGTTTGGGGTATTTTAGACCCCCAGATCCCTTCACAAGAGTACCTGCCAAAAAAAAAAAAATAATTTTTTTTAATGTGCAAATATATCGGCCGATACCGATATGCGATGATCAAAATATCGGTATCGGCAATAAAAAAACGTTATCAGTCAATCACTAATATATATATATATATATATATATATATATATATATATATATACACAGTGCATTGCGAAAGTATTCGGCCCCCTTGAACTTTTCAACCTTTTGCCACATTTCAGGCTTCAAACATAAAGATATAAAACTGTAATTTTTTTTGAAGAATCAACAACAAGTGGGACACAATCATGAAGTGGAACGAAATTTATTGGATATTTCAAACTTTTTTAACCACTTAAGCCCCGGAAGATTTTACCCCCTTCCTGACCAGGGCCTATTTTGCGATTCGGCACTGCGTGACTTTAACGGACAATTGCGCGGTCGTGCGACGCTGTACCCAAATTAAATTGACATCCTTTTTTTCTCACAAACAGAGCTTTCTTTTGGTGGTATTTGATCACCTGTGCGATTTTTACTTTTTGTGCTATAAACAAAAAAAGAGCGACAATTTTGCAAAAATAACAATATTTTTCACATTTTTTTTATATGAAATTCCCAAAAAAAAAAAGTAAAAATCAAAATTTTTTAACATTTTTGGCCAATTTGTTTTCTGCTACATATGTTTGGTAAAAAAAATCGCAATAAGCGTATTTTGATTGGTTTGCGCAAAAGTTATTGAGTTTACTAACTAAGGGAAAGATTTATGTCATTTTTATTGTTTTTGTTTTTTAACGAGTAATGCCGTCGATTGCGACATTGTGGCGGACAGATCGGACCCTTGACTGACATTTTTTACACTTTTGGGGGTACCAGTGACATTACTACAGTAATCAGTGCTATAAATATGCACTGCTACTGTAATAATGACACTGGCAGGGAAGGGGCTAACTTTATTGGAGAGGCAGGGGTTAAGTGTGTCCATAGGGGCGTGCTTCTTACTGTAAAGGGGCGTGGCTTTTCATGTAACCACAGAGACATACGATCATACATAGCAGGATCGTATGATCTCTGCAGTTACACAGGGGAGAATGACAGACGGCTTTGTTTACATCAGCTGCCTGCCTTTCTCTCTCTGCAGCGGAAGATCGCGAGTGACCGGCGGACATCCGAGCCGCCGGTCACTCACGCTGGAATGTCCGAGAATGAGTGGGGCCGGGGGCGCGCCTTAGGCGGCGCGCGCTCGCTCCCTATTGGCTCGCGGGCGAATAACGTGTATATATACGTCACTTTGCCCAGGAGGGGCTGACCGCTGCTGTATATAGTCTTACGGCAGTCGGCAAGGGGTTAACAAATAAAAAACTGAAAAATTGGGCGTACATAATTATTCAGCCCCCTTAAGTTAATACTTTGTAGCGCCAAATTTTGCTGCAATTACAGCTGTAAGTCGCTTGGGGTATGTCTCTATCAGTTTTGCACATCGAGAGACTGAAATTTTTGCCCATTCCTCCTTGCAAAACAGCTCGAGCTCAGTGAGGTTGGATGGAGAGCGTTTCTGAACAGCAGTTTTCAGTTCTTTCCACGGATTCTCGATTGGATTCAGGTCTGGACTTTGACTTGGCCATTCTAACACCTGGATATGTTTATTTGTGAACCATTCCATTGTAAATTTTGCTTTATGTTTTGGATCATTGTCTTGTTGGAAGACAAATCTCGGTCCCAGTCTCAGGTTTTTTGCAGACTCCATCAGGTTTTCTTCCAGAATGGTCCTGTATTTGGCTCCATCCATCTTCCCATCAATTTTAACCATCTTCCCTGTCCCTGCTGAAGAAAAGCAGGCCCAAACCATGATGCTGCCACCACCATATTTGACAGTGGGGATGGGAATGGTGTTCAGGGTGATGAGCTGTGTTGCTTTTATGCCAAACATAACATTTTGCATTGTTGCCAAAAAGTTTGATTTTGGTTTCATCTGACCAGAGCACCTTCTTCCACATGTTTGGTGTCTCCCAGGCGGCTTGTGGCAAACTTTAAACGACACTTTTTATGGATATCTTTAAGAAATGGCTTTCTTCTTGCCACTCTTCCATAAAGGCCAGATTTGTGCAGTATACGACTGATTGTTGTCCTATGGACAGAGTCTCCCACCTCAGCTGTAGATCTCTGCAGTTCATCCAGAGTGGTCATGGGCCTCTTGGCTGCATCTCTGATCAGTCTTCTTGTATGAGCTGAAAGTTCAGAGGGACGACCAGGTCTTCGTAGATTTGCAGTGGTCCGATACTCCTTCCATTTCAATATTATCACTTGCACAGAGCTCCTTGGGATGTTTAAAGCTTGGGAAATCTTTTTGTATCCAAATCCGGCTTTAAACTTCTCCACAACAGTATCTCGGACCTGCCTGGTGTGTTCCTTGTTCTTCATGATGCTCTCTGCGCTTTAAACGGACCTCTGAGACTATCACAGTGCAGGTGCATTTATACGGAGACTTGATTACACACAGGTGGATTCTATTTATCATCATTAGTCATTTAGGTCAACATTGGATCATTCAGAGATCCTCACTGAACTTCTGGAAAGAGTTTGCTGCACTGAAATTAAAGGGGCTGAATAATTTTGCACGCCCAATTTTTCCGTTTTTTATTTGTTAAAAAAGTTTGAAATATCCAATAAATTTCGTTCCACTTCATGATTGTGTCCCACTTGTTGTTGATTCTTCAAAAAAAAAATTACTGTTTTATATCTTTATGTTTGAAGCCTGAAATGTGGCAAAAGGTCGAAAAGTTCAAGGGGGCCGAATACTTTCGCAATGCACTGTACTTTCGCAATGCACTGTGGGGGGGGGGGGAGTCATCCTTCTCTCTCCCCCCCCTATAAATCCCCCCCCGGCCTGCTCCCTACCCCCACCTCCTATAAATCCCCCCCCACCAACACCACCCCATATAGAGATTACAGAACCAAATATAATTTTGTGGTGCTAGGTAATTTGCATGAAACTTCTTGAAGGTAACAAGGAAGGCAGTAAAATAGACCTCCCTCCCAAGCAAAAATAGATCTCCCCAGCAAAACAAAATTTCTCCCATCAAAAATGGACCCTTCAGCAACATCAGATCCCCCCAGCAACAACAGACCCCCCCACCCACAAGAATAGATCCGCCTCAGCAACAACAGACTCACCTCCAGTAGTCAGCAAATACAGACCCCCCTCAGCAACAATACCCCCCCTCCCCCCTTCAGTAGCAATAGATCTTCCAGCAGCTATCATCAATAGACTCCCCAGCAGCTAGCTCCTCCAGAAATAATAAATACCCCCCAGCAACAATAGACCTCCTCCCCAGCAACAACAGAATCCCAAATCCGTCAGTCAATGTGGATAAGAGAAATTAACAAATGGTAACAATTTCTTACTACAGCAGGCTACAGAGAGGGACACAGGCAGCCCGGAGGAGTCAGGATGTCACAGTGGCTTCCTCAGTTGCCGGTAGAGGGCATGTCAGTTTGCAGGGACTAACCGAGCTGGCCTGGAACCAGGCCCGGACAGGCCATAGGGCACACCGGGCACTTGCCACATGTCTTTGTTGGGCCCAAGGCAGCTGGGCTGCTCCTTGAGCCCACGCCACTCACCTGGGCCCCTCTGCGGCCGGCCAACCACCAGTTCAGCCGTTGGGGCCAGGGGACGGAAACTGCAGGTCAGCTGAATTGTGATCATTAGGAGGGAGGAACAGAAGGAGACACCAGACCAGAGAGAAAGTGTGTGCCCCCCCGTGCATCTGGATAGGAGGAGCAGCGAGAAGAATAAATCTCGCTTCTCTTCCTCCTACTCCTGCAGGCATTCAGAGACTGCAGGAGGAAAATAGAGAGGCTGATTCTTCTATATGCAGCTGCCCCCACTGCTTCCCTAAACTGCCCCCTAAATGCTCTGCAGTCCCCCCTAGTGCTCTCTGGGGCCCACCTCCATACTCTGTCCCCCCCAGTGCTCTCTGCCCCCCCAGTGCTCTCCGACCTCCATGCACTCTCCAGCCCCCCCAGTGCACTCTGCCCCCCACCCCTGTGCTCTCCACCCCCCCATGCTCTCTGCCCCCCCTCCTCTGTGCTCTCCATCCCCCCATGCTCTCTGCCCCCCTTGGGCTCTCCTCCCCCCCCGTGCTCTTTCCTGGCCCCCCTAACCCCGTCAGGATGGAGAGTGGGTAAGGGGCCGGTAAATATCATGAGCTGCTTAGGCCCAGGCCTATCGTTTGTCCCAGTCTAGGCCTGACTGGAATTATAAAATAGGTATCAGTAAATGTGGCTGGGATAAATCTGTGGTCCAACTGCTGGTGTTTGGGGGTGCTAGGAGATATTTGTGGTGCTTGCTTTGCCTGCACACCCAAGAAGCAATTGCCAGTGCGTACATTTAGTGCTGGAAGTGCCGGTACTGTGTACTGCTGCGTTCCTGCTGATAAAAAGCCCTGAGTATATGCAGTAGATCACTATATTTTCTGCTCATAAATCTTATCTGACACAGCCATAGTATACAGTACTTTGTGTCGTGGTGACTTCACAGTAAACAACATTTGTTCTTTTCAAGGCTGGCAGAGCAATACAGCAGTGTTCAATATTCTAAAAAGTGTTCTGACCTTCCTAGGTATGCTTAAGATGCCTTTTAAACTTGCATATGTTCTGAAGACCTTCTGAAGCAGTAGACTGAGCACATAGGAAAATCATCAAGGAAAGGATTTTTGCCTACGCATGGGCCAGTGACGATATTGGCAAGGGCCACCAATGGCAAAGGGGGGGTACAGGCAGCCCTTCTATACTGGGCCCGTGCCTCATTAGGGAGGCCTGTGCTTGTCTGAATTTTCCTTCTGTATTCTGATGGACTCCAGCATGACCAATTATATTCCCATTCCAGGATAGTCTCCTAGTGAAATACAGTGGTGATCGAAAGTTTGGGCACCCCAGGTAAAAATTTGTATTAATGTGCATAAAGAAGCCAAGGAAAGATGGAAAAATCTCCAAAAGGCATCAAATTACAGATTAGACATTCTTATAATATGTCGACAAAAGTTAGATTTTACTTCTATCATTCACACTTTTTCAAAATAACAGAAAACAAAAAAATGGCGTCTGCAAAAGTTCGGGCACCCTGCAGAGTTAATATCTTGTACTGCCCCCTTTGGCAAGTATCACGGCTTGTAAACACTTTTTGTAGCCAGCCAAGAGTCTTTCAATTCTTGTTTGAGGTATCTTTGCCCATTTTTGTTTACAAAAGTCTCCCAGTTCTTTGAGATTTCTGGGCTGTCTGTCACGCACTGTTCTTTTAAGGTCTATCCATAGATTTTCAATTATGTTGAGGTCAGGAGATTGTGAAGGCCATGACAAAACCTTCAGTTTACGCCTCTTGATGTAATCCCCCATGGATTTCGAGGTGTGTTTAGGATCATTATCCATTTTGTAGAAGCCATCCTCTTTAACTTCAGCTTTTTCACAGATGGCATCAAGTTACCATCCAAAATTTGCTGATATTTTATTGAATCCATTTTTCCTTCTACTCGTGAGATGTTCCCTGTGCCACTGGCTGCAATACAACCCCAAAGCATGATTGATCCACCCCCATGCTTCACAGTTGGACAGAGGTTATTTTCATTAAATTCTGTGCCCCTTCTTCTCCAAACGTACCTTTGCTCATTCCGGCCAAAAAGTTCAATTTTAACCTCATCAGTCCACAGATCTTGTTTCCAAAATGCATCAGGCTTGTCTATATGTTTATTTGCAAAGTTCAAACGCTGATTTTTGTGGTGAGGTCATAGAAGAGGTTTTCTTCTGATGACTCTTCCATGAAGACCATATTTCTACAAGTATCTCTTTATAGTGGAATAGTGTACCACAACTCCAGTGTCTGCCAGATCTTTCTGGAGGGATCGTGCAGTCAAACGTGGGTTTTGAATTGTTTTTCTCACAATCCTGCGAGCTGTTTTGTCTGATATTTTTCTTGGTCTTCCAGATCTTGCTTTAACTTCCACTGTTCCTGATGACTGCCATTTCTTAATTACATTCCGAACAGAGGATATTGACATCTGAAAACGCTTTGCTATCTTCTTATAGCCTTCTCCAGCTTTGTGAGTGTCAACTATTTTCAGTTTTCTATACAACTGCTTAGAAGATCCCATGGTGCTGATTGTTGGAGCAAGGTCAGATGAGTCTGGGCATTTAAAATCTTTCAGATTGACATCACCTGGTCTTCCCAGATGATGATTGAGAACAATCCATGACACTGGCAGGTCTCAGCCTTGCAAAGGGGGCAGTGCATGCTATAAATTCTGCAGGGTGCTCACACTTTTGCAGACACCATTTTTTTGTTTTCTGTAATTTTGAAAGTGTCAATGATGGAAATAAAATCTAACTTTTGTTGACATATTATAAGAATGTCAAATCTGTAATTTGATGCCTTTTGGAGATTTTTCCATCTTTCCTTGGCTTCTTTATGCACATTAATACAAATTTTTGCCTGGGGTGCCCAAACTTTCGATCACCACTGTATTGTTAGGAGTAGGACATGTGTACCTTCCTTCCAATCAGATCTAAATGTAGCTCTGGGCCTCAGGTATCTAAAGTCATATTCAACCTTCTACTCACTGAGCTTCTTATACCTTGGTGCAGGGGTCTCCCAGCCAGAGGCGTAACTAGAACCTTCAGGGCCCTGGTGCAAAAAACCATGAAGGGCCCCCCGAACTCCTGGCCGGGGCCCTTCCCTTCAAGCCTGGGGCTCTTCCCACTGATCCTGGAGCCCCTACTCTTGTTGCGGGGCCCTTTATATTGGTCCCGCAGCGGGACCGTTTCACAAGTTCTGCAGTGGGCCCCCTTACTGCCATCTATGGGCCTCCCCACGGTGGTGGAATGCCAGGGCCCGGTGGCAAGTGGGACCTTTGTGATCCAGGAAGTTCACCCACTGGTTTCAGTAGTTTTTATTTTTTGGTATTTTAATTTTTTTTTCTATCATTTTTTTTTTTTTTACAATGTCACTGACTATGACTCTGTCCATTCAGAAAAGGAAGGAGCTGGTAAGTTATATATTTACCGACCCCTTCCTGGTTCTCTATTGTGACACATCCCCTGCAGCAGCCGGAAGGAGAGGGGAGGGAGGAAGCCGGCAGCACAGTGGGGGGGGGGGGGAACAGGGAGCATGCGGGGGCCCAGAGACAGCAGAACATAAGTGAACTGGATAGGAGGTGCGGCAGGGGCAGCATACAGAGGAACCAATCTCCTCCATTTTCCTTCTGCAGCTACAGGAGGAAAAAGGAGGACAGTGATTTGTCTACATGCTGCCCCCTGCCGCCCCTCCTATTCAGGTGTACAAGGGAGCCGCACAGGCCCCCTGGAGCATGGGGCCCGGTTGCAATTGCGACCCCTGCAACTCCTGTAGTTACGCCCCTGCTCCCAGCTATGACCTGTGGGCCACAGCCGGTGTCAGGACCTGGATCATCTGCTGGTGGCACTGTGCTTCCCAGAGCGGAAGGCTGTAGTTTCAGGGTCCACCAGCGAGTGTCTCCCAGCAGATCCCGCTAATTAGTTTCAACCTGGTGCTGGCTGCTGGGAGGTTATTTACGTCCTGTCTACTAGTGCCTCTCGCTCCAGTATTTTGCTACTGCCAGATTCTGTTCACCATTGACCCTGATCTTGCTCCTGCCCTGTACCCTACTGCCTTGTACTTGCTCCCCCTTGTTCCTTATCCCAGTTTTGGTTCCCCCTTCCCATCTGCTCCCTGCACCTCCAGCTTTTATGTGTTCCCCATTTTTGTATATATTGTATATAGTTAGCTGTTAGTTAGGCTTTCTGTTTGTTAGGTTGATTAGTTAGGTATTCTGACACTTTGTTTTTGGTTCTCTTATATTTTTATATTTGCTGTGTTCTGGTGTTTTGATGGATTTTGTTTCACTATACATAAATCTGACTTAAAGTGGATGTAAACCCTCACATATACCCAGTGAAGTGAACAGCCTCGGATAATACACAGAGATCAAACAAATCTCCCTACATACGTTTTATTTGTATATCTGCTGTCTTCAGGTTTCTACATTGTTTAGAGAGTGAAAATCGTGTTAGAATTTTTTCTTCCTGTTCCAGTAGTGGGTGTGAAGTCTTGGCATACACTGTGTGAAAGCTGATCGGAGGAAAGGCACACCCCCCACCCTCCACATAGGCAGAGGAAGGAAGAAACATGAGTTGTGCTGTGAATAGACCAGCTCTCTGCTAATCTATCTCTATGCAACCACCCCAACACAAATTTACAGCTGCTTTTAACTCCTGTGTTGGAGAACTTGTCAAAAGTTATCATGCTAATAACAGAGGAATGGAGCAGCAGAAAGACACGGGTCTTAGGGCTTTGGAGAGAGATAAGTAAACACTACAGATATATGTATATCAAGTCAAATTTGGGGTTTACAGCCACTTTAAAAGCTTATACAGTCTTGTCCCAGTTTCCTTAGTGTAGCCATGCAGGTCTGGCCATCTCTGCTGCTGATTCTTGACAACCGGTCCACTACAAGATTTTATCTAGCCCACAGCTAGCATCAGTAGTAAATCCTCAATATGCACAAACTGAGGATTACATTTTTATTAAAAGCTTTTTTTTTTTTTTAAATAACAAACATGTTATCATTACCTGCTCTGTGCAGTGGTATTGCACAGAACAGCCCTGATCCTCCTCTTCTCAGGCCCCCCGATGGCGCTCCTGGCCCCTTCCTCCTGCCCAGTGCCTCTAGACCAACCCGCTTGCAATGGGGGCACCCAAGCAGGCTCGCTCCCGAGCTGCGGATCTGCATGTCCATTCACACACAGAGCATCAGTTCGGCCCTGCCCCTTCTCACTCTTCTCATTGGCTCACTGGCTGTGATTGACATTGGCTCCTGCTGCTGTCTCAGCCAATGAGGAGGGAGAGTCCCCAGAGAGCTGAGTCTCTCGTGCACATTGCTGGATTGCCATGGAGCTCAGGTAAGTGTTTGGGGCTGCTGCTGCACAGAGAAGGTGTATTACCTTCATGCATACAATGAAGAAAGAGGGTGTCTATGGTCTCCACTTCTGATTTAAGGGGGGCTCTGATGGGTACCCTAATGTAAGGGGTGACTATATGGGGGACTTTGATGGGGACACTAATGTAGGGAGGGACTCTGATGAGGACCCTGATGTAAGGGGGATTCCGATGGGGACCCTGAGGTAAGGAGGACTCTGATGGGGACCCTAATGTAAGGGGAACTCTGATTGGGGACCCTGATGTAAGGGGAGCGCTGATGGGACCATGATGTAAGGGAAACTCTGATAGGGACTTTGATATAAGGGAAACTCTGATCGAGACCCTGGTGTAAGGGGGGACCCTGATGGGGATCCTGATGTAAGGGGAACTCTGATTGGGGACCCTGATGTAAGGGGGACTCTGATGGGGACCCTGATGGAGACCCTGATGTAAGGTGGGCTCTGATGGGGACCCTGATGTAAGGAGGGCTCTGAGGGGACCCTGATATAAGGGGAACTCTAAAGGGGGGGCCTGATGTAAGGGGAACTCTGATTGAGGATCCTGATGTAAGGGGAACTCTGATTGAGGATCCTGATGTAAGGGGAACTCTGGTAGGGACCCTGATGTAAGGGGAATTCTAATTGGGGACTCTAATGTAAGGGTAATTCTGATGGGTATTTTGTTTTTAGGCCCATCAATGTTGGTAAAATATACAATGTGACCCTTGTACTGGAAAGTTTGGAGACACCGTGTTTTGGTGGAACAAAAGCAGTCATTGTTAAGACCTTTGCAATGGTTACAGTAGGTGCATGAGGGTTGGGAGGAATGGGAAAGTCAGGTAGGGTCTACGGTGGCCCTATTATTGGTAATGGCAGCCCTGTGTGTGGGTATGAGGGATGTATAACACATAGAGATTGTGAACGGTGACATCATCATTTTATTTAACCACTTGCCTACTCTGCACTTAAACACCCTTCCCATCCAGGCCAATTTTCAGCTTTCAGTGCTGTCACACTTTGACTGACAATTGCGCGGTCATGCTACACTGTACCCATATGAAATTTTTATCATTTTTTTCACACAAATAGAGCTTTCTTTTGGTGGTATTTAATCATCTCTGGGTTTTTTATTTTTTACAAAAAAAAAGAATAAAGACAGAATATTTTGAAAAAAAAAAAAACGTTTTTCTTATTTTCTGCGAGTAAATTTTGAAAATAAATTTTTCTCCTTCACTGATGTGCGCTGATGAGGCGGCACTGATGGGCACTGATGAGGTGGCACTTATGGGCACTGATGAGGTGGCACTTATGGGCACTGATGAGGTGGCACTTATGGGCACTGATGTAGAGGTACTAATATGCCGCACTGATGAGCACTGATAGGCGTCACTGATGAGCACTGATAGGCGGCACTGCTGGGCACTGAGAGGTGGCACTGAGAGGTGGCACTGCTGGGCACTGAGAGGCGGCACTGACGGGCGGCACTGATGGGCACTGATAGGCGGCACTGAGGGGCACTGGCGGATGGCACTGATGGACACTGACGGGTGGCACTGATGAGCACTGATGGGCAGCACCATCAGTGCCCACACTCAGTGCCCATAGTGCTGCCAGTCAGTGCTCATCAGTGCCTAGATGAGCAGGCACTGATGGGCACTGACTGGCAGCACTATGGGCACTGATTGTGGGCATTGATGGGGGGCACTGAGGCGGGCACTGTGGGCACTGATGGGGGGGCAATTTGTGTATTTTTTTTACCTTTAGTAATCAGGGCACTGGTGATCAGTGCCCTGATTACATTGCTGTGTGTCCCCGGCGCTGTGAGGCTCCCCCTCCTTCCTCACACTGCAGGCTCCGTGTGAGGAAGGCGCGCTGGCGATGAGAGATGGTCTCATATGTTTACATCTCTCATCTCTCATCTCTCATTGGACGGCTTGATCACGTGGTGAATGGCCGCTGTGATTGGCCATTCACCACGATCTGTGATCGGCTGTGTCCAAGGGACAAGTCCGACACAGATTTTCCCCGATGCGCGCTCGCGGGAGCACACGGGGAGAGTCTTTCTGGTAGGCCGTTTAAAAACGGCCTCCCGAAAATTCAAGTCCGCGCTGCAGCCGTATATAGGTTGTAGCGCGGATGGCAGGAAGTTAAAGTGGTTCTAAAGGCTCAAGGTTTTTTACCTTCATGCCAATAACTTTCTCTGTGCAGCAGCTCCCCCCCCTTTAATACTTACCTGAGCCGCTTCTTCATCCAGCGATGTGCATGGGCGCCTTGGCTGTCCAGGGACTCTGCCTCCTCATTGGCTAAGACAGCAGCAGGAGCCATTGCTGTCAATCACAACCACAGAGCCAATCAGGAGAGAGGGTGGATGAACACGCAATGGACACGCAGAGCCGCAGCTTGGAAGTGAGCCTGCCCGGGTGCCCCATTGTAAGCAGGGCAGGAAGGAGGGGGGCAGGAAGGAGGGGCCAGGGGCGCCGGCTGGGGGACCCGAGAAGAGGAGGATTGGGACTGCTCTGTGCAAAACCATAACAGGTAAGTATAACATGTTTGTTATTTTTTTTGTATAAGAGGCTTTAATATCCCTTTAAGGGGGGGGGGGGGGAGAATAAATATTGTTCCTTACATATTAAGCAATGAATACCTTGTGCATATAATAAATTACATACAGTAGGTTTGCATGATTAGGGATATCAAAGTAAGATGTTGGAATCGTATGTAGTGGACTGGATTTCATTAACCAATGAACAGCAAGATTTCCCAATAGCTCAAAATGGCCAATGACTTACCTTAACCCGTAGAGTACTGTACCATCTGGGTGCAATCTTATCATTCGATTCTTCACTGTGACTCCGTGTAGAAATGATTTTTTGTCATTCAGAAAATATGTATCTGGGAGCCAAAGCTGGTCGGCCACTCTGTTATCCAGTGTGAGATTCAGGGGGAGGGCAGTGTAAGCCAAACGCTTATCACGCCAACTCTGCTGGAAATACATGGTGATGGTATAGTCCTGCAACAGAGAAAAAAAAAGATCAATCAATCATAAATCGATCAAAGTTATGAATCTGGTGGATCTCCAACAAAGCAGATCTTTTCATCCATCATTAATTACAACAAATTTGCCCCTTTTAAACAAAAATGTTTGAACAAATGTTGAAAGGTGTCCTTTTGGTGTGACTTATAAAATAAATAGACCGCTTATAAAAATCTATTTATTTATTTAAAAAAAAAAAAAAAAAGCTATTTTTTTTAATGAAAAGTAATTACAATTACTTCTTATTTTTAGTTTTTTTTTTTTTTTTGCAGGGTGTATAAAGCTATGACTGCTGGTGTGTCAGAATGTCCTTATTTTCCCTTCTAGCAGTATGTTCTTGTTATTGTTTTAGCCCCGGTTCACACTGGGGCGACCTGTGAGGCGACCTGGTCGCCTCACAGGTCGCCGCAGGTCGCCTCCCATAGGGAAGCTGCAGACCCGTTCTGATAGGAGCGACACAAGTCGCTCCGACTCAGAAAAAGGGTCCGGAGCTTCTTTGGGGCGACCAGGAGGCGACCGCCATAGACTTCAATGTTACGAAGTCCGTGGCGGCCGCTCCGAGGTCGCGGTGCGAAGTAGCGTCGCCCCAGTGTGAATGGGGGCTTAGGCTATTTTATCTTCTGGTCAAATGTTCTTTGGCTATTGGTTTAGAGCCAGTTCACACTGAGGCGACACAACTCCTTACTACTTCGGGGGTGACTTGTGCATTACATTGCACCACGACTTCGGAGCGACTTGCAGAGACTTCACATAATGGAAGTATATGCAAGTCGCTCCGAGGTCGCCCCGAAATACTACAGGACCCTTTTTTTAAGTCGGAGCGACTTGTTTCGCTCCTATTAGAACGGGTCCTGTAGCGGTCAATGGACCGCGAGGGAGTGCGAATTGTCAGGCTGACGAATCGCCTAACAAGTCGCGCTAATGTGAACCGGCTTTTAGTCTATTTTTGGTTGAATGTTATTAGAATATTGTTTAAGGCTATTTTTTCTTCTGGTCAAATGTTCTTGGGTTCTAGTGGCTACTTTGATCAAATGTTATTAAACTATTGTTTTAGTTTTTTTTTTTTTCTCCTTTTGCTTAAATATTCTTAGGCTATTGTTTTAGGCTAATTTTGGTCGAATGTCATTAGACTTGTTTAAGGCTATTTTATCTTCTGGTCAAATGTTCTGTGGCTATTGGTTTAGTCTCTTTAGAACCGGGTGGATGTGGCGGCGGACTCGTGGCAGAGCGGCAGTACAGGCCAGAACCTCCGGCTCCATATCCAGGGACCCTAGCTTACCAGCCAGCCAGATCGAATTTCATGGGTATGCCTACACCCATTCATAATATCGGAAAGCAATCTAGGCATATGGCCCACTAGGATCGGAGGCTCTATAATAATATCTCTGAATCGGTCATCTCGATCAATAAACCTCTCCAGGGGTCATATTTCTGACCACCGGACCAATAAGACTCGGGTTTTACATCTCTCCCTTGGACCCTGTGATTATAGGAGCAACATCTAGGAGGCTCCACACACTAATATATCTGTTACCACAGATATTCCCTTAAGGTTCTGTCTAAGACCAGGATTTATCGATCCTGGGATATACCCCCTGCCGCACTCCATTACTGCCATAAATTCATTTTATATTATATACAGCAATGAAATACAGATCTTATAATAGATACTACTAAGATCATTAACTCTGCCTTGATCGTCCTGTATCGCATCCTCTATGTCCGCCCGGGAGACACTGGCTACACCCATAAGATTTATCTGATGCTAAAATGTGGTCCTGAAGAAGCACGCTGCGAAACGCGTAGACCCAAAGATCAGATACGAATTTATAGTTGTTTAACTCTTGTTGTGAACGCATTATGAATGCATCACAGCCCACACAATTTTTCCAGTCACCCACGGGCCTATCTGGATAAAAATTGTCCTGGGCTATGCAATTTTAATAATCCATGTTAATGGTTACCTCTTGAAGAGGACAAGCTCTATGTGTATTTTCTGTTCTCAACTTTTATTTTTTTGCAACAAATAAAAAGGATATATTTTACAATACATGAGTCATTCTGATTCATTCTATGATGTGCCTTAGAAAGTCCAGTCATTTGTTTCTGTAACAATTCAATGCGATCTGGTTTTCCAGACGTATGAATTTTCACAAAATTGCTCCTGTTATTGGTTTAGTCTATTTTTGGTTGAATGTTATTAGAATATTGTTTAAGGCAATTTTTTCTTCTGGTCAAATGTTCTTGGGTTCTAGTATTACGCTACTTTGATCAAATGTTATTAAACTATTGTTTTCGTTTTTTTTTTTTTCCTTTTGCTTAAATATTCTTAGGCTATTGTTTTAGGCTAATTTTGGTTGAATGTTATTAACTTGTCTAAGGCTATTTTATCTTCTGGTTAAATGTTCTGTGGCTATTGGTTTAGTCTATTTTTGGTTAAATGTTATTAGAATATTGTTAAAGGCTATTTTTTCTTCTGGTCGAATGTTCTTGGGTTCTAGGATTAGGCTACTTTGGTCAAATGTTATGAAACTATTGTTTTAGGTTTTTTTTTGTTTTTTTTTTTTTCTTTTGCTCAAATATTCTTAGGCTATTGTTTTAGGCTAATTTTGGTTGAATGTTATTAGACTTGTTTAAGGCTATTTTATCTTCTGGTCAAATGTTCTTTGGCTATTGGTTTAGTCTATTTTTGTTTGAATGTTATTAGAATATAGTTTAAGGCTATTTACTCTTCTGGTCAAATGTTCTTGGGTAATGTATTGGTCTCTTTTGGTCAAATGTTATTAGACTACTGTTTTAGTTTTTTGTTTTTTTTTATATATATATTTTTTGAATGTTATTAGAATATTGTTTAAGGCTATTTTTTCTTCTGGTCAAATGTTGTTGGGTTCTAGCATTAGGCTACTTTGGTCAAATGTTATTAAACCATTGTTTTAGGTTTTTTTTTTTCTTTTGCTCAAATATTCTTAGGCTATTGTTTTAGGCTAATTTTGGTTGAATGTTATTAGACTTGTTTAAGGCTATTTTATCTTCTGGTCAAATGTTCTATGGCTATTGGTTTAGTCTATTTTCGGTTGAATGTTATTAGAATATTGTTTAAGGCTATTTTCTCTTCTGGTCAAATGTTCTTGGGTAATGTATTGGGCTCTTTTGGTGAAATGTTATTAGACTACTGTTTTATTTTTTTTTTATTTTTTATTTATTTATTTTTGAATGTTATTAGAATATTGTTATATTGTTTTGGGCTATTTTTTTTCTTCTGGTCAAATGTTCTTGGGTTCTAGTATTAGGCTACTTTGGTCAAATGTTATTAAACTATTGTTTTAGTCTTTTTTTTTTTCTTTTGCTCAAATATTCTTAGGCTATTGTTTAAGGCTACATTCACACCTGAGCGTAGCGTTTTCGCGTGCTTTTTTACCGCGATTTTACCACGATTTACAGGCGTTTTTACAGGCGTTTTTTGTGCAGGCGTTTTTTGTGCAGGCGTTTTTAGATTGAATAGAAACCAATGGAAAACGCCTGTAATCTGCCCAAAAAGAAGCTCATGTACTTTTTTGAGCATTGGGCGTTTTGCTTACAGCGTCAAAACGCTCAGATGTGAACAGGGGCCATTGAAATGAATAGGATTTGTCTTGTTGGGCGTTTTGAGAGCTGAGCCTAGAGCAGAAAAACTCCCCAAAAACGCCCCAAAACGCCTACATGTGAACGGAGCCTTAGGCTAATTTTGGTCGAATGTTATTAGACTTGTTTAAGGCTATTTTATCTTCTGGTCAAATGGTCTTGGGTAATAGTATAAGGCTATTTTGGTCAAATGTTATTAGATTATTGTTTTAGGCTATTTTCTCTTTTGGTGAAATGTTATTAGAGTACTGTTTTAGGTTTTTTTTTTTTATTTATTTTTTTTTTTAATGTTATTAGAATATTGTTTAAGGCTATTTTCTCTTCTGGTCAAATATTAGGCTAATTTGGTCAAATGTTATTAAACTATTGTTGGCCCCCACAACCACCGCCCAGGGTTGTCTGGAAGAGGCCCTTGTCCTCATCAACATGGGGACAAGGTGCTTTGGGGTGGGGAGTGCCCCAAAGCACCCACCCCCCCCCCCATGTTGAGGGCGTGTAGCCTGGTATGGTCCAGGGGGGTAGGGCCGCTCGCTCGTCCCCTCCCCTTTCCTGACCTGCCGGGCTGCATGCTCAGATAAGGGTCTGGTATGGATTTTGGGGGGACCCCACTCTGTTTTTTCAGCATGGGGCTCCCCTCAAAATCCATACCAGACTGAAGGGCCTGGTTTGGAACCTGGGGGGGGGACCCCACGCCATTTTTCCCCCCCATTTTGGCGTGGAGTTCCCCCTCAAGATCCTCAGAGCGCAAGTCGCACCACAAGTCCTGATCCAACTTGTGATGCGACTTCCATTCAAATAAATGGGCTGAAAGCCGTTTCAAAGACGGCTCCTAGACAACCATTGATTTTGAACGGAGGCAGAAAAACGCTGCTGAAAGCCAACATTGCCAAACGCGCAGTAACGCCAAAGAGAAAAGCTACTAAAAGCACGTTTTTACGCTTTTTCCTGGCGTGAGAAGTGGCTCTGCAGCTCGTTTTTTTCTGACACCCTGTGTGCATGGGGACTAATTCTCATATACAGTATGTATTACATGTCTACCGTTTACCTGGAGTTCAGCGTTAGAATAATAGATTTAATAGCTTTTTCCAAATTAAACATTTATTATATTGCAGATCTTAGATGTGATGGCTGCATTGGTTTTTCTTTTCTAGGCTTTCTTTTTCTTTACTCTTACTTGGTGATCCCACCAGTTAGTCTGTTGTTTTTCAACCGAACAAGCTGTGTTGCAGATGTAGCAATTACAGGTTTGAGACAAACCATTTACCATGCTTACAATGATCGGCTTTTTTTTATTTATGTAAAATCTTTATCTCAAAAGGAACAAAACTGTTTGTCATAACTGCTTATAAAGTGTGATCTCGAGTTCAGTTTCAATCCAAATCTGCTAGACCAGTGATGGCGAACCTTGGTGCCCCCAGATGTTTTGGAACTACATTTGCTCATGCACTTTGCAGCGTGGTTTAGCATCATGGGAAATGTAGTTCCAAAACATCTGGGGTGCCAAGGTTCACCATCACTGTGCTAGACCATCTCCCCAGACTGACAATGCTGCTGTCCAAAGGGTGTCTCTGTTTCTCCTTCATCCAGAGTAGGGGGGCGCTCTAATACAGGAGGTGTGTTACTGGCGAGATCACCAGGTGAAAACAGAGGTGATCCAGAGTGGGGGGCGCTCTAATACAGGAGGTGTGTTACTGGCGAGATCACCAGGTGAAAACAGAGGTGATCCAGAGGAGGGGGTGCTCTAATACAGGAGGTGTGTTACTGGCGAGATCACCAGGTGAAAACAGAGGTGATCCAGAGTGGGGGGCGCTCTAATACAGGAGGTGTGTTACTGGCGAGATCACCAGGTGAAAACAGAGGTGATCCAGAGGAGGGGGCGCTCTAATACAGGAGGTGTGTTACTGGCGAGATCACCAGGTGAAAACAGAGGTGATCCAGAGTGGGGGGCGCTCTAATACAGGAGGTGTGTTACTGGCGAGATCACCAGGTGAAAACAGAGGTGATCCAGAGGAGGGGGTGCTCTAATACAGGAGGTGTGTTACTGGCGAGATCACCAGGTGAAAACAGAGGTGATCCAGAGTGGGGGGCGCTCTAATACAGGAGGTGTGTTACTGGCGAGATCACCAGGTGAAAACAGAGGTGATCCAGAGGAGGGGGCGCTCTAATACAGGAGGTGTGTTACTGGCGAGATCACCAGGTGAAAACAGAGGTGATCCAGAGGAGGGGGCGCTCTAATACAGGAGGTGTGTTACTGGCGAGATCACCAGGTGAAAACAGAGGTGATCCAGAGGAGGGGGCGCTCTAATACAGGAGGTGTGTTACTGGCGAGATCACCAGGTGAAAACAGAGGTGATCCAGAGGAGGGGGCGCTCTAATACAGGAGGTGTGTTACTGGCGAGATCACCAGGTGAAAACAGAGGTGATCCAGAGTGGGGGGCGCTCTAATACAGGAGGTGTGTTACTGGCGAGATCACCAGGTGAAAACAGAGGTGATCCAGAGTGGGGGGCGCTCTAATACAGGAGGTGTGTTACTGGCGAGATCACCAGGTGAAAACAGAGGTGATCCAGAGGAGGGGGCGCTCTAATACAGGAGGTGTGTTACTGGCGAGATCACCAGGTGAAAACAAAGGTGATCCAGAGTAGGGGGCGCTCTAATACAGGAGGTGTGTTACTGGCGAGATCACCAGGTGAAAACAGAGGTGATCCAGAGGAGGGGGCGCTCTAATACAGGAGGTGTGTTACTGGCGAGATCACCAGGTGAAAACAGAGGTGATCCAGAGGAGGGGGCGCTCTAATACAGGAGGTGTGTTACTGGCGAGATCACCAGGTGAAAACAGAGGTGATAAAGCCTAAAAATTAAAATGAATGCAGCCGCCACATCTAATGATTGGTAAGCTGCAATATATTACATTTTTTTGTTTTGGGGTTTAATACTGCTTTAATCCCCTTGAAAAGCAAACAGAACGGGTTTGAACCATTTCATATTGGATAAACTGAATAATAAACCGAATAAGAAAGTAGCAAAACTTAAATCATTGCACAATGGAAAAGTAATACCAACAGGACGTCAAGTACTATTTAAATAATGAGAAATATAAATGGGGTGCAGAGAGCTCTTTAGAAATTGACACTATCAGTCTATTTTGGAAAAAAATGTTTAAAGAAGGTGACTTTTAGAACCTTAGAACAATCATTGGCCACTTCAGAATCCTCTGATACGGTGTCCTCTGAACCTAATCCGTCAGCGGAGGACATCGATATCCGCAATGTTTTAGTCTCAAAAACAAGTATCAGGATTCATAATACAAAGCAAAAAAAATAAAAAATACTCACACACATATATACACACAGTATCTCACAAAAGCGAGTACACCCCTCACATTTTTGTAAATATTTTATTCTAACTTTTCATGTGACAACACTGAAGAAATGACACTTTGCTACAATGTAAAGTAGTGAGTGTACAGCTTGTATAACAGTGTAAATTTGCTGTCCCCTCAAAATAACTCAACACACAGCCATTAATGTCTAAACCGCTGGCAACAAAAGTGAGTACACCCCCTAAGTGAAAATATCCAAATTGGGCCCAATTAGCCATTTTCCCTCCCCGGTGTCATGTGACTCGTTAGTGTTACAAGGTCTCAGGTGTGAATGGAGAGCAGGTGTGTTAAATTTGGGGTTATCGCTCTCACTCTCTCATACTGGTCACTGGAAGTTGAACATGGCACCGCATGGCAAAGAACTCTCTGAGGATCTGGAAAAAAAAAATTGTTGCTGCACATAAAGATGGCCTAGGCCAGTGATGGGGAACCTTGGCACCCCAGAGGTTTTGGAACTACATTTCCCATGATGCTCAACTACACTGCAGAGTGCAAGAGCATAATGGGAAATGTAGTTCCTAAACATCTGGGATGCCAAGGTTCACCATCACTGGCCTAGGCTATAAGAAGATTGCTAAGACCCTAAAAATGAGCTGCAGCACGGTGGCCAAGACCATACAGCGGTTTAACAGGACAGGTTCCACTCAGAATAGGCCTCGCCGTGGTCGACCAAAGAAGTTGAGTGCACATGCTCAGCGTCATATCCAGAGGATTTCTTTGGGAAATAGACGTATGAGTGCTGCCAGCATTGCTGCAGAGGTTGAAGGGGTGGGGGGTCAGCCTGTCAGTGCTCAGACCATACGCCGCATGCTGCATCAAATTGGTCTGCATGGCTGTCGGCCCAAAAGGAAGCCTCTTCTAAAGATGATGCACAAGAAAGCCCGCAAACAGTTTGCTGAAGACGAGCGGACTAAGGACATGGATTACTGGAACCATGTCCTGTGGTCTGATGAGACCAAGATAAACTTATTTGGTTCAGATGGTGTCAAGAGTGTTTGGCGGCAACCAGGTGAGGAGTACAAAGACAAGCATGTCTTGCCTACAGTCAAGCATGGTGGTGGGAGTGTCATGGTCTGGGGCTGCATGAGTGCTGCCAACACTGGGGAGCTACAATTCATTGAGGGAACCATGAATGCCAACATGTACTGTGACATACTGAAGCAGAGCATGATCCCCTCCCTTCCGAGACTGGGCCGCAGGGCAGTATTCCAACATGATAACGACCCCAAACACACCTCCAAGATTACCACTGCCTTGCTAAAGAAGCTGAGGGTAAAGGTGATGGACTGGCCAAGCATGTCTCTCATACTGGTCTTATCCAACATTAGGACCTGAACTCAGCTGAATAGAACGAAATGGCGCCTCCTATAGAGCTTCAAATTTCTTATCAAGCAGCTGCCATCAATTTTGGTATATACCAAAAAATGCATACAAGTTTTGTGTTGAGGTGCTAGCTGTTAAACCAAATATAGCCACATAAAAAAACAACATAAAAACCAAATACGTAGAAATAAAACAAGTCAGTGCTGCTGAGAGTAATAAGTGAGTATCATGTAATCAATTACAGCAGTGACAGTCCTTTGTGCAATTTCTATTAGACACCACATGCTGGTTAGAGCTCCATTCTCTTCTTACTTAAAAGTGCTCCTCTTTATAAATGTGCTTCACCAACTGTAATAAGGGGGGTCACTCACCAGATGGCTTTGGGCCACCTGGACCCTCACAGCTTATATGGAATTCCTTGGTGTTGGTATGGGCTGAACTTACATCCAGTGTCACCAGCATAGATATCCCAAAATGAAAGAATGGATAATCGTGTAATACGTTTATTTATAAAATGTTCCCATAAAAACAAAAGTCAGTAAACTCACATTTCCTTGTGCCATAAAGCGGCACCCACTGTAGATCAATATACTGGTCAATATACAATCCTTGCCGCTCTTGTCTAGAGCCGGCGAGCGATCCACCTGCGGACATGATGAAACCAGAAATACCACGGCTACAAGGACCTCACTGCATTTCATCGGAAGGCATCATCAGGAAGTCATCTGAACCTGGACTCAACCCTGCTGAACACCTTTGAGATCAGAGCTTCTCACCTAACATCAGTACCTGACCTCAACCCTACTGAACACCTTTGGGATCAGAGCTTCTCATCCAACTTCAGTACCTGATCTCAACCCTACTTAACACCTTTTGGATGAACTGGAAAGCCAATTATGAGCCAGGTTTTCTCATCCAATTTTTTTTTTTTTTTGGCTCAACTGGCACAAATTTTCACAGACACTCCAAAATCGAACACCATTGGGATCAGGTCTTCTCATCAAAGGGTGGATGTAGCCAAAATGCCAAACAGTGGGAGGGCCTTGTAAAGGCATTTGTTCATACCATGAGTGCATTATGCATGGGGTTCAAATGTACACTACATAAAGAGTGCAGAGTTCTAAAGTTGCTAAATAGAGTGCAGTGTTCAGGAGTGCACTATGTATAGGGTGCAGGACTCAGGAGTATGCTATGTACATGGTGCAGGAGTGTGCTATGTACTGTACAGGTTGCCAGACTCAGGTGTGTGCTATGTACATGATGCAGGACTCAGGAGTGTGGTATGTACAGGATGCAGGACTTCGGAGTGTGCTATGTACAGGATGCAGGACTCAGGAGTGTGCTATGTACAGGACTCAAGAGGATGCTACATACAGGGTGCAGGACTCAAAAGTGTGCTATGTACAGGACTCAGCAATGCGTTATGTACAGGATGCAGGGTTCAGGAGTACGCTACAGGGTACAGGACTCATGAGTTCATTATGTATAGGATGCAGGGTTTAGGAGTGCGTTATTTACAGGGTGCAGGACTTAAGAGTGTGCTACATACAGGGTGTAGGGTTCAGGTGTACGCTGTGTACAGGGCACAAGGCTCAAGAATGTGCAATGTTAAGAGTGCAGGGTTCGGGAGTGTGCCATGTACATTGTGCAGGGCTCAGAAGTGCTCTATGTACAGGGCCCAGGGTTAAGGAGTGCACTACCGACAGAGTGCAAGGCTCAAGTGTGTGCTACGTACAGGGCGCAAGGCTCAGGAGTGCGCTATGTTTGAGTTGCAGGACTCAGGAGTGCGTTATGTACAGAGTGCAGAGTTCAGAGTGCGCTATGTATAGGGTGAAAGGCTCAGAAGTGTGCTACATACAGGGTGCCGAGTTAACTAGTGCATATATCACAGGCCAGTTTACTCCAAATTCTCAGCCCTGTTATGGCACGTTAAGGCTGAAAAAAGCTCTGAACATCAGTACCTAACCTCAATCCCACTGAACACCTTCGGGATCAGGTCTATTCATTCAACATCAGTACCTGACCTCAATCCTACTGAGCACCTTTGGGATCAAGCCTTCTCATCTACCAGCAGTACCTGACCTAAACTCTACTGAACATCATTGGGATCAGGTATTTTCATCCAAAATCAGTACCTTACCTCAACCCGACTGAACACCATTGGCACCAGGTCTTCTTATTTAACATCAGTACCTGACCTCAACCCTACTGAATACTTTTGGGATCAGGTGTTCTCATCCAACATTAGTACCTGACCTCAATCCTACTGAATGCCTTTGGGGATGAACTAGAACACTAATTGGTAGCCAGGTCTTCTTATCCAATGTTTTTTTCACCTCTACTGAACACCTTTGGGATCAGGTCTTCTTATTCACCATTAGTACCTGGCCTGAACCCTACTGAACACCTTTGGGATCAGGTCTACTTATTCAACATCAGTACCTGGCCTGAACCCTACTGAATTCCTTTGGGATCAGGTCTTCCTTTTTTTAACATCAGTTCCTAACCTCAACCCTACTGAACACCTATGGGAACAGGCCTTCTTATTCAACATTATTACCTGACCTCAACCCTTCTGAACACCTTTGGGATTAACTGGAAAACCAATTGGTAGCCAGGTCTTCTCATCCAATGCTTTTTTTAACCCCTACTGAACACCTTCGGGATCAGGTCTTGTTATTCAACATCAGTACCTGGCCTGAACCCTACTGAATACCTTTGGGATCAGATCTTCTTTTTCAACATCAGTGCCTGACCTCAACCCTACTAAACACCTTTGGGATCAGGTCTTCTTATTCAACATCAGTCACTGCCCTGAACCTTACTGAATACCTTTTGAGATCAGGTCTTCTTTTTCAACATCAGTCACTGCCCTGAACCTTACTGAATACCTTTTGAGATCAGGTCTTCTTTTTCAACATCAGTGCCTGACCTCAACCCTACTGAACACCTTTGGAATGAAATGAAAAGCCAATTGTTATCCAGGTCTTTTTTTTTTTTTTCGTTCTCAATGGCCACACGTTCCCAGACACGTTCCAAAATTTTAAGGATAGCCTTTGAAGGCTGTTATTCATGTAACAGAGTACAATTAGGAGATGGAGACAGAGTATTGTCGTCGTGATGGGAAGTGTCCTAACAAGGACCATTGATGCTGGATTGTCTTAATAAAGCTGCAAATTTAAAAGGATTGAAAAGGGCTTTTGAAATAAAGATGATATCCAATTTTAGCGATTGGGTTTACTTATACTTTAATGATGGTTAGCAAAAAAACAAATTTGGCTAGTTTATCAGACAATTGCAAATGTTTTTATAAATAATACAAACCTACATTTATATGTATTGAATCTTCGCTGTATCAGGCACAGAAAAATAAATCATCCTCTTTATGGAAAATCTTAGTGACAGCTGGAGTAAACAGTGACAATTTAAGAAATGTATTTGTTTAGTGACTGATGAAAGGAAGATAATGAGTGAAAGCATTCCCCGGGACAAACTATGCTTGTGACTTTGACAAAAAAAGCCTCAAAGCACTCTGAGAATAGGGTCCAGCTGAATTCAGAAAATAGCAGCTCTGAAAATCTTTTAAAGTGGAACTATAGCAAAAAATGACTGTCTACAAATGAATAACCCGTTAAAAGATAAAATAACAAAACCAGCCTTTTCTGCAGGATTCACCTTTAATCCAGAGATTTCCCCCGCAGTATTTTTTCTGCCTCTAGATGTCCTCAGTCTGGTGGCCAGCATCATTCAAAGAACGTTCTATGAGCTTACGTCATCCTGGACCCGGCCCCAGCCTATGACTGGACATCAGAAGGAGAAGCAGCAGAGTGATGAGCTCATCTCTCTGTAACTGTGCTTTCTTCTCATATCAGCATGCTTCTTGCCAACACATGAACTGATTGGTTCCTTGTGCTGCTTCTTTCTCTCACACTCCAGCCCTGGCTGTACAGGGACCGCAAGTGGCTTATACTAAGTCAAATTCAGGTACACAGTGGCGTTCTGTAGGCATCTGCAGCGCCACCATGTTCTTCTGTGATGTCATCAGGGGCCCAAGTTAAAGTGTATATAGCGCAATCAGATAGCAGTACTCTGAGCGCCAAGAAATTGTTTTTTCACTAGTAAATGTAGCGGGGTTAAACATGCCTAAAGACACTGTTTGATATGTGGGAAGGAACTAGGCTCCCTCTAGTGGTAGCTGCATGGAATTTCCTGGGCTGTGACTTCCTTTTCACAAGATGAAGAAACTACATCTCCCAGGCTGCTTTGCAAGATCCAGGGTGCACGGCTGCACCGCACGGCACTATGGGGGAGGTTATTTAAAGGAAGAGAGAAGCGCGCGAAGGGGGGGGGCCTTTCTGCGCTGGACTCTGAGGAACCAGCGAGCGAGAGTGAAGGACTGACACTGGATATTGGGCCAGAGCCTTTTAGCCTGGAGGGACGACGTGGAACCGTCCCATCTCAAGCACGAGGCACATTCCTGGAGGTCATACTGCTGTTTGCCGAGACCGGAAGTCATCCGCCAGAAGGACCCCGCGCGGCTGGCATATAGCCAAAGGACTGAGACCGCAGTGGAAGCGCGCGAAGGAGAGACTTCTGTTGGTGAGAGGGCACATGCCCAATAACTGACTTTATCTGCTGAAGAGACAGTTTTATCTACAGATAGCGGTAGCGCAGCAGGAGGTGATAAAACCCCGGGGTTTATCACCATACTCTCTCAGGAGACTCATAGACAAACAATAAGGTCTGTAAAGGAGTCGCCAGAGGCTTATCTCTCTCGCAGAAGTTATTGCTCAGTTACGCAGACACCCTGCGGTGACAACTAACAGCTCGTTGTTTTTTCTCTCTTGATCTCTATTCCTAATCTGGATTACAAATGAGCTCTATTCAATAACCTTGCTAGCGAAGATCAACAAGAAAGAAGAGAACTCTGGGGGAGGGACTCAGATAGGCCCACCTACCTGGTACTGTGTCTAGCCTTAATGCAGGAGGAGTGTGGGGGCATTCTTTTACCTTTTTAAAGCTGTTTTAAATAACCTTTTATGGACTTGTATTGTATTGTATTGTATCTCCCCTATTCAATTTGATACATAGTAAACTAAGTTTGGTTAATTACAATCTTGTGCGTTGTTCCATTGTGTCACCCAGAAGGACTACTATTCAAGAAGGTAACAAGGTATTGTTGCATAGTGAAGTATTGTATTCCAACCTGTGTATCTATTTGATAGTCCAGTCCTATTCTGGGTCAGTTGTGCCTGAGGAGGGATCGAGCCAATTTGATTGGGTTGTTAGGCAGGGTGTAGACCCAATAATATAATCAGCAGCTCCTGCGGGGGTGGTGCTACACGTGGGGGCTCGTCCGGGATTTCTACAGTCCTGCAATACAACCCTCTCAGCCATAGAATCCCCTCCCACGCAGAAATGGATCCTGTCGCTGCTGCTGAGTGGTGCAAGGAAGAGAATGTCATAGTGGAAAATGGCCTGGTGGTTGAAATCAAGGGAGAAGCCTGGACTGAAGAAAAGCTCCTCCCTGTTTTGAGGGCACTATCCACAGACAGGAAATTTTGGGTGATTGACATGAAAACTGACACCACTGTCCCACACACGTATGCACTGTGTGAGTGGAGGAAGGGGGTCCCTGATTATTTCAACGGAAACAGTGTAAAAACTACTGACCAAACAGAACTTTTCCTGATACATCCAGGAGTTCCTATTGCGGGTCCCTCATCCACCACCCCTGGGGTATCCAGCCAAGAAAAAGGTGTCCAAGAAGGGCATCCTGAGTCATCACCTTTGTCGACTTTTAGCTCAGAACTGTGTGCTGTTCTTGGGGAGATTGTGGCAAAATGTAGTAGGGACTCCTCGAGCTATTTGATGACTGGATATAGGAAGCTCCGGACATTCTCTGGGAAACAGCCTGTGCCTTCAGCAGAAGATGGGTTCGAAGAGTGGTTAGATACCGCCACTCAGGCTTTGGAGGAATGGGAGGTACCAGAACAGCACAAGAAGCAGAGAATCACAGAGAGTTTAAGGGGACCTGCATTAGAGGCTGTACGTAATCTAAAGCTTAGCAAGAAGAACTGCACTGCACAGGATTATTTGGACATTCTGCAAGATGTGTTTGGTCGGACGGAGAACGCGGCTGAACTTCTCTACCAGTTGGACCACTGTTATCAAGAAGAGGGGGAGAAGTTGTCCGAATTCATTAAACGTCTGGATAGGATTATCCACCAGATTCTGTTAAAGAAAGGAATAGACCACCGGAAAATAGATGAGACTCGTGCACGACAGGTTCTGAAAGGGGCTCAACCTTTAGATCCCATTGCCATACTGTTACGAACTCGTCGAGATGGCGGCATTCTAGAATACCCCGATCTGATTCGAATGGTCAGAGAGGAAGAGGTTATGTTGGACAACAAGAAGAAAAGTCGGCAGTTTGACTCAACTGCCCGGGTTGGAGTGATAAGTGTGGAAGAGGGTGACTCTCAAGTTGAACTCCTAAAGACCCAAGTGTCTCAGTTGATAGAAATGGTGTCCATCCTGACTGGTCAGGTATCCACTCTACCCAAGGGGAGTATATCGGAGAGGCCAGATGAACCTGTTAGTCTCAGCACAGATCCAGAGCCACGGCCTGCAAGATTGTTAACTTGTTTCAACTGCGGGGGAGTTGGGCATGTTAGAAGGGTATGTCCCAGCTCAGGAAAATGCTGCCGCGAAACCTCGCGAGCCAGCGGGAAACTTCAGAGGACACCGGTGAAGGAGTCAACCGGGTGTCCGCCAGTCTTAAGGGATTCCAGAAGTGGTGCAGGATCAGGGAAACTGAGTCAGGGGGTCAGACCCAAATATAATACCCCCAGTTCTAGACTCCGGGTTACTGAGGGAAGGAAAGTCAATGCACACCGGGTTCAGCGGGGGCCCAGATCAAGGAAGAAAAAGGAGAAGAGGGCCAGGGTACAGAGAACTGAATCAGACAACCAGGCTACATCAAGAGAATTCCCAACTAACTTGGTCGGGCCCTCCCCAGTGGTCTCGGTTCAGGTGGAAGGAATTTACACAAGAGCCCTCCTTGACACAGGGGCCCAGGTGACTCTTTTGTATAGAGACTTCTATGATAAATATCTTACCCATCTACCTTTGCAGAAGTTGGAAGATCTGGAGATATGGGGTATTGGGACCCAAAGTTTTCCCTATGACGGGTATCTGCCAATCAAGTTGACCTTTGATCCATCAGTGGCTGGTGAAGCGGAAACCTTCGACACCTTAGCGGTGGTCTGTCCTCGTCCACCAGGGGCCAACAAAAGCTCTCTCATCGTAGGAACAAACACTGACCTGGTAAGGCGCCTTCTGATACAACTGGTCCAGGGACAAGATGCTCAGGCGCCAAGGATCCATCCCATGCTACGGCAGGCCTACCAACGATTAGTGTTGGAGCAAGAGACCCCCGCAGAAGGAGTTGGACGACTCTGGAAGCTGGATAGAGCAGAAAAGGTCTTACAGCCAGGAGAGGTGGCCTGTTTTAAGGCTTCTGTTAAACTCACATGGCAACAGCCGGGTCCCTTCATTATCTTTGAATCAGGTCAAAAGGAGAGACAGAGAGGGATAGAAGTGATCCCTGAGGTGATCCCTTTGAAGGTGTTACAGGAAAACCGTGGAAGGGTTTTAGTGAGTGTCAGAAACACCTCTATTACACCAGTGAAGGTACCGGCTAGAGTGCCCCTGGGCCAAGTCAACCCGGCTACCCCAGTTGCCCCCATTGATTTCAAAGAAAAGGAACAGGGTGAAGCGGTTATAGAGGAGCTTTGCTCTGGAAACGCTGCCCTCCCGCCGGAATGGGTGAAGAGGGCCAAGGCACAACTTGCTCGATGTAGGGAAATATTCTCTAAGGACGAGTTTGACGTGGGATGTGCCAGGAGCGCCACTCATAAGATCCGCCTGAGTGAGGACAAGCCTTTCAGGGAGAGAGTCCGGCGAGTCCCCTTAGGTGACTTAGAAGATCTACGTCAACAGCTGGCAGAGCTCAAAAAGATCGGGATTATCCGAGAATCCAGGAGCCCGTATGCTTCCCCGATAGTGGTAGTCCGGAAGAAAAATGGATCTTTGAGGCTTTGTATCGACTACCGAACGCTGAACAGAAGAACCATCCCAGACCAGTATACCACTCCTCGAATCGAAGATGCCCTACAGAGTCTGTCAGGGGCGAAGTGGTTCAGTGTGATGGACTTAAAGAGTGGGTATTATCAGATCCCCATGCACCCTGAAGATCGGGAGAAAACAGCCTTCATCACCCCTGTGGGGTTCTTTGAGTTCAATCGCATGCCTCAGGGGTTGTCCGGGGCCCCTGCTACCTTCCAAAGGCTGATGGAGAGGACCGTTGGAGATATGAATTTGATAGAGGTACTGGTATACTTGGATGATGTTATCGTGTTTGGCAGAACTTTAGAAGAACATGAGGAGAGGTTGGAAAAGGTCTTGAAGAGGCTACATGAAGAAGGTCTGAAACTTTCTCCTGAGAAGTGCCAATTCTATCAGTCCTCGGTCCATTACCTGGGCCATATCGTGTCTGAAGAAGGGGTGGCCACTGACCCGGACAAGCTGGATGCTGTTGCTTCCTGGCCGAGACCCACAAATGTGACCGAACTCCGGTCATTCTTGGGCTTTTGCTCCTATTACAGGAGGTTTGTGGAGGGGTTCGCCCAGATTGCCCGACCCCTAAATGAGCTCCTGAAGAATGAAGAAGATGATGTCCCTGAGTTGGTAAAGCTGGCGAAGTCCACCATAGGCCCCCGGAAGGCTAAGGAATCCATCCAGGATCAGTGGACCCCGGAATGCGAAGGGGCCTTTGTCCAGCTGAAGGAAACCCTAACCACTGCCCCTGTGTTGGCCTATGCGGACCCCACCAAACCATATGAACTGCATGTTGATGCCAGCCGAGATGGGCTGGGGGGGGTACTTTATCAGGAGCATGAGGGTCATCTGCGACCTGTTGCCTATGTGAGCAGAAGCCTACTGCCTGCTGAAAGGAATTATCCTACTCACAAACTTGAATTCTTGGCCTTGAAGTGGGCAGTGGTTGACAAATTGAAAGACTACCTGTACGGAGCTGAATTCATTGTCAAGACAGATAATAATCCCCTCACCTATCTGTTGACTACGGCCAAGCTGGATGCAACAGGACATCGATGGTTGGCTGCCCTCTCTAGCTTCAATTTTAGCCTGAAGTATCGGCCAGGAATCGGAAATAGGGATGCAGATGCCCTATCCAGAAGGTTGCATGTTCCACAGGAACCTGCGGAAGAATGGACTCATTTGGCTCCAGAAGGGGTGCGTGCCCTATATCAGGGAACTGAATTTCGATCCCGAGGAGGGTCAAGAGCAGAAGAGATTGGGGTTTCGGCTATCGGAGTACCCAAATGCTACTGCCAGGTGACCCAAGTTGAAGGGGAGGGTTTGCCCCGGCTGTCCAAAAGGGACTTGCGGAAGGAGCAGTTGGAAGACCCTTTGGGAAAACTTCTCTTGGAAGCCCTGGAGATCCAGAGCCCTGAGTTGCTTCTAACTGACTCCCCTCAGGGGGCCCGTCTGTTGCATAGAGAGTGGACCCGGTTACAGATCAGAGAAGGAGTGGCCTACCGGAGAGGTCCATCTGAAGATCTGGAGGAGAAGTGGCAACTGTTCTTACCAGCTAAATACAGAGAGGGAGTTCTGGCCGCTCTTCATGATAATCATGGCCATCTGGGGCCCGAAAGAACCTTTCAGCTTGTCAGGGACAGGTTCTACTGGCCTTGTATGAGGGCCGAAGTTGAAGGATACTGTCATTCTTGTGTCCGGTGTATACAGAGGAAGACTCTGCCACGTCAAGCAGCCCCAATGGGCCATCTACAAAGTCAGGGACCCATGGAGCTGGTGTGCATTGATTTCCTTTGCTTAGAGCCTGATCTGAGTGGCCAGGGGAATGTCCTTGTGGTAACAGACCATTTTACCAGATATGCTCAAGCATTCCCAACAAGGGATCAGAAGGCCTCAACGGTAGCCAAAGTTCTTGTAGAGAAGTTCTTTGTACATTATGGGTTACCACAACGCCTCCATTCTGATCAGGGGAGGGACTTTGAAAGCAGACTGATCAAGAGACTGTTAGATATGTTAGGCATTCAAAAGACTAGAACCACTCCCTACCATCCACAGGGGGATGCCCAGCCTGAACGATTTAACAGGACTCTTTTGGATATGTTGGGGACTTTGAGCTCAGAGAAGAAACAGCATTGGGGCAAGCACGTAGCTGCCATTGTGCATGCCTACAACAGCACTGTCAGTGATGCTACTGGATATTCCCCTTATCGGCTGATGTTTGGAAGGGAGGCTCGGTTGCCAGTGGATTTGGCCTTTGGCATTTCGCCTGATCATACCTCTTCAGCATCGCATAGAGGATATGTGGACCGACTGCGGAAGAGTCTGAAAGCGGCCTATGACAAGGCTCAGGCCACATCTGATCAACGTGGACTGCGGAATAAAAAAAATTTCGACCTAAAAGTTCGGATCCATGACCTGCAACCAGGGGACAGGGTTTTGTTGAGAAACTTGGGTGTCCCGGGAAAACACAAGTTGGCAGACCGCTGGAAGTCCCAACCTTATGTTATCTGCAAGCAACTGCCAAACCTTCCTGTGTACCAAATTCGGCCTGAAGGAAGTGTGGGTCCATTGAAGGCTTGGCATCGGAACCATTTGCTGCCTCTCTCTGAAGCGGTTCGTATGCCCCTTGTGGAAGACTTGTCAGAGGCCCCTTCGACTTCTCGCCGGTCTAGACCAGTTACCAGATCTCAGACGACGCTCCCAGATGAGGGAGAGGGAAGTTCTCCATCTGAAGATTTGGAAGATGAAGAGGAGGTACCCGACTGGTTGTGGTCATCTCAGTTGCCAGAACCCACACCTGCCTCCCTGTCTTCATCTGACTTGGCTGATAGAGGAGCCCTTCGGGCAGAAGCCCCTGAATTCATACCCTTTCATATGCTTCCAGAAGAAGCAGCTGAGGATGAAGATCCTGAGGAGGAGGTTGCACCCTTCTCTGAAGAAGAACTGACCTCTCTTGAACCATCAGGTTCCTCTGTGTTGGAACATGAGGAGGGGGACATTGAAGAATCCTCAGAAGTGCCTGATCCTAGCACCTCTGAGAGCATGCCTCCACGGGAACAGAGGGAAAGGAGAGTCATTCACCCACCTAAGAGACTGACCTATGATCAATTGGGTGAATGTTCGGAAGAAGCTGTTTTTACCTCCAAAAGATCTCCTGACCAGCCTAGTTCCTCCACTGTAGATTTGGTGGGGGACAACCCTAGCTCACCCCCAGGCACAACTGTACAAGCCACCCAAGTTTTGGGGGGTCTGTGAGAGATCATGAGAACAAAGTATTGAAGTAGAAAACGTTTGCATTTAAGTTTGTACATAAGGATATTGGGTTTGGCCATTATAATAAGCACAGTTTTTGATGTTCACAATTTGGTTTACTTTGTGAGTTAATGTTTGCGCACATTTTGTTGCTCTGACCTCACTATATGTTTTTTTTTCTTTCTCACCTTTTGATGTTTTTTTTTCAACACAAACTTTAAGATGTAAGTGTTTAAGAAATTGCAAAGGCACATGTGCTTTTTAAAGGAGCACTATATAAAAGCACTAGAAATTAGCACTATATTAACACTGTAGAAATCACTTATTTGCTTATTAATTGCACTTTATCGTTTTACTGTTGCACTGCTATTAGAATACAAAATTGGATATATTCAGATTGACTTATTTCAGCAAAATGTTAATGTTTTTGTTGTATAATGCCAACCTATGCACTAGGGTACATACTGTTGACCTCTTTGGGGACCAAAGTTTCTCAAGTGGGGGGAGTGTGTAGCGGGGTTAAACATGCCTAAAGACACTGTTTGATATGTGGGAAGGAACTAGGCTCCCTCTAGTGGTAGCTGCATGGAATTTCCTGGGCTGTGACTTCCTTTTCACAAGATGAAGAAACTACATCTCCCAGGCTGCTTTGCAAGATCCAGGGTGCACGGCTGCACCGCACGGCACTATGGGGGAGGTTATTTAAAGGAAGAGAGAAGCGCGCGAAGGGGGGGGGCCTTTCTGCGCTGGACTCTGAGGAACCAGCGAGCGAGAGTGAAGGACTGACACTGGATATTGGGCCAGAGCCTTTTAGCCTGGAGGGACGACGTGGAACCGTCCCATCTCAAGCACGAGGCACATTCCTGGAGGTCATACTGCTGTTTGCCGAGACCGGAAGTCATCCGCCAGAAGGACCCCGCGCGGCTGGCATATAGCCAAAGGACTGAGACCGCAGTGGAAGCGCGCGAAGGAGAGACTTCTGTTGGTGAGAGGGCACATGCCCAATAACTGACTTTATCTGCTGAAGAGACAGTTTTATCTACAGATAGCGGTAGCGCAGCAGGAGGTGATAAAACCCCGGGGTTTATCACCATACTCTCTCAGGAGACTCATAGACAAACAATAAGGTCTGTAAAGGAGTCGCCAGAGGCTTATCTCTCTCGCAGAAGTTATTGCTCAGTTACGCAGACACCCTGCGGTGACAACTAACAGCTCGTTGTTTTTTCTCTCTTGATCTCTATTCCTAATCTGGATTACAAATGAGCTCTATTCAATAACCTTGCTAGCGAAGATCAACAAGAAAGAAGAGAACTCTGGGGGAGGGACTCAGATAGGCCCACCTACCTGGTACTGTGTCTAGCCTTAATGCAGGAGGAGTGTGGGGGCATTCTTTTACCTTTTTAAAGCTGTTTTAAATAACCTTTTATGGACTTGTATTGTATTGTATTGTATCTCCCCTATTCAATTTGATACATAGTAAACTAAGTTTGGTTAATTACAATCTTGTGCGTTGTTCCATTGTGTCACCCAGAAGGACTACTATTCAAGAAGGTAACAAGGTATTGTTGCATAGTGAAGTATTGTATTCCAACCTGTGTATCTATTTGATAGTCCAGTCCTATTCTGGGTCAGTTGTGCCTGAGGAGGGATCGAGCCAATTTGATTGGGTTGTTAGGCAGGGTGTAGACCCAATAATATAATCAGCAGCTCCTGCGGGGGTGGTGCTACATAAAGAACGTGCCACATCCCAAATATACTAGAAAAATGGTTTGGATTGGTCAGGCAAGGACTTTATAGGCACAATTTATTTATAAAAATAAATTATTAAAAACCAACAATAATGGTGCATAAACCCCGTACGGGGAAGACAAGAAACATCAATAGGTATAACAATATACACAGAGCATATAAACTTGTTGGAAAGGTAATATCCTACTACATCACAAAGTGGGACTTGTGATCGGTGACAGGGAAACAACTGTCGTCCGTCAGGGTCCCATGATGTTACATTCAAGTGGTAGATGGTAGATATTTACAGTGCTCAACATGTTTCGCTTTTATGCAAAGCTTCATCGGGAGCTTAAAGCATATTTCTGTATAATTGTTATGGTTCAGTGGGACAGTTTAGTGAACCCACAGCGTAGGATTAACGAGGAAGGTGCTGAATCTGCAGGTGGAATCCAGGTAGATGACGAGTATATAGAGGTGTTTTCTTTAGTAAGAGGTTAGTTTGAGGACAAGCTGGTTTATAAGTCCAGCCGTATCTAAAAATTGCTCTTTAATCCGCAAGGATGCAATAAAGACAAAGGGGTATAAGCAGCCTTATTGAGGTAAACCATCCTGGCTTGTAACAAAGACAGTCGATCCAAAAAGTACACTGAAAAGAGACCGCTCGTCAAGATCCCGTCCTGCACAAACACCCTCCCCGGAGATGGGGAACCGCCACCATGAATCAGGGGCCCAACTGTCTCTTGATGGCAGACATGCGATGTGTCATGAGGGGGGTGGCTGCAGGTACCAAGAAGAAAAAACGCCCCCCCCCCCCATGACATGGCACATGCACAATAGAATAAACCCTGTGTATTATCATCAAAAAGCAACTACAAAAATGTCTGCAATTCTTCTAAACCCCCCTCAACCCAAGCTGCTGTATAAATCTTTAAATGATATTAAAAAACATACAGTTCTCAAAATTAAATATGGAACAAAATGAATACGTCATACCAGAATAAATAACAAATTCAAGTAAATTAAATCAATATATCAATGCATCAAAAAATACACATTGCAAAAAAATGGAAATAATTAATAACAGAAAATGCTGTGCAAATCAATAAAGGTGCAAAAAAAAAAAAAATCAATATATCAATAGTCCAGCCAACAAACAATGCAGTATAAAATAAATTGTGCAAAATTATTTCATCAGTTGTACAGTATATAATACGATTTTTATACGTCTAATTGGTGTATTGATTTGATGCACCTTTAATAATGTGTACAGCATTTTCTGTTGTTATTTTTTTTTGTTCTCATTATTAATGTATTGATTTAATGCACTCTTTTCATTTGTATAGAATATTTTTAAAATAAAATATTTATTATGGCATGAATTATATATATATATACAGTACATGTATATATCTCTCTCTCTCTCTCTCTCTATATATATATATATATATACATATACACACAGTATATGTATATATCATTATATAATATAATAAATATTGTGTGTGTATATATATATATATATATATATACATATATATATATAATTTTTTTTCTTTTTTGGGGGGTAATGCTGTATGATACATATAACCTTCATCATTAAATCACCTAGTTGGACACTACCTAGATCGGCCTTTCTCAACCTTTTCAACACAGAGGAACCCTTGAAATAAATTTCTGGTCTCGGGGAATCCCTGCTAAAAATTAAAAATCTACAACTCAGTCAAGTCAGTGGGAAGAATGCTCCTTACTCTTGTCATCATTGGGAAGAATTACCCCCTTACAGATAGCTAAAAGGAACAATGGGGTCATTGGAAACTTATCTGAGAGTCAGAAATTGTCCACTGCTCAAGTAACCCCTAGCAACCTCAGGAGAAACCCTGGTTGAGAAACCCTGACCTAGATCATATTATTAAGGCATATTTTGAGCATTAAAATTTTTCATAAATTTCCCCTTATCTATAAAATTTGCACTTAGGTTTTTCATAAGCTCAGTGTTATAGTTTAAATTTCCTGCTATTGGGGAGTGTTTCTGGCAATAGTGTAAGAAGATCCAATAAGCTGAGGTATAAATATTTTGGCCAACCACTAGGCGGTTTATTGCTAGTGGTGCATGCTGAAGTAGGGTATACATTTTTGGGGGTGACCTTGGAAAGCTCTCTTGCCTCCCAGGCATTGCCTGAGGAGGAGGCATTTAACGTTGCACCCTACTCTACCAGGCCTGTTGCTTTTTGTACGAAGGCCTGAGTTTGGAACTTGAGGAGGGTTGCACTGCCTTGTTGGAGAGTATATGCAGAAATAGTGAATGTTGAAACCTAGACTGGAGCATCAAGGTTGAAACTACATCTGAAGGTTGTCCTGGTACTTCTGCTGGGCATTGCAGGAAGTCCTGGTGGCTCCTCGAGGGTGATCATTATCTACATTGAAGCTGCTTTGCAGTCTGAAGAGTACAAAGGGGTTTTTGATTGTTTGTAGGATTTGGAGTCTGCAATTTGGTCTCTTTGGGTATCCTTTGCCCTAACCCTTCTCTTCCTGAGTTTATTGGTCCATTAATAAATTCTGTAAAACTTCCTAATGGGACTGGCAATCAATTTCTTCCACCCACAAGGATTCCGTCTTGAGGTGAAATGCTAGTCCATCAACCCAACCTAACCACCATCAGCGGGTAATGGGGTGCTACAAATGTAAATTGAAAGTTTTTGAAATAAAACATTATTTTGATTTTGTATAACATTTAAAGTGGTTGCAAAGGAAAAAAATCAGGGTGGGAGTCTAGCGCTCCACAATTTCAAACGCTAAAGAGTCACCTGGACTGTTTATATGGGGCATAAGGTGGATCTGTTGTCCATACAGACTGAGTACACTCTAATTCAGAGAGTGCTCATGCTCTGTAACATATACAAGAAAAAGAGGGGGGAGGCGCCACTAAGTGCAGTATTACAATGGATACATTTATTTCAAGCGGTTAAAAACATTTACGAGAGTGTGAAATTCATAGGCTCATCTGAAGATGTGTGGTCTGGCTGTTCCACTGAGTTCCTAGGAACTGTGTCACCCCAAATGCCACTGGAGATGGAAGGCTGGCCCTCCTGTGTAGTGCTTCCATGTTGGGCCAGCATGGGACAAGAAAGCGGAAGTGACGTCACCGGTGCGAGGCGAGGAGTCCAGAGCACTCAATCCTTGGAAACAGGAAAGGCTACGTGTTCGGAGCTGACGGCTCCTTCTGAAGGCCATCAGCTCCAAGCGTGTAGCCTTTCCTGTTTCCACAGATTGAGTGCTCTGGACTCCTCACCCCGCACCGGTGATGCCTCTTTCGCCTCCGTGTCCTATGCCGGCTCAACGCGGAAGCACTACACAGGAGAGACAGCCTTTCATCTCTAGTGGAGTTTGGAGTGACACAGTTCCCAGGAACCCAGTGGAACAGCCAGACCACACATCTTCAGATGAGCCTATGAATTTCACACTCTTGTAAGTGTTTTTATCCGCTTGAAATAAATGTATCCATTGTAATACTGCACTTAGTGGCGCACCCCCCCCCCCCTCTTTTTCTTGTATAAAGTAGTTGCAAACCCTTACATATACCCAGCGAAGTGACTAGCCTTATGCAATGAAGCAAATCTTCCTACATAAGTTGTACCTCTTGATCTGCAGCACTCTTCTCAATATATCTGTTTAAAGTCAGAATTTACACAGCATTTCTGATCTTCAGAAGGCACTGATCTGATGTCACACATTGCACAGTATAGAGCAGAGAACTGAGTGTAATTTGAGGCCCGAGTGTAAGGAATGGACATCTCCTTCTATACACAGTCTCAAAGGCAAATATGTACAGCTGAGGTGTCAGTCACCTGCTGTGTGCTGGAGAATGGGCAGGGCCAACCAATGGGATTGCCTGGTGATGGCATAGACTGTCAGAAGTGGCTCATGCAGATAGCAAAGGAGTGAGAGAGGAGACAGGTATCGCACTAGGTGCTTTGGAAAGAGGCAAATACACACTATAGAAAGATATGTGTTGTTCATTCAGAGATTTACAAACACTTAAAGCAGAGTTCCAGCCATTTACTCACCTGTCCAACGGTCCAGCAATGCGGCCGCCGGAAGCCTCGATCCTCTCCCTCGGCACCGGCATCACTGCTGTGGGCACGGCAATCTTCTGGGACCTCTGACGTGTCCCAGAAGATTGCAGGGAGGGAGGGGGAGAGGAGAACTTCCCCTCAGGGCGCCGCGGCGCTCCGAGCGGAAGTGGGAGCGGGTACCTGTCAAAACTAGGTACCCGCTCCCCCCCCCCCCAAAAAATGACATGCCAAATGTGGCATGTCGGGGGGTCAGGACTCCCTAAAGCGGAAGTTCCACTTTTGGGTGGAACTCCGCTTTAAACAACGGTCAAACCTGCATTTTGTGACCCTATAAAATTATTCGGCCTGGCTGTATACTGAGAGTTGGGGGTCCGGTGACCCTGTTCTTATAAAAACAGTCAGGAAACACATGTTGAAAATAGCAATTCAAAAACCTTTAGGACTTTTCTCAGAATCAGAGATTCTCTCCTGATATTTCTCAGCCTTCGTCAATGATCAAAATCTCCCATCTGGATTCTAAGGGCTGTGTTTCAGGCCTTACGCTCCATATAGTTTTGATGGATTAAGTTGAAGCATTGAGGCCATTCCGCCTGCCTATTTTCACAATCGTCTGCATTCTCTGTAATTGTCAAAAACAAAAGATAAACTGCTCAAGGATTAAGAAAATAGCAATAAACTTGCAAATAACTGCCAGTTCAGATTTGGTTGCTCTTGTAAATGCTGTTATAATACTTCCTCTCCATAGGAGAATAGGCAGTAGGAGCGCTACCACATATTCGAAGACTCTTTAAAAAATGCACCATATGAGCTAAATAAGACCCAGGAACTTCTGACCTGAGAGGCGTATACTGTATATACTCGAGTATAAGCCGAGTTTTTCAGCATGTTTTTTCATGCTCAAAAAGCCCCCCTCGGCTTATACTCGAGTCACTGGTTATACTTGGTTACTCGGTATACTGGCTCACTTACTTTTAAAAATGGCGCCGCTCGGCGCCGACATGTCACCGCGCATGCGCCACATGCCCGGGAATAGCCGAATGTGTACAGACTTTCCCGAGCATCGGAGGCACACGGGCGGTGACGTGTTGGCGCCGGGCGGCACCATTTTTAAATTTAGGGCGCCTCACCGACAGGTAAGGGAGACTCCTCCGCAGCCCCTGCATTTTCTCATGCAGTGCTGCGGGCATGGTACATGACATTCTCCTGTACCATGCCCGCAGCACTGCATCTCCTGTGCCATGCCTGTACATACTGTGCAATGCCTGTACATACTGTGCGGCGCACGGGTGGTGACGTGTTGGCGCCGGGCGGCGCCATTTTTAAATCTAGGGCGCCTCACCGACAGGTAAGTGAGACTCCTCCGCAGCCCCTGCATTTTCTCATGCAATGCTGCGGGCATGGTACAGGACATTCTCCTGTACCATGCCCGCAGCACTGCATCTCCTGTGTAATGCCTGTACATACTGTGCCATGCCTGTACCATAACCTGTGCCATGCCTGTACCATCTCCTATACCATGACCTGTGCATGCCTGTACCATGACCTGTGCCATGCCTATAACATCACCTGTGCCATGCCTATACCATGACCTGCGCCATCTCCTGTACCATCTCCAGTACCATGCCCACAGCCCCTGTTTTGTGTCTCTTGGTGGTCCAGTTGGGTCCGGTAGCTGCTGCATTATCCACCCTAGGCTTATGCTCGAGTCAATACGTTTTCCCACTTTTTTGTGGTAAAATTAGGGGCCTCGGTTTATATTCGGGCCGGCTTATACTCGAGTATATACGGTATACCTCCACCACCACAGAAGACTAAAGGCCCCGTGCACACTGAGCATTCACCCTGGTGCAAGAGACTCCAGCATTTAGGTATTAGTGGACAGAAGAGGCGCAATGTCCAGCCCCACTGCCGGCAGCTTTTAAAACTCTATGGAAGGCTGATGGTGCACCAAGTGCTTCTAACAGTATAAGCCTAGGGACAAATGCCCAGATCACAGACTTCTTGCATTCCTTGCATTTGTATGGCCTGACCTCATACTCCCAGAAACATTTGGAGCACCGTCCAGCCCCATTCAGCTGCAGCAGTCTTCAATCCCTCATGGAAATTTGCAGGTTGCCAACACCGGGGCTTTTTGGTGCACATTTGCCTTCCGCCTGCCCCTAAACGCCAGTGTCTCATGCACCAGGTGTCAACGGGTCTGTGGTAGTGAGCCCTTATAGATCCCCAACTCAGGATTCCCCAGGGCGCGGAGTGGAGTCTAAGCCCCAGCCTGCTTCTTCACCAGGGCCCCTGACGGTGGGGATGGACTTGCAGGAGGCTGGAACCAGGTCGCCACCCACAGGTAGGCCCAGCTGAAGATGTGGAGACCGCTGGCATGTGCAGAGTAAGCAGCAAACTTTAAGGCCCCTTTCACACAGGCGGGGACCGTTCAGATCCACCTGTCAGTTTTTTTGGCGGATCTGAACGGTCCCCCATGCATACCTATGGGGCATCGGATGTCAGCGGAGACATGTCCGCTGACATCTGATCCGTCAAATCTGAACTAATGGAAACCCTATTTTCCATCCGTCCAGCGGATCGGATGGGATCGGATGAGAATGGACGGACGGTCTGTTCCCATCCAATTCTCCCATAGAGATGTATGGGGAACTGACAGCTGTGTCTCCACACACGGAGCATGGAGAACAGCTGTCGTCCTCCTGTTCAGCGGGGTATCGGCGGATGGATCCCCCGCTGAGATAAACTGAGTCCGCTGACGGAGCGGATAGTGTGAAAGGGCCCTAAGGATATCCAAGAGACAAGCCGAGGTCAGGACAGACAGCAAACCAACATCGACAGAAAAACAAAGCAGGGTCAGTACACAGGAAATCAGATATATTAGCCTAGGGGTATACGGATGGGAGCTCAGAGAACAGTGAAGTTGCTCAAGCAAGGAGCAGTGTACTGAGCATGTGCATAAATATGGAAGCAAACAGGGAGGTGACCCAGGAAGTAATAGACAGGAAAAGGATATAACCCACAGTGGAACAGGGGACGCCCATAGGTGAACAGAGAAGCCAAACACCACATGTGAAAGGAAGCAAGATTGAAGCTCTTGCAGCAAGGAGGTAAGAGCATACAAACAATACTACAGGCTAACTTGTGACACCGGGGGGGGCTAAACAGCCAGTGTGCATGAGACCCTAAAGTATCTGGGCAAAATAAAAATATCATATCCAGCACACCTTTGCAGTTCACCAAATTTCCCAGAGTTTAATCCCTTTAAATATGCAGCAAGTATAGAAAAATACCTGTAATCTACAGGAAATTCCGTGAGCACCTAACTCCCTTTTGTAGGCTGGCAATGCCCCCACTGCTGCAGTGATACCTCAACCAGTTGCTTTGACTTCTGAACTACAGCTTATCCCCTCCCCTATCCATCCCACCCTACGCGAATACAGTCGTGCTCATGCGTTTTCAAACCCCTTAGAGAATTTTTAAACATTTTGGCTAATTTTGCTTCACCAGCGCTACCATACAAGCCACTTACCATACACTAAAGAGCACCTAGAAAAGCCAACCTCAATACTTCTGGAACAAAACCATTTGGAGTCACAAAACTAAAATGGAACTTTATGGTCACAAGCTTAAATGCCATGTTTGGAAAGTAGTCAACAAGGCCTATGATGAGAAGCACACTATTCCTACTGTGAAGCATAGGAAATTCAGTCAGAATGGATGGTAGGATATATGCAACATATTATCAGAAAATATGGGAGGAAAATTTGCCTTCATCAACATGGAAGTAGTGCTTGGGGCTCACATGGACTTTCCAATGTGGTAAGGCCAAATTCACCCTTTAGCAGCTACAGCAGAAATAAGTAAAGGTTCTGGCATGGCCATCACAATCTCCTGACCTCTACATCATTGAGCCACTTTGGGCAGATTGCAAACATACAGTTCATGCTGGATGGTCAAAGAATATACAGGACCTGAAGACTTTATGCCAAGGATAATGGGAAGTTTTACCACATGAGAAAAAATAGGGTCTCATACCCAACAATCACAAAAGTCAACAAACCGTCATAAATCCCAATGTGGGCAAAACACCATATTAACCGGTTGCCGACCGCCGCAAGTACATATACTGTGGCGGTCAGCCCCGGTCAGGCAAAGTGACATATGGGTACGTCACTAGCCTGTCACTTGCTTGTGAGCCAATAGCGGGCGAGCGCACGCCCACGGAGGCGCGCGCCCGCCCTGGCTCGTTCCCTGGGAAGTCCGTGCGTGTGACCGGCGGACCCGATGTCCGCCGGTCACTCGCGATCGTCCGCCGTGATGGGAGAAAGGCAGGCGGCTAATGTAAACAAGCCGCCTGTCATTCTCCCCTGTGTATGAATAGTGATCATACGATTCTACTATGTAGGACCGTTGATCACTGTTCCTACACCAGTAGCCATGTCCAATCACAGTTAGAAGCACGCCCCTAGGGACACACTTAACCCCTCCTTCCCCAATAATGTTAACCCCTTCCCTGCCAGTGTCATTTTGCAGTAACAGTGCATATATATATATATAGCACTGATTACTGTAGTAATGTCACTGGTAACCCCAAAAGTGTCAAAAATGTCAGTCAAGGGTCCGATCTGTCCGCCGCAATGTCGCACTACCGCAAAAAAAATCGCAGATCGCCGCCATTACGCGTTAAAAAAAAAACACCAAAAATGACAGAAATCTTTCCCTTAGTTAGTAAACGCAATAACTTTTGCGCAAACCAATCAAAATACGCTTTTTGCAATTTTTTTTTTTTTTACCAAACATATGTAGCATAAAACAAATTGGCCTAAAATGTTAAAAAATTTTGATTTTTTAAATTTTTTTTGGGGAATTTCATATAACAAAATGTGAAAAATATTGTTATTTTTGCAAAATTGACGCTCTTTTTTTGTTTATAGCGCAAAAAGTAAAAATCGCACAGGTGATCAAATACCACCAAAAGAAAGCTCTGTTTATGGGAAAAAAATTTGTTTAGGTACAGCGTCGCACGACCGTGCAATTGTCTGTTAAAGTCACGCAGTGCGGAATCGCAAAAAAAAACCCTGGTCAGGAAGGGGGTAAAATCTTCCGGGGCTTAAGTGGTTAAGAACTAAAGGTATGCAAACTTATGAACAAGAGCATTTTATTATATTCCTCTTTTGGTATTTTCTGCTATTCTGTGATGCCTAATAGTTTAATTTGAATCTTTAATGTGTTTGGTCTGATTGATCGTGTTGTCTTCAAAAATAGTCCACGTCTTCCAAATTCCGCCAGAGGGATTTAAATGGTAACATTATGAGCACAACTGAGAATTTCTTTCTTTCTCAGCGAAGCAGTGCCCCACCTTGATTCCCAAGAGCTTCCCCACACACTGTGTGATGGTAAAGGGCTTTCGGAAGATGAAGTTCTAGAGAGAGCGTGCTTACATCAGTAAAAACTGATGTAGTGTACTCAGTACTGGGATAGGTTCGTCCAGCACAAGGATGCAGAACTGTTTCCCCTTCTTGTTTTATTAGAGGTACTCTTATAACGCCATCATTTTATGCAACACTTTACACACACTATATTACCAAAACTATTGGGACGCCTTCCTTTACACGCACATGAGTTTTAATGACATCCCAGTCTGAGCCCGTTGGGTTGAGTATTGAGTTGGCCCACCCTTTGCAGCTATAACAGCTTCAACTCTTCTGGGAAGGCTGTCCACGAGGTTTAGGAGTGTCTATGGGAATGTTTGATCATTCTTCCAGAAGCACATTTGTGAGGTCAGGCACTGATGTTGAACAAGAAGGCCTGGCTCGCAGTCTCCACTCTAATACTAATTCTGTGCAGGCCAGTCAAGTTCCTCCACCCCAAACTCACTCATCTATTTCTTTTATGGACCTACCTTTCTGCACCGGTCCAAAACAGTTGGTGGAGGGGGGGATTGTGGTGTGGGGTTGTTTTTCAGGGATTAGGCTTGGCCCCTTCGTTCCAGTAAAGGGCACTCTTAAGGATTCAGCATACTAAGCCTTTTTAAACGAGTTCATGCTCCCAACTTTCTGGGAACAGTTTGGGGATGGCCCCTTCAAGTTCCAACATGACTGCGCACCAGTGCACGAAGCAAGGTCCATGAAGACATGGTGAGTTTGGGTTTGGAGGAACTTGACTGGCCTGCACAAAGTCCTGACCTCAACCTGATAGAATACTTTTGGGATAAATTAAAGCGGAGACTGCAAGCCAGACCTTCTCAAATCAGTGCCTGTCCTCACAAATGTGCTTCTGGAAGAATGGTCAAACATTCCCATAGACACACTCCTAAACCTTGTGGACTGCCTTCCCAGAAGAGTTGAAGCTGTTATAGCTGCAAAGGGTGGGCCAACTCAATATTGAACCCTACGAGCTAAGACTCGGATGCCATTAAATTTCATGTGCGTGTAAAGGCAGGCGTCCAAATACTTTTGATAACATAGTGTATATATTAAGCATTCTCATGGGTCCATGCCCTCAAGGAGCTTAAAATGCAAGGTCACTAAATCACATTCATACTAGGGCCAATTTACCTACTAGCATGTCTTTAGAGTGTAGGAGGAAATCAGTGCAGGCACTAGGAGAACATACAAACTCTGTTCAGGTAGTGCCATGGTTGGGATTCAAACCAACGACCCTAGTCCTGCTGGGTAGAAGTCCTCACCACTTAGCCACTGTACTGCCTATTCCTCACACATGCCATAAAATGGGTGCATTCTCTACCTACTTGCTCCTGCTGTCCATGGTTGGCATAGACTATGCACTGTACATGCCAATGACTTGATTTTCAGCAGGCTAGAAGTTAGTTGCACATGCATAATGTGTTAATGTGTTAGCTGTGGGTGGATGGGGTGGGGAGCAGGTATGTTGGAGCACAACATGACAGCAGTAGCTGTCAGAGCAGACATGAAGGCTAGGCCCACTGGTTGTTAGCCCCTGATCTGGTGCTGCACCCTGGGTGGCTACCTCTCCTGGCTCCTGCCCAACCCTTATCCTAGCCTGAGTGTACTCTGCTGATCCATTCCTCCTAGCATCTACCCATGCAATAATTTTACAAGTCCTGTGATGATGTCATAAGGATTAACTATAGCTGTTTCTTACTATAGTAACAAGCTAAAAGGAAAAAATAATACTGGGGCAGGTTTGGGGATAAATATGGGTCACATCTGAAGAAGAGTTTCAGGCACAGCAGTTTTTACATGGTTACATTGGACCAGCTTGGACCAAGGTCCATATATATTTGGACACGGGCACAATTATTATACTTTTAGCTCTGTATGCCACCAGAATAAAATTAAACGAAACAATCCAAATGAATTTGAAGGGCAGACTTTCCGCTTTAACCACTTAAGCCCCGGAAGATTTTACCCCCTTCCTGACCAGGGGGTATATTGCGATTCGGCACTGCGTGACTTTAACGGACAATTGTGTGGTCGTGCGACGCTGTACCTAAACGAATTTGACGTCCTTTTTTTCCCACAAACAGAGCTTTCTTTTGGTGGTATTTGATCACCTGTGCAATTTTTTGATCATGCGCTATAAACAAAAAAAGAGCGTCAATTTTGCAAAAATAACAATGTGACGAGACCAATCTCGCCACTGGGCGTTGGAGAAGCCTGGTTGCTTGCCTCCTGCAATATGTCTATGGACCCTCTCATCAGCCCATGCTAAACATAAACACCATGGCAATTTGACTGTGTTTGTGGCATCTGAGCGCTGTTTGGATATGTTGAGCGCTCAGATCCAGGCTATCTGGGGATGGGTTGAATGTAGGGGTTCTGTTCATTAGACTGGGAGTTATGCATTTTTGTGTCTTTTTGTGTTTCTTTAAACATGTGGCTAATGGAGCCTTGCCTCTCTCCTGGAAGCTAAAACGTATTCCTGTAAACTGTAAGGAACAGGAAGCCAACTTGGCATTACAGGAAGTTCTGAGGAGACGGGCGGTCTATTGACACTCAGAGTAATGTGTATTGAGGGCTCGTTAGGGAACCATTGTTCTGTGTCTGACTATTGTGTACATTGATTGCCCCCTGGGGCTTCTGTCTCCTTGCATTGGTCAAAGCTATCTGACCAATCCCTGTTGACTAATTTTCAAGCCCTCATTTGCATATGCTGGAGAGGACCTTAGTGAGAACTGCAAGTACTTTAGAATTGACCAATGGGAAAGCGGTTGTTGGGGGAAGGATGTTCCAATTTCTGTATAAAAGTGTGCTCTGTTCTTCCAATAAAGGTTGTTCCTGTTTTAACCTCATCTCGGAGCTTTGTCTCGTTATTGGGGGAATCTGCTGCAGGGATTGCTATGGTCTTCCATACTCCCTTAGAGAATCACTAAGCTCTTATAAGAGCTTGTGTAAGAGCTTGTTCATGCTGCACTCTCTGGGGAAAGAGAGGTTCACCCACAGGAACCTGGAGCCTTGTCGTTGGTCCAGGGTGGGTAGGAGATGCCAAGACCCTAACCAAGCTGCGGCGGTTCGTGGAGTCTGAAGTGCTTACGGTGTCTGGTGGAGTGCTTGGAGCCCTCGGGAAGCACTAGGAGCATCTGTCAACGGAGGTACCTGCTCAGGGGTGCCCTGTTCCATAACAATTGGTGGCAAGCGACGGGATGGAACCAGCAGTGGAGTACAGATACTCTCTGAGAGAATATGACCGTATGGTGTGGTTACGGCTGAACTTTTTCGGACCCAATCCACTGGAGAGATCCAAGCGGTTCGTGAAGAACTTAGTGTTCGGGACTCTGCTAGACAGGGCAGAGAGAGAGGGCCAGCTGGCACGTTGGGAGGAACTCCAGCGGCAGGTACAGTTAAGGGAAGAGGAGAACCCAGTCTCCATTCCCCAGCGGCAGCCTGATTTATTGGGAATTGGGAGCCCAGTCTCCATTCTCCAGCGGCAGCCTGATTTATTGGGAATTGGGAGCCCAGTCTCCATTCTCCAGTGGCAGGCTGAGTTAAAGGGGGCAGAGACAGTCGGTCCTGTCGCCCAGCAGCAGGACTCTGTGTTGGGAGGAGAGACAGTCGGTCTCCCTCCACAAAGACTGGAAGTATGTATGGGAGAGGAGATTGTTACCCCCTCTCCCCAGCAGCAGCTTAATGTACCCGGGGGAGACTGTAAGCCCCCCACCAGTGCAGATGGGACCGAGGTCTCTCCACCGGTCCTGCAGGGAATTGGGAGCCCAGTCTCCATTCCCCAGCGGCAGTGTAAAGTGCAGGGAGAGGAGAGCAGTGTCCTCCCTCCCCAGCGGCAGTGTGATGTGCCGGGAATTGGGAGCCCAGTCTCTTGTCCCCAGCGGCAGAGTATCCAGCAGGGAATAGAGAGCCCAGTCTCCATTCCCCAGCAGCAGAACTCTGTATTGGGAGGAGAGACAGTCGGTCTCCCTCCGCAAAGACTGGAAGTATGTATGGGAGAGGAGATTGTTACCACCTCTCCCCAGCAGCGGATCATTAATGGGCAGAGTGTTCTATCGGGAGAGGAGCTTGTTACCCCCTCTCCCCAGCGGCAGCTTAATGTACCAGGGGGAGACTGTAATTGGGAGCCCAGTCTCCATTCTCCAGCGGCAGGCTGAGTTAAAGGGGGCAGAGACAGTCGGTCCTGTCGCCCAGCAGCAGGACTCTGTGTTGGGAGGAGAGACAGTCGGTCTCCCTCCGCAAAGACTGGAAGTATGTATGGGAGAGGAGATTGTTACCACCTCTCCCCAGCAGCGGATCATTAATGGGCAGAGTGTTCTATCGGGAGAGGAGCTTGTTACCCCCTCTCCCCAGCGGCAGCTTAATGTACCAGGGGGAGACTGTAAGCCCCCCACCGGTGCAGATGGGACAGTGGTCTCTGCACTTACCACACAGGGGGTAGGGATGGTCGGTCCTACCCCCCCACGACAGAGCTGTGTATCCAAGGGGGAGACAGTCAGTCTCCAGCCACCAGGCTCCAACCAGACTACTCCGGTGGTAGTGCTGGCACCAGGACAGAGTACCGCTGGTCTCTGCCCACTCAGCAACCCACCAAGGCAGCCTACCAGTCCCTTACACAGCCGTGGTGAGGCACCTGGACATGGACAAGTTTCTCCTCTAACCAGGTGTAGTAACCATTTATTGTGGGTTGGTCGTACTGTTTTTTCTGCTTTGTGGGTGGGCTGCTGGACTAACAAGGGCACTGACCGGCATGAGGTCAGGTACCCTGTTAGTCTTTTTGGAAAGGGGAAGAGATGTGACGAGACCAATCTCGCCACTGGGCGTTGGAGAAGCCTGGTTTTTCCCCCCCTTCTGCAATATGACTATGGACCCTCTCATCAGCCCATGCTAAACATAAACCCCATGGCAATTTGACTGTGTTTGTGGCATCTGAGTGCTGTTTGGATATGTTGAGCGCTCAGATCCAGGCTATCTGGGGATGGGTTGAATGTAGGGGTTCTGTTCAGTAGACTGGGAGTTATGCATTTTTGTGTCTTTTTGTGTTTCTTTAAACATGTGGCTAATGGAGCCTTGCCTCTCTCCTGGAAGCTAAAACATATTCCTGTAAACTGTAAGGAACAGGAAGCCAACTCCTAATATGGGCATTACAGGAAGTTCTGAGGAGACGGGCGGTCTATTGACACTCAGAGTAATGTGTATTGAGGGCTCGTTAGGGAACCATTGTTCTGTGTCTGACTATTGTGTACATTGATTGCCCCCTGGGGCTTCTGTCTCCTTGCATTGGTCAAAGCTATCTGACCAATCCCTGTTGACTCATTTTCAAGCCCTCATTTGCATATGCTGGAAAGGACCTTAGTGAGAACTGCAAGTACTTTACAATTGACCAATGGGAAAGCGGTTGTTGGGGGAAGGATGTTCCAATTTCTGTATAAAAGTGTGCTCTGTTCTTCCAATAAAGGTTGTTCCTGTTTTACCCTCATCTCGGAGCTTTGTCTCGTTATTGGGGGAATCTGCTGCAGGGATTGCTATGGTCTTCCATACTCCCTTAGAGAATCACTAAGCTCTTATAAGAGCTTGTGTAAGAGCTTGTTCGTGCTGCACTCTCTGGGGAAAGAGAGGTTCACCCACAGGAACCTGGAGCCTTGTCGTTGGTCCAGGGTGGGTAGGAGATGCCAAGACCCTAACCAAGCTGCGGCGGTTCGTGGAGTCTGAAGTGCGTACGGTGTCTGGTGGAGTGCTTGGAGCCCTCGGGAAGCACTAGGAGCATCTGTCAACGGAGGTACCTGCTCAGGGGTGCCCTGTTCCGTAACAAACAATATTTTTCAAATTTTTTTTATATGAAATTCCCCAAAAAAAATTTAAAAATCAAAATGTTTTAACATTTTCGGCCAATTTGTTTTATGCTACATATGTTTGGTAAAAAAAATCGCAAAAAGCGTATTTTGATTGGTTTGCGCAAAAGTTATTACGTTTACTAACAAAGGGAAAGATTTTTGTCATTTTTGTTGTGTTTTTTTTAACGCGTAATGGCGGCGATCTGCGATTTTGTTTGCGGTACTGCGACATTGCGGCAGACAGATCGGACTCTTGACTGACATTTTTGACACTTTTGGGGTTAGCAGTGACATTTCTACAGTAATCAGTGCTATACATATGCACTGTTACTGTAAAATGACACTGGTAGTGAAGGGGTTAACTTTTTGTGAGAGGGAGGGGTGGTGTGTGTCCCTAGGGGTGTGATTCTAACTGTGATTGGCTGTGGCTTGAGCTGTAGGAACAGTGATCAACGGTCCTACATAGTAGAACCGTATGATCACTATTTCTACACAGCGGAGAATGACAGGCGGCTTGTTTACATTAGCCGCCTGCCTTTCTCCCTCTCCACCCGACGATCGCGAGTGACCGGCGGACATCGGTCACACGCGCGGGGGAGTCCGTGACCGTGCGGGAGCGCGCCTCCGGTGGCGCGCGCTCGCTCCCCAGAGCCTCACAGGCTAGTGACGTACCAGTACTTCACCTTGCCTGTGAGGGGCTGACCGCCGCAGTATATGTACTTGCGGCGGTCGGCAAGTGGTTAATTCAACGGGTTGAACATAAATAACAAGTACAAATTTTAGGAACTGCAACCATTTTTATTACACAGTCCCCCCATTTTCAGGGGCTCAAATGTAATTGGACAAATGAATATAATCATAAATAAAATGGTAATTTTTAATATTTTGTTGAGAATCCTTTACTGGCAATGCCTGAAGTCTGGAACCAATGTACATTACCAAAGACTGGGCTTCCTCCTTTCTGATGCGTTGCCAGGCTCTAACTGCAGCTGTCTTCAGTTGTTCTTTGTTTTGTGGGTCTTTCTGCCTTAAGTTTTGCCTTCAGCAAGTGAAATGCATACACAATTTGATTGAGATCACGTGATTGACTCCTTCAAAAGCTTCTGGGTTGCTTATGCAGTGTGTTTTGGATCATTGTCCATCTGTACTGTGAAGCGCCATCCAATCAACTTTGCTGCATTTGGCAGAATCTGGGCTGACAGTATATCTCTAAACACTGCAGAATTAATCCGGCTGCTTCTGTCATTAATAAATACCAAGACCCAGTGCCATTGGAAGACATGCATGCCCATGCCATCACACTGCCTCCACCATGTTATACAGATGACGTTGTGTCCTTTGGACCATGGGCTGCTCCAAGCCTTCTCCACACTTTTTTCTTCCTGTCATTCTGGTACAGATTAATCTTAGTTTCATCCGTCCAAAGAATGCTTTTCCAGAACTGGTCTGGCTTTTTTAGATGTTTTTTTGGCAAAGTCTAATCTGGCTCATCTATTCTTCAGGCTTATGAATGGTTTGTACCTTGTGGTGAACCCTCTGTATTTGCTCTCGTGAAGTCTTCTCTTGATGTAGACTTTGACAATGATACACCCACCTCCTGGAGAGTCTCCTTCACTTGTCTGGATGTTGTGAATGGGTTTTTCTTTACCATAGAGAGGATCCTGCGATCTTCCACCACTGTTGTCTTCTGTGGACATCCAGGCCTTTTTATGTTGCCGAGCTCGCCAGTGCATTCTACTTTCCTCAGAATGTACCGAACTGTTAATTTGGCCACTCCTAATGTTGCTGCTATCTCTCTGATGGATTTGTTTCTTTTGAAGCCTTATGGCGCTTTTCCACTGCATGGAACCGAACGGTTCGGCTCGCTTTTGTGCTTTTCCACTGCTGGTACCGCATGGTACGGTGTAGGAACGGTTCGGTACGGTACGGCGGGGCTTTTCCACTGCATGGAACCGAACGGTATGGCTCTCAAAAACAGTACCACCTCGATTGTGGTTCCAAGAGGTACCATACCCGGTACCATATCCCACAATCCTTTGCATGCAGTTACTACTAGCCACTGATTGGTCAGAGAATCGTTGTTTTCCCACCCACTTAACTTTAGTACTACTTTAGTGGAAAAGCAAACCATACCGTGCCGTACCGAACCGTTCCAACACCGTACCATGCAGTACCAGCAGTGGAAAAGCAAACCGGGCCAAGCAGGGCCGAGTAGAGCCGAGCCGGTACTTGCAGTGGAAATACAATGGCCTGTTTCATTTGCATGGACAGCTCCTTTGAACACATGATGTAGGGTCACAGCAAAAGATTCCAAATGCAAATTTCACACTTCGGGTCCTTTCACACGGGCTTTCTGCCCACTGGACTCAATCTGCCGATCCCCGCTGAGCAGGCGGATGACAGGTCCGTCTCCGCTCTCTGTGCTGAGACGGACCTGTCAGATCCCCGCTCTTCTCTATGGGACATCGAATGAAAATGGACCGCCTGTCCGTTTTCATCCGATTCTATCCGATCTAATCCTCCATATGGGTGGAAAATAGGGTTTCCATCCATCTGAATTTCACGGACAGGAATTGGATCGGATAGCAGCGGGTGTCAGCGGACATGTCAGTGCTGACATCCACTGCTCCATAGGTGTACATGCAGCATCCGATCAGGTCTGCCTGAAAAACTGACAAGCAAACCTGATCGGAAAGCCCATGTGAAAGGGGCCTGAGAATTAACTCCAGACCTCCAGACCTAACAAAGGAGTAGCCCACACCTGGCCGTGAAACAGCTTTTGATTCAATTGTCCAATTACTTTTGGTCCCTTGAAAAAGGGGGGATGGCTATTCTTAAGAGCTGTAATTCCTAAACCCTTCCTCAGATTTGGATGTACAGTACATACCCTCAAATTAAACCTGAGAGTGTGCACTTTTAGCCCATATCCATTATACTATAGCTTGAATATATTTTGGTAAATACCTGAAAAAAACTAAAATTTTGCCAAATATTTATGGCTTTAACTGTATGTATGTGCCATACCTGAAGGATCCCTAGATGCTGGAAATCTCTATAGTAGACACTGCTACTCCAGTCATCTCCACTAGCTTCTGGGCCCCTTGCCGAGTGGCTGTCCTGCTGCTCACTGAACACAGGAGGTCGTCCTTATGGCATGGGCACCATTTAGAGAACACGTAGCATTTTCTGAACAAAGCATTTTGTTTTTCTACGAGGCAGGCTTTATCAGCTTTTCTAGCCTTCAGAAACAGGCTAGGCAGGAGAACATTTGTCAGTCTACTTGTTAGCCAGTCATATTTTGAGAGCAGTGTATATCAGGGAGGCTTCACAATCAAGAGTAGCCAGCCAATTTATTAGTGTGTAGCTATCCAGATTCATATTTTTTGAGATAGGCTTTACAAGAGACCTTATGACAGAGAGAGATTTGTTATGAGACGGGTTTGAATAGCTTATCTAGCATTCAGATTCAGACCAGGCAGGCAATATTTGCTGCTCCAAATGCCAGACAAGCCATCAAGCTTTGTGAGCAGGGAACATACAGATACTAGCTCCAGTGGACAGCTTTCTGGAGAAGACTTTTAGACCCCGTTCACACTGGGGCGACGCTACTTGCTGGGGCGACCTGTGTGCACCGCGACCTCGGAGCGACATGCACGGACTTCATATCATTGAAGTCAATGCAGGTTGCCTCCAGGTCGCCCCAAAGTAGTACAGGACCCTTTTTCTAAGTCGGAGCGACTTGTGTCGCTCCTATTAGAACGGGTCATGTGCTAATCAGTGGCAGGCGACCCACCGCGACTTGTCAGGCGACCAAGTCGCCTGACAAGTCGTGCTAGTGTGAATGGGGACTAAGGATCTTTATAGACATGAGCCAGAGAGAAAGAGTCCTATAGCTTTCAGTGACATTTATTAGGTAGACTTGATGAGTAAAGCTGGATACACACTATACAACTTTTGTTGTATGATTTCCTTTAGATTTACCTTCAACTATGTAGTGCAAGGTCTGCCTGATTGCATACACATTGAAAGTGTTTAGGTTTGACCTCATTCTATGGTTTTGGTAAATCTAAAGGAAAAAAAATCTATAGAGAATTGTATAATGTGTATCCAGCTTAAGAGGAGCAAGCATAATCAGTGGTGTGTGGCTATCTAGATTTTTATAGACCATCTTGTCTAGACAGGAACAATAAGTGTCCATTCACACTACCGCGACTTGTCAGGCGACTTGTCAGCCTGACAAGTCGCAGTCCGTCGCGGTCCATGCAGTGCTACAGGACCCGTTCTAATAGGAGCGACACAAGTTGCTCCGACTTAGAAAAAGGGTCCTGTACTACTTCGGGGCGACCTCGGAGCGACTTGCATAGACATTCATTATATGAAGTCCGTCTAAGAGACTCCATAGGAGAGAGCAATTGTCTTCTCTTTTATCATTATTAATCTTCTCTTTTGCCTTGATTATTTACTATTGTGTGCACTAAATCATCAGTACACTATTGGCCAACCAATAAACTCATCCTCCCTTTTTGTACATGTATACAGTCCAGTCAATGTTTTATAGGAATGAATAAAAGTTATAGTTTAATCCTCCCAACATCAACACGAGAAATATTCCTAATTCTGACAAAATTGGGACCTTTTTGTTGTATCGGAGGAGGGTGCAGCCCTGCTGGGTTCATAGTTTTCTCAAGCTAGACCACCATCGCCCTGTCCAAAGTCACTCTTTGCTGGACACCTTCCTTGCCCCCTACCCTCCCCCCCCCTACCCTTTTTTCCCCCATCCCTCTCCCTCTCTCTTCTACCTTTTTTCTCGCTTCTCCTCTTTTACCTTTTGTAAAAACTTGCTGGGGAAGAACTGAGAATTTCATGAGCAAATCATTTATCTATGCAGATATGCATTCCTTCATGTATGTATCTACTGTGTTTATTTCATGGTTTGCATATCGTTTTGTGTATCTCGTCTTCCTAACTTTAATAAAAATTATATTTGAAAAAAAAATGTTATAGTTTAATACCTATGGCTTATGGTGCGTAAGAGAACGCACCCTTCGTTCAGTGTAGCTTCATTTTCTCAACGAGTGCAAGGTGTTCTCTGACTGGTGCTTCACCGTCCAGCATAGCATGTGTCACCATCCACCACCAATTATGGTTATCCACCGAAAAGAGCACCACCACCAAGGAGCAAAATCACTGCCTTTTACCAGCTGTACTGGACCTCTTTGTTACAGGAGGCCAGCAACACTTTGTTGCTGATTACCCTGCCAAGGCCTTTGAGATGGCAATCCTATGGGTGTTCCGATGGTACTTATGTGGTATAAGCGTCAGATGCCAACATCCATGCGTAAGAGTTTTTCTCATCAGCAATATATTGTGGCTGTATCTGCTTTCTTTTCTTTGGCTTTTTCCTGGGAAAAATCCAAAGAAAAGAAAACAGATACAGCCACAACATCTAATGATTGAGTCATCAGCACAGAGCCAATCAACACTGTCCAGACATGCCCAGACAGGGGATCAGGGGAGAATGAAAACTCTTCCTACAAGCTTTACTATGAACTGATACAAGTCACAAGGCTGCTATTTACTGCTGATGAGAAAAGTTCTTACGTATGGATGTTGGCACCTGACATTTATACCACATAAGTACCGTAGGAACACCCATAGGATTTCCATCTCAAAGGCCCTGGCAGGGTAATCGGCAACAAAGTGTTGCTGGCCTCCTGTAACAAGAGGTCCAGTACAGCTGGTAAGAGGCAGTGATTTTGCTTCTTGGTGGTGGTGCTCTTTTCGGTGGATAACCATAATTGGTGGTGGATGGTGACACATTCTATGCTGGATGGTGAAGCATCGGTGTATTTTTGAGTTCCTATTTGTTTGGGACTTTTCCCTTTTGGACTTTATTATTATATATATTCAGACCTTCATTTTATGTACATGGTATTTTACCTCCCTGACGGTATTCCCGAGTGTGGCTCGGCGTTAATTTTCAGTACCAAAAGCGGTAATCCCGAGCCACACTCGGGATTACCCCTCAATGTTACTTGCCTTCCCTGCGATCCCCCGCCATCCTCCCTGGTGTCCTCACAGTCTCTCCTTGCTATCCTCCCCGGGATCTGACAGTCTCAACCCGCTCTGTGCACGGCCAATTGCTGGCACTAGCCTTCCAGTTCTCTTCCCTGTGAGCGTTGCGACGCAGGTGAGTGGAACCGGCGGCAAATCCAAAAGTGTAAATACACAAATGAGATGATAGAAAGCTGTGATCCTAACGGATTACACTGTATCATCCAATTTCACCACAGGATTTCACCTGGTGACTTTTCCAGTGCCCTGCCTGTGCTTTTCCAGTGCTTTGTGCCTGGAAAATTTTGAATGACCATGGCGTCAAAAAATCGTTTTTAAACTAACTGGAAAACAGCGAGAGCGAAACGGAGTTACTTGAAGAACTGCGATTCGTGGTAAAATTCTTCATCAGGTACGAAAAGTGAGGACAACGACGATTCTGATGTCTCTTTCTGGCACATAGCTTGTGTAATTTGGGAAGTATATCAAATGATTTTTCAGAATTTCCAACCGAGCGATGTACCAGAAAGAGACATCAGAATCGTCGCTGTCATCACTTTCTGTACCTGATGACGAATTTTCCCACGAATCGCTATCGCTCAGTTCTTCAAGTAACTCAGTTTCGCTGTTGCTGTTTTCTAGTTCGTCTAAAAGCGCTTTTGCGCAAAAAGAACGCTTTTTGGACGCCATGGTCGTTCTCAATTTTCAAGGCAAAAAGAACTGGAAAAGCACAGGCAGGGCACTGGAAAAGTCACCAGGTGAAATCCTGTGGTGAAATGGGATGATACAGTGTAATCCGTTAGGATCACAGCTTTCTATCATCTCATTTAGTGGATTTACATTTTTGAAATTGCCGCCGGTTCCACCTTCCTGCCTTGCAACGCACGCAGGGAAGGGAACCGGAAGATAGGTGCCGGCACCGGCCGAGCACACAGCAGGAGGACGGCGGGTGAGGACAGCGGGGGATCGCAGGGGAAGGTGAGTTTTAAAATGTAAAATAACAGATTTCCATGCAAAACAATGTACCGCTTTTAGCACAGAAATCTGGACATAATCAGACCGCCAGGGAGGTTAAGCGCACCTCTGTTTTTTTTATTTATCTGTATGTATTTGATGATATCGCGCATTAGAAGTTGCTCCTTTAGAGGGTTCCCCTTTTCTTTAGGTTTATCAATTTATTTATTTTTAGCGCGGTTATTCATCCCAATAGTTCTCTGACTGGAAAAGGTGAAGAATGTGATGTCTCCACCCTGCCTGTCCACTTCATCCAATCAGAGGGTTTGGAGTTCGCTGAGTTAAACTAAGCAAAGCTGATAAGTCCCCATTCACACTAGCGCGACTTGTAAAGTCGCCTGACAAGTCGCGATGGGTCGCCTGCCATAGATTAGCACAGGACCCGTTCTAATAGGAGCGACACAAGTCGCTACGACTTAGAAAAAGGGTCCTGTACTACTTTGGGGCGACCTCCATTGACTTCAATAATACGAAGTCCGTGCATGTCGCGCCGAGGTCGCGGTGCATGCTGTGCACCGCGACTTCACAGGTCGCCCCAGCAAGTAGCGTCGCCCCTGTCTGAACGGGGTCTAAGACCCCTTGGAACTTCAGTGCAGCAGAAGCTCCGTGTTTTTCCAAGATTTTTTTGTTTTTTTGCACTAATTAAACAGATATAATGAAATGTTTCAATATATAGCAAACCAAATAGACATAAAGGGGAGAAGTTCATTGGGTTTACATACAATTCATATAACGTCCACTGTGCGGGGGCTAGACGCCTTCCATTATGTAATTTTCCTTGACCAGGAAGTTTTGCTCACTATGCCCGGTATTATAATAGGATGTACTCAGTGATCTGAAATGCTTAACACTTTTTTTATCTAAATACAATTGTGTGAAGGTTTGCTGTTTTATCCTAAACAAAAGGGTGCATGTCATGGCTGGTAGTGTTTATAATTGTGCGGCATTGATGACTGGCATGTGTGTGAGCAAAGGAGAACTTCTCAAAGTCACTTAGCAAAAGTTGGAATAAAAACTCTTTCAGATCCATTATGCTATAGTCCAGGGATCCTCAAACTACAGCCCTCCAGCTGTTGCGGAACTACACATCCCATGAGGCATTGCAAAACTCTGACATTCACAGTCATGACTAGGCATGATGGGAATTGTAGTTCCTGAACAACTGGAGGGCCATAGTTTGAAGACCCCTGTGCTATACGGTATTTTGTATCTCTGGAAACCAGCCAGTCACGACAGTGAGAACCAATTGCAACTCTACTTAATACTACAGTATACATTGATCAACCACAAAATTCTGACCACTGACAGGTAAAGTAAATAACGTTGTATATATCACGTGACAATGGCACCTGAAAATGGGTGGGATAAATTAGGCAGTAAGTGAACATTTTGTTCCTGAAGTTGACGTGTTTAAAGCAGAAAAAATGGGCAAGTGTAAAGATTTGAGCGACTTTGATAAGGGCCAAATTGTAATGGCTAGACGACTGGGTCAGAGCAACTCCAAAACTGCAGCTCTTGTGGGATGTTCCCGGGCTGCAGTGGTCAAAAGCGGTCCAAGGAAGAAAAACCAGCGATAGGCTCATGGGCGGCCAAGGCTCACTGATGCACGTGGGGAGCACAGGCTGGCCCGTGTAGTCTGATCCATTAGAAGAGCTACTATAGATCAAATTGCTGAAAAATGCTGGTTTGTACAGAACAGATATGGAATACCTTCCCAGGTAGAGATATAACCTCCCGCACCTCCTTCCCCGGGATCCCCCCTATATACTATATTAGTAAGGTTTCATACAACGTAGCTACCGACTCCACCATTGTGGTTGTCGCTTTCGGGGTCCATTGGAGATAAATCAGCTAAGAGGCAAAATAGTAGGCAGAGAGGGAATTATCTGCTCGTAATTTTGCAGCTAATGGTTCTATGGCCAGGGCATATGAAAGGGGGGACGGAGGACACCCCTGTCTTGCCCCCCAAAATATAGAAAAGGCATCAGAGATAATACCGTTAGTGCGTGAAACGAAAAAATTAAAAATACCGTTAGTGCGTATGTGTACCACCGGGTCCGTGTATAGCAGCCATACCCAGGACACAAACCTAGGCCCAAACCTATAGCGCTCTAACAGAAGAAATAGGTAAGAACACTCAACGGAGTCAAAGGCCTTGTTGGTATCCAACGAGGCCACCACCCTTGCACCAGAATTATCATGCAGAGACTGTAGATTCACAAAAATATTCATTTGGGTACATCTACCCGGCATAAAGCCAGTTAGGTCAGCAATAATACGTTTCAAAATAACCACTTGTAGTCTACATGCTAAGACCTTAGCAAGAATCTTATGCCCCGTTTCCACTGAGCTTTCTGGTACGGTTTCGGTTCGGTACGGTACGCTATTTATGCCGTTTCCATTGTGAATGGTACCCTAATTCTGAACCGTACCGTATCACTTTTTTGGGACCCTTTCGTTGGGGTACCAAGCACATTAGTACCGTACCAACAGGGTGGAGCTACACTCTGCAGAACTTTGATTGGTTGACAGAGAATCGTCTATCACAGCTTTCCTGCTACACCATGCCTATCATGAAAGGGTACTATTGGCAGTGGAAACGCAAGGTGTACCGTTCCGAACCGTACCGTACTGAACCGAACAGTACCGTACCGTACCACTCAGTGGAAACGAGGCATTAGTGTCACAATCTTTAACGTCTTTTCCACTTTTACGTTAGGTATCAAGACTACAAGAACCTCTCTCATGAAGGGTGGCAGGGTATCCTCCTTTCTTACTTCATTGAACACCTGAAGCAAGCGAGGGGGCCAGTACTTCCTGAAACGTTCTGTACCACTCCATCCAACCCTGGGGATATGCGGGACTAAAAGGAGGCAATATCCACCTCATTATCCTCAAGAACAATGTCCTTATCGATTAACCCCCGGCCACCATCAGACAACTCTGGGAGATCAATCGCGGAAAGATAAGAGAAAAGGGCAGCCTGAGTTGCAGTGACTTGGGAAGCATAAAGATCTTTAAAACAATTGACAAAAACCTGCAAAATCTTGTGCGAATCACCCACTTTGCTTCCTTGCCACAAGCAAATATTGGCCAAGCACATACTCGGGTCACACCAGATAGGCCAGCAAACAACTATTCTTGTCCCCATATTCAAAAATACATCGCCTTTGAGCCAGCATATTTTTGGTGGTATGGCCCGACAAGACTGAACTGCATTCCTGGGTCGCCTGCTGCCATTCTGCCAACCTACTGGGCATAGAATCCCGAATATATGCAGCTTCAGCTACTGAGTCACTTGACTCCCGACACTCTGAAACCATAGAGGCTAGCTGACGTTTAAAATTTCGTACCTGGTACCCCTCTCAGAGCGGCCTTAAAAGCCTACCACTGAAGCAACAGGGAACCCCTAGCCCCATTCTCAGCCCTTTATTGTCTGATAGCTTAAGTGAATATAATAATAATAAATTCTTCCTGCAACCAATTAGCTTCCATTCGCCAATGATGGACCCTGCGCTGGACTCCAAAGTGAAGATGCATGGAAATGGGTGAGCAGGCCTGCAGACCACCGTTCTGTCTCTAAGGGGAGCAATCATGGGTAGCCAGCGGACATCATGTTCGCCCCACCTGCTAATTGACTCCCCCTCTGGCCATTGCACGCCCCCCACTTGCTATTGCACGAAACGCTGTACAGGTATGTAGTTTTTTGCGCAATAGAGCCATCCTGCCGCAGTGTATGTACTGCTGGTAATCGGCAAGTGGTTAAACAGATAAAAATAAAGCGCTTTAAATACACGCTATTGTACCAAAAGTATTGAGACGCCTGCCTTTACACACACATGAACTTTGATGGCTTCCCAGTCTAAAGCTGGATACACACTACACGACTTTTGTTGGTAGATTTCCAATAGATTTACCTTCAACTATGTTGTGTAAGGGCCTGTCTGATTGCATACAAATTGAAAGTGTTTAGGTCTGACCTCATATTATATGTGTGTATCCAGCTTTTAGTCCTTAGGATTCAGTATTGAGTTGTCCCACCCTTTGCCTAAAGCTTCGTACACACAATCAGATTATCGGACGATCTTTCGTCCGTTTTTTGTTGCATGCTGGTCTCATATGGAAAGTGAAGAGGTTATTTTCATACGAATATTCCCGTACGACAGAATTACATTTCAGAAGTGATGTCATATGTTAAATTGTTTTGTATGTACAGTCAGGTCCATAAATACTTGGACATCAACACATTTCTAATCTTTTTGGCTCTATACACCACCATAATGGATTTGAAATGAAACAAACAAGATGTGCTTTAACTGCAGACTTTCAGCTTTAATTTCATCAAAATCAGGTGAAAGGTGTAGGAATTACAACAGTTTGTATATGTGCCTCCCACTTTTTAAGGGACCAAAAGTAATGGGACAATTGGCTGCTCAGCTGTTCCATGACCAGGTGTGTGTTATTCCCTCATTATCCCATTTACAAGGAGCAGATAAAAGGTCCAAAGTTAATTTCAAGTGTGCTATTTGCATTTGGAACCTGTTGCTGTCAAATCTTAATATGAGATCCAAAGAGCTGTCACTATCAGTGAAGCAAGCCATCATTAGGCTGAAAAAACAAAACAAACCCATCAGAGAGATAGCAAAAACATTAGGTGTGGCCAAATCAACTGTTTGGAACATCCTTAAAAAGAAAGAACGCACCGGTGAGCTCAGCAACAGCCAAAGACCTGGAAGACCACGGAAAACAATTGTGGTGGATGACCGAAGAATTCTTTCCCTGGTGAAGAAAACACCCTTCACAACAGTTGGCCAGATCAAGAACACTCTCCAGGAGGTAGGTGTATGTGTGTCAAAGTCAACAATCAAGAGAAGACTTCACCAGAGTGAATACAGAGGGTTCACCACAAGATGTAAACCATTGGTGAGCCTCAAAAACAGGAAGGCCAGATTAGAGTTTGCCAAACAACATCTAAAAAAGCCTTCACAGTTCTGGAACAACATCCTATGGATAGATGAGACCAAGATCAACTTGTACCAGAGTGATGGGAAGAGAAGAGTATGGAGAAGGAAAGGAACTGCTCATGATACAAAGCATACCACCTCATCAGTGAAGCATGGTGGTGGTAGTGTCATGGCATGGGCATGTATTGCTGCCAATGGAACTGGTTCTCTTGTATTTATTGATGATATGAGTGCTGACAAAAGCATCAGGATGAATTCTGAAGTGTTTCGGGCAATATTATCTGCTCATATTCAGCCAAATGCTTCAGAACTCATTGGACGGCGCTTCACAGTGCAGATGGACAATGACCCGAAGCATACTTCCAAAGCAACCAAAGAGTTTTTTAAGGGAAAGGAGTGGAATGTTATGCAATGGCCAAGTCAATCACCTGTCCTGAATCCGATTGAGCATGCATTTCACTTGCTGAAGACAAAACTGAAGGGGAAATGCCCCAAGAACAAGCAGGAACTGAAGACAATTGCAGTAGAGACCTGGCAGAGCATCACCAGGGATGAAACCCAGCGTCTGGTGATGTCTATGCGTTCCAGACTTCAGACTGTAATTGACTGCAAAGGATTTGCAACCAAGTATTAAAAACTGAAAGTTTTTGATTTATGATTGTTAATCTGTCCCATTTTGGTCCCTTAAAAAGTGGGAGGCATATATGCAAACTGTTGTAATTCCTACACCGTTCACCTGATTTGGATGTAAATACCTTCAAATTAAAGCTGAAAATCTGCAGTTAAAGCACATCGTGTTTTTCATTTCAAATCCATTGTGGTAGTGTATAGAGCCAAAAAGATTAGAATTGTGTCGATGTGCCAATATTTATGGACCTGACTGTATTCTTTCGTTTCTGAGCATGCCTAGTCTTTTTTCGGATGAAAACTGTACTAATTAAACGAAAAATCGGATGTTGTGTTCACTTATGATAAAAATTTTGTAGACTGCGTGTCCAGTTTTTGTCATCCAAAAATGTGATTGTTCGTCGGACAAAATTTTACTATAATTAGTATAAGGCCTGCACACATGATACGATAATTTTCGTATCATGTGTGCAGGCCTTTAGTTTGCTAAGTTAAACTGAGCAGAACTGATAAAGCTGGATACACATTATATAACTTTTGTTGTTAGATTTCTTTTGAGTTACCTTCAACTATGTAGTGCAAGGGCCTGCCTGACTGCGTACAGATAAAAAGTGTTTAGATTTTACCTCCTATTATATGGTTTTGGTAAATCTAAAGAAAAAAATCTAAAGAAAATCGTACAGTGTGTATCCAGCTTAAAGGCCCGTACACACGTTACGAAAATGGGAAGTAAAATTTCCTCCAATGAACTATCTGCCGATTTTCGGATCGTTAGAACAGTGCTTTGGACAACCGATTACGAATTTTCGGACGACAAAAACTGGACGTGCAGCAGTGGCGGCCTGTCCATTGGGGGTGCAGGGGCGCCGCCCCCCCCATCCATGCGTCCGGCCCCCTAATCTACATGCAGGGCACCGGACACATGGATTCCAATAAGGAATTTTTTTTTTGAAGCACGTGATTAGAGCCAGAGACTCTTAATAGGCTTCAAAAAAGGGTGGACTCGGGGCGCAGAGCACTGCGCCCTGAGCCCACCCAGTTGTATGACAATAGCGAATGAATATTCGCTATTATCATACTAACCCTCCTCCCAGCCAATCAGGAAGGGGGTCGTAAGACCCCTTTCCTGATTGGCTAAAAAGAGACGTGATTTTACTGGCCATTGGCCAGGAAGAGGGAGGGGACGTACGGCCGCAGGAGACTCACAGCCGCTCGGGGAAGGAGCAGGTAAGGATGCTGGCTGTCCGGCTGGACAGCCAGCCATCTGTCCGTCCCAGGAGGGGGGAGGAAGGAGGGAGGGGGTGGTAGATCAGATTGCCGGCCGTCACGCGTGCCATAGGTACGCCATCACTGGTATAGTGCTTTCAACAGCCGATTATGGATTTTCGTATGACAAAAACTGGATGTGCAGACTATAAAACTTTTATCGTACGTGAACACAACGTCCGATTTTCATTTAATTAGTACAGTTTTCGTCCGAAAAAAATCATAAGAGCAAGACTAGGCATGCTCAGGAACGAAAGAACACATACAAAACAATTCAACACATGACATCACTTCTGAAGTTGAATTCTGTCTTACAGGAATTTTCGTATTAAAGTAACCTCTTCACTTTCCATATGAGACCAGAATGCAACAAAAAACGGACGAAAGATCGTCCGATAATCTGATGGTGTGTACGGGGCTTTAGACTCTTTGGAACGCCAGTTTTGCAGAGAAACCGTGTTTATCCAAGATTTTATTGCGTCTTTGAACTTATCAGACCGATATGGCTATACAATTACCCCACAATGGGATTATTCTAGGGCATATAACAAGAGTCAAGGATCCACCATTCCTTCCACATTTCAGCAAATAGTCAGTAATTTTTTTCTATCAGACCGATATAAAAAAAATTTTTCAAAATCTAACAAACCAAATAAACATAAATAAGAGAAGTTCTTTGGGTTTAAATACACTTTATATAATGACCCCTGGGTGAGGCTAGATGCATTTGTTGGATGTTTTGCTCAGTACACCCTGAATAATAGGATGCACTCAGTGATATAGAAATTCTTAATCTTAACCTTTTCTTTTAATCTCAGTACATTTGTGTGAAGGTTTGTTTACTTGGAAACATAAAATGACTTAATCGTGCAATCAATGACATTTAGTAAAAGTTGAGGCAAAAACTTTTTCAGACCCATTGTGTTATACGCTATTGTGGTATAAATTTTGATTCACTGCAAACCAAACAGTCAGGACAACGAGAACCAATTGCAACTCTACTTTTTACTACAATATACACTTAAGGCTAACACACGATAAGAAAATCGGAAGTTAAATTTCGTCCGAAGAACGATCTGCTGATTTTTGGATCATTAGTATAGTGCAGCGATGGCAAACCTTTTTGAGCCCGAGTGCCCAAACTTCACACAAAACCAATTTATTTTTTATTCAAAGTGCCAACACTGCAATAAACTGCAGACACCCAGTCGATGATCCCACACATAAGAGCATTAAAGGGCCCCGGGCAATGCAGTGTACTAGGGCCCTGCCTACACAATCGCCCACGGGAATAAAAATGCAAATTATCGATAAGGTGATATTTATTGGTACAGCAGTGCCAGGCTAATGACAGCTTCCAAGTTCAGCAGCTGGGTCCGGTGACACACACACATGGATGGGAGTCAAAGTCGACTGTCCTGTGTGTGCCTGTTCCCGTGGAGGCGGACAGGCATTCCTGCAGTTGGGAGCTCCCCCTCCACGGCCCAAGTGGCCTGGCAGCAGTGCAAGGCCAACAGGCACTTGCCACCTGCTAAGTTCGCTGGCGGGATGCACATGGTAATGGGGACTAATGCTTGGCTGGGTTGCTGGGCAAACCAATTCGGGGGGGGGGGGGTAATTTGGTAATTCAGGAGACCAGCCTTCCTCCTTACCTCCTCCTGTCCGAGCAGGAGAGTGCTGGATGGCTGAGCCGCTGCCTTGTGTCTCCTCCCTCTTCCTAGCCAGTGCGCACTCGCCCCCTAGCTGCAGGTGCGCGACCTTCACACAAGGAGGGCCGCACTGCCGCAATAAAAAGGTGGTTAAGGAAGAAAGGTGGTGGGAAGGGGTTAAGAAAAAAAAATTTGAAGCGCCCAGTCTTTCTGTACTCGCATGAAGAAGCGAACGCAAATCGCGTCCGCATTTGAAAACGGTGTTCAAACCACACATGTGAGGTATCGCCGCGATCGTCAGAGGGAGAGCAAAAATTCTAGCACAAGACCTCCTCTGTAACTCTAAACTGGTAAAAATTTTTAAAACGTCGCCTATGGAGATTTTTAAGTACCAAAATTTGTCGCCATTCCACGAGTGAGTGCAGTTTTAAAACATGACATGTTGGGTATCTATTTACTCGGTGTAACATCATCTTTCACAATATGCAAAAAAAATCAGGCAAACTTTACAGTTTTATTTTTTTTATTTTTTTTTATTTCATGAAAGTGTATTTTTTCCCAAAAAATTGCATTCAAAAGACCGCTGTGCAAATACCGTGTGACATAAAATATTTCAACGATCGCCATTTTATTCTCTAGGGTCTCTGCTTTAAAAAAAAAAAGATATAAAAGTAACTTTCTAGCAAATACTGATTTTAATTCGTATGCAACAAATGTCAGATAAAGGCTTAAGCTGGATACACACTATCCAACTTTTGTAGTTAGATTTCCTTCAGATTTACCTTTTCTATGTAGTACAAGGGCCTGCCAGATTGCATACAAATTGAAAGTGTTTAGGTTTGACCTCATATTATATGGTTTTTGTAAATCTAAAGGAAAAAGTCTTCAGAAAATCTTATAGTGTGTATGGCCCATTAGGTGTGAAAGGGTTATTGAACAAAGGAGATCAGCTGCTCGGCATGGGTGCCATTCAGAGAACACTATGCATTTTCTCAACAAATGCAAAGTGTTCCCTGATTGGACAAGGTGGAGAGTGTGATCTCACTACCCTGCCTGTTTACCTCGTCCAATCAGAGGGTTTGTAGTTGGCAGAAGTAAATAGAGCAGAGCTGAAAGAACTCTGTGTTTTTTTTTCTAGATAAACAGGCGTTTATGGTTTTTTTTTTTTTGAAACTTATCAAACTTTTAATATTTTGCAAACCAAAATAGACATAAATAAGAGAAGAGCGGAAGCTACATGCCATTGCAAATTAGAGTCTATGACCGGGAAGTTTTGCTCAGTACAGAACATACATATATAAAAGGATGCACTCGGTGATCTAAGATACTTAAAGCGGAGTTCCGGGCACAGAAATTATTTTTTACTGAACATACCCCCGGGACAGTCAGGGCTAGCACATTCCACAATGGCTAGCCTCTGATCTGTCCCGGTTCGCACTTACCTTTTAGAAGAAATACTTACTTATAAAATTTCTTCCACAGCGTTTCCATCTCTCTTGAGGGCAGCTGAAGCCGGCGCGGTCCTCTTCTGTGTCTTCTTCCGCGTCTTCTTGTCCCAGAATGCGCCGCACCGGCCCCTCTCGTCACTTCCGGCGCGGCGCCGCATTCCTAAACAGCTTCTGGGCATGCCCAGAAGCTGTTTAGCAGGGGAGTGCGGCGTCGCCCGGAAATGACGAGCGGGGCTGGTGCCGTCGCATTGATTCCTGGGAGCTGTGACGTTCAGCTCCCAGGAATCATAGCGAGGCAGGAAGTGACGGGGTGAGCCGCGGCTCCGAGGGAGGAAGCAGTCAGAGGTGAGTATTTACGATCTTCAATAAAAAGGTGAGTAAACAAAAAAAAATAAAATTTTTTTTTTCTTTTCTATCTCAGTGTGAAGGTTTGTTATTTTATGGAAACAAAAAAAAATAGTTTGCATACCATGGCTGGTAGTGTATGAAATTGTGTGGCTTTGATGAAAAGTGTGGGTAGAGAACTTCTCAATGACACTTTACAAAAGTCGTAAAAAAAAAAAACTCTTGTGGAGTAATTATAGCTTTTTTTTTTTTTTTTTGCTAAAAAAAATAATAATTCTTGGGCGGGTTTAGGGATACATTTTTTTTTTTTTCCAAGGTAATTTTGATTGGTTTTTAACAAAGAAAAATGTACAAGCGGTTGTACAGAGTAAAATGCAATGTGCTAACAAGAACAGTACCAATGTAGACATGCAGTGATTGAACCAAGAGTTGCCATCAGTCAAAAAAACATTATTTCAAGAATACCATATTGTCCAGGCTTCCCATTTTTTGGTGAACGACGTAAGTGTAAGTTGGGTTCTGGCTGCAAGCAGTTTTTCGTACTGGTAGTTTAACCACTTTACCACTGGAGGATTTTGCTGTCTTACTTCCGGGCCACTTTTTGCGATTCGGCACTGTGCGACTTTAACTGACAATTGCGCGGTCGTGCGACGCCGTACCCAAACAAAATTTACGTCCTTTTTTTCCCACAAACAGAGCTTTCTTTTGGTGGTATTTGATAACCTGTGTGATTTTTACTTTTTGCACTATAGACAAAAAAGTGCGTAAATTTTGAAAAAATAACAATATTTTTTACATTCTTTTATATGAAATTCGCCCCCCAAAAAAATGTAAAAGTCAAAATTTTTTAAAATTTTTGGCCAATTTGTTTTCTGCTACCTATGTTTGGTAAAAAAAAATCACAATAAGCGTATTTTGATTGGTTTGCGCAAAGGTTATTGCGTTTACTAACTAAGGGAAAGATTTTTGTCATTTTTGGTGTTTTTTTTTTTAACGAGTAATGGCGGCGATCTGCGATTTTTTTTTTTTGCGGGACTGCGACATTGCGGCGGACAGATTGGACCCTTGACTGACATTTTTGACACTTTTGGGGATACCAATGGCATTTCTATAGTAATCAGTGCTATAAATATGCACTGTTACTGTAAAAATGACACTGGCAGGGAAGGGGTTAATTTTATTGGAGAGGGAGGGGTTAATGTATGCCTGGTGCTTACTAACGTGTGGGGGGAGGGGACTGAGTGACACAGGGACAGATCGCAGGTTCAGCTATGCTGAACCCTGCAATCTGTCACTGTTTGTCACTTAGGAGATCCGCCCGCTTTGTTTACACAAGCGGGCGGATCTCCAAACTCGATTCCCCGACGACCGGGGAAGAGCAGCGGTGATCGCCGCTGCTCCTCCCCTGGCCCGACTCCCGCTGTGACTGAATACAGCGGGAGCGAGCCTCCGGCGGCGCGTGAGTGCCGCCCACAAGGGGAGGAGTCCAGCGACGTAGTACTACGTCGCTGGACGATAACGAGCCCCTGTGCCGCAGTAGAGGCACAGTGAGCGGTGTAAAGTGCTTAAGTTGACCTGTACGATAACTTCAGAGGGGGTAGGGGCATCATTGTCTTTTCAATGCCTGGCTGTGACTAATTTGGCTGCGAGCAGTATGTGTAGTACTATCGTCCTGTAGGGAGGGGGTTAGTCATATCTGTTTATGTGAAGGATGGCCAGGGCAGGGTCAGGGGGGTTTAGGAAGCCTGTGAAGTCGGCTATAATTTGAAATATTTTTTTTCCAGTAGCTTGTAAGTCTAATACAGGACTATAGGACGTGGTAGAGATTGGCCGGCTGGCCACAATGTCTCCAGCAAAGTGGGGAGTACGAGGGAATATATTTTGCCTGTCGGGTTGGAGTCTTATACCATCTTGCTATTACCTTCTGGGAGAGATCCCAATGGTTGATACGGTGCTCACTGCTCAAGCATTGTTGTGAAGGATGTTTAGGGATAAATTTGGGTCACATCTGAAGATCGTTTTTAAAGAATAATTTTTCCTTAGTTACATTGGACCAGCTTGGACCAAAAGTTACCAAAAGTATTGGGACGCCTGCCTTTACACACACATGAACTTTAACGGCATCCCAGTCTTAAGCCCCGTACACACGCAACGATTATCGGCCAACCGATCGTCCGTCTTTTGTCCAGAGTGGTGTTTTGTTGGTTGGAATGTGCCTAGACTGCACACAAATTTTCTCGCCCGACAAAATTCTACTTCAGAAGTGATGTCATGTGTTGGTTTGCTTTCTTTGTGTTCTTTCTTCTTTGAGCATGCCCTGACTTGCTCATTAGATTTTTTCCCTGTCGAAATCTGTACTGACTGCACAAAAATCGGACGTGTTTTGACGGCGTACAAAAATTTTATAGCTTGCACACCAGATTTTTTTTGCCCGAAAAGTCGGTTGTCGGAAGCATCATACTAACAAGCCGAAAATCGGCAGATCGGTCGTCGGACGAAAATTCCCTGCCCATTTTCAACGCCTGTGTACGAGGCTTTAGTCTGTAGGGTTCAATATTAAGTTTGCCCACCCTTTGCAGCTATAACAGCTTCAACTCTTCTGGGAAGGCCGTCCACAAGGTTTAGGAGTGTGTCTATGGGAATGTTTGACCATTCTTCCAGAAGCACATTTGTGAGGTCAGGAAGAAGACCTGGCTCACAGTCTCCACCCCAAACTCACTCATCCATGTCTTTATGGACCTTGCTTTGTGCACTGGTGCGCAGTCATGTTGGAGCAGGAAGGGGTCATCCCCAAACTGTTCCCACAAAATTGGGAGCATGAAATTGTCCAAAATGTCTTGGTATGCTGACGCCTTAAGAGTTCCCATCACTGGAACTAAGAGGCCAAGCCCAACCCCTGAAAAACAACCCCACACCATAATCCCCCCTCCACCAAATGATTTGGACCAGTGCACCAGTTCACCAGTGTTGAACTTTAATGGCATCCCAGTCTTAGTCAGTAGGGTTTAATATTGATTTGGCCCACCCTTTGCAGCTATAACAGCTTCAACTCTTCTGGGAAGGCTGTCCACAAGGTTTAGGAGTGTGTCTATGGGAATGTTTGACCATTCTTCCAGAAGCGCATTTGTGAGATCAGACCGTCTCCGCTCTAATTCATATTAAAAGTGTTTTATTAGTTTGAGGTTGCAGGCCAGTCAAGTTCCTCTACCTCAAACTCGCTCATCCATATCTTTATGGACCTTGCTTTGTGCACTGGTCTAAATCAATTGATGGAGGGTGGATTATGGTGTGGGGGTTGTTTTTCAGGGGTTGGGCTTGGCCCCTTAGTTCCCGTGAAGGGAACTCTTAAGGCGTCAGCATACCAGGACATTTTGGACAATTTCATGCTCCCAACTTTGTGGGAGGAATTTGGGGATGGCACCTTCCTGTTCCAACATGACTGCGCACCAGTGCACAAAGCAAGGTCCATAAAGACATGGAGGAGTGAGTTTGGGGTGGAGGAACTTGACTGGCCTGCACAGACTTCTGACCTCAACCCGACAGAACACCTTTGGGATGAATTAGTGTCAGTGCCTGACCTCACAAATGCTCTTCTGGAAGAATGGTCAAACATTCCCATAGACACACTCCTAAACCTTGTGGACAGCCTTCCTAGAAGAGTTGAAGCTGTTATAGCTGCAAAGGGTGGGCCAACTCAATATTGAATCCTACGGACTAAGACTGGGATGCCATTAAAGTTCATGTGTGTGTAAAGGCCGGCGTCCCAATACTTTTGGTAATATAGTGTATAGTAAACCGAATAGACATAAATAAGAGAAGTTTATTGGGTTTACATACACTTTATATAACATCCCCTGAGTGAAGGTTAGATGGCTTCCATTAAGGCAGCTTCCTTGGTCTGAAAGTTTTCCTCAGAATGCCCGGAATAATAGGATGTACTCAGAGATCTGAAATTCTTAACATGTTTTCTTTAATTGAACACATTTATGTGAAGGTTTGTTATTTCATCAAAAGGAAAAATTGAGTGTGCATGTCATGGCTGGCAGTGTATATATTCGTGCAGCATTGATGACTGACGTGTGAGCGAAGGAGAACTTCTCAATGAAAATTTTTAATAAAAAAACTCTTTCAGACCCATTATGTTATACGGTATTGTGGTGTATATTTTTTGTTTCTGCAAACCAAACAGTCACGACAACGAGAACTAATTGCAACTCTACTTTTTACCACAATATACAACCTTCAGGCATAACATTCTGACCACTGACAAAGTGTTATTGTGTCAGCTGTGGGTGGATGGGGTGGGGGGGGGGGGCGGGTGTTAGTTACGGGTGGATGGGGTGGGGAGCGGGTATGTTGGAGCAGTGGTGTATTTTAGTTTTGTGCTGCCCTAGGCAAGACTAAAATTGGGCACCCCCCTCCTATGTAAATGTGCCCCACTCCTTCCTTTTTAGTGGATGTGACTCCCTCCAAAATTGAAGGACTACAAGTCCCAGCATGAACCCCTGAGATCTCACGAGAGGGGGGGGTGAGAGAGAGAGGGGGGGGGTGGGTGAGGGCGGATGAGAGAGAGAGGGGGATGAGAAAGAGAGAGGGGGGTGAGAGAGAGAGAGGGGGAATGAGAGGGGATTAGAGACAGAGAGGGGGGGTGAAAGAGAGAGGATGAGAGAGAGGGGGGGATGTGAGGGAGAGAGAGGGGGTGAGAGAGAGATGGGGGATGAGAGAGCGTGAGAGAGAGAGAGAGGGGGGATGAGAGAGAGAGGGGGATGAGAGAGCGTGATAGAGAGAGGGGATGAGAGAGGAGGGATGAGAGAGAGAGAGAGGGGGATGAGAGGGGGGTGAGAGAGAGAGGGGGGATGAGAGAGCGCGAGAGAGATAGAGAGAGGGGATGAGAGAGAGAGAGGGGGGATGAGAGAAAGAGGGGGATGAGAGAGGGGGTGAGAGAGGGGGATGTGAGGGAGAGAGAGGGGGGTGAGAGAGAGGGGGGTGAGAGAGAGAGGGGGGATGAGAGAGAGAGGGGGATGAGAGAGCGTGATAGAGAGAAGGGATGAGAGAGAGGGGGGATGAGAGAAAGAGAGAGGATAGGTGAGAGAGGCAGCTCTAGCAACTAGTAACCAATAGAGTCTAAGGTGCAGGGGGGCTTTTTTGACGCCCCCCCGCAAAGTGCCACCCTAGGCCTTGGCCTTGTCGGTCTAGGCCAAAATACAGCACTGTGTTGGAGCACAACGTGACAACAGTAGCTGTCAGAGCAGACAAGAAGCTTCAGCCCACTGGTTGCTAGCCCCTGATCCATAGCTTGCGCCCTGGGCGGCTGTCCCTCCTGCCCATCCCTTGTCCCGGCCCTGAGTGTACTCTGCTGATCCATTCCTCCCAGCTGCTACTTGTACAAAAAATTTACAAGGCCTGTGATAATGTTATAGGGAGTAATTATAGCCGTTTCTTGCTATAGTAAAATGCTAAAAGGAAAAAAAATCTTGGGGCAGGTTTGAGAATAAATTTTTGTATCACATCTGAAGATTGTTTTTAACCACTTCAGCTCCAGAAGGTTTTACCCCTTTAATGACCAGGCCATTTTTTGCGACTCGGCACTGCGTGGCTTTATGTGACAATTGCGCGGTCGTGCGACGCTGTACCCAAATAAAATTGATGTCCTGTTTCCCCACAAACAGAGCTTTCTTTTGGTGGTATTTGATCACCTGTGCGCTTTTTACTTTTTGCGCTATAAACAAAAAAAGAGCAACAATTTTGAAAAAAATAAATGTATTTTTTACTTTCTGCTATAAAACATTCCCAATAAAAAAAATAAAAAATTAAAAAAATCAAATATTTTTGTCAGTTTGTATTCTGCTACATATTTTTGGTAACAAAAATCCCAAAAAGCGTATAATAATTGGTTTGTGCAAAAGTTATAGCGTTTACAAACTATGGGATAGATTTTTGGACTTTTTATTATTTTTTTTTTATTAGTAATGGCGGCGATCAGCGATTTTTATCGGGACTGGGACATTGCGGGGCACAAATCTGACTCTAAGTGACGCTTTTTGGGGACCAGTGACACCAATACAGTGATCAGTGCAAAATAATATGCACTGTTCCTGTATAAATTACACTGGCAGGGAAGGGTTTAACACTAGGGGGGGGGGGATCAAGGGGTTAAATGTGTTCCCTATTTGTGCTTTCTAACTGTATGGGGGATGGATTGAACAGAGGTACAGAGATCTAATCACACAATCTTTCCCTGCCTCTCTGACAGGAGAGCCGCCTTACATCGTTTATATTCCAGACAGCTCTCCTGTCAGTCTAGGCAAAGATTGGCCGGCCGGCCGCTCCTCTCGAGGTCTAATCACAGCGGGAGTGCGGCTCCAGCGGTGCGAGACGGCGTGCACATGGATCAGTAAATCTGCGTGGGGCAGTAAGCAAGTGGTTAAAGAAGAATTTCAGGTGTGGCAATTTTTACATAGTTACATTGGACCAGCTTGGAGCGAGGTAGGTATGTATGTGCCATACCTGAGGGATCCCTCTAGAACAGCCTTTCTCAACCTTTTCAACACAGAGGAACCAGAGGAACCCTTGAAATAATTTTCAGGTCTCAGGGATTCCCTGGTAATAAAGACTATATTTACAACTCATGATACATTAGTGTCAGGGGCGTAACCACAGGGGTTGCAGTTGCAACCGGGCACCATGCTCCAGGGGGCCTGTGTGGCTCCCCTGTACACCTGGATAGGAGGGGCGGCGGGGGCAGCATGTAGAGAAATCACTGTCCTCCTTTTTCCTTCTGTAGCTGCAGGAGGAAAATGGAGGAGATTGGTACCTCTGTATGCTGCCCCCGTCACTCCTCCTATCCAGTTCACTTGTGTTCTGCTGTCTTTGGGCCCCTGTGTTCTGCCCTGGTCCCCCCCCCCCTTCCCCCACTGTGCTCCCTCCCCTCTCCTGCCGGCTGCTGCAGGGGATGTGTCACAATAGAAAACCAGGAAGGGGTCGGTAAATATTTAATTTACCAGCTACTTCCTTTTCTGAATGGACAGAGTCATAGTCAGTGACATTGTAAAAAAATAAAATGATAAAAAATAATACAATTAAAGTACCAAAAAATAAAAACTACTGACACCAGTGGGTGAACTTCCAGGATCCCAAAGGTCACACTTGCGACTGGGCCCTGGCATTCCACCACCGTGGGGAGGCCCCAAGATGGCAGGAAGGGAGCCCACTGCAGAACTTGTGAAAGGGTCCCGTAACAAGAGTAAAGGGCCCCAGGATCAGTGGGAAGAGCCCCAGGCTTGAAGGGAAGGGCCCCAGGCCAGGGGCCCTTCATGGTTTCTTGAACCGGGGCCCTGAAGGTTCTAGTAATGCCTCTGCCCTACGGTCACACTTGCGACCGGGCCCTGGCATGGGAGGCCCCAAGATGGCAGGAAGGGGGCCCACTGCAGAACTTGTGAAAGGGTCCCGTTGAGGGACCGTAATAAAGGGCCCCGCAACAAGTGTAAAGGACCCCAGGATCAGTAGGAAGAGCCCCAGGCTTTAAGGGATGGGCCCCGGCCAGGGGACCGGTGGGGCCCTTCATGGTTTCTTGCTCCGGGCCCTGAATGTTCTAGTTACGCCTCTGATTAGTGTGATGGCCAGAGGGATGAATACTCCTTACACTTGTGGACATTTAGAAGAATTGTCAGGGGAACTTGTCTGAGAGGCAGAAATTGCCCATTGCTCAAGGAACCCCTAGCAACCTCAGGAGGATCCCTGGTTGAGAACCACTGATCTAGAAGCTGGAAATCACTATAGTAGACACCACTACTCCCAATGATCTCCACTAGCTTCCGGGTCGAATGCAGAGCGGCTTCCCTGCTGCTTACTAAACAAAGGAAGTCGTCCACAAGGCACGGGCACCAATCAGAGAATACTTTGCATTTTATCAATGAATACAAAGTGTTCTCTGATTGGACGAGGTGGAGAATGGAATGTCACCACCCTGCTTGTCTACCTCATCCAATCAGAGGGTTTATAGTTGGCAGGGGTAAACTGAGCAGAGCATGTGTTTCCAAGGTTTTTTTGGGTAGTTTTTTGCACTTATTAAACAGATATAGCAAAATTCTTATAATATTTACCTAACCAAATAGATGCAAATAAGAGAAGTTCTTTGGGTTTACACATTGTTTATATAACTTCCAAGCTAAATGTGCATTAAATTGCATTAGGGCATTTTCCCTGACCCAGAATTTTTGCTCAGTACAGTCTCCTGTATAAAAGGATGCTCTCACTGATCTGAAATTCTAAACATTTATTTTTTTAGTTTCAGTACATTTTTCAGTACACGCTTTAGGGCTCTTTCACACGGGCGGTCCGATCAGATCCGCCTGTCAGTTTTTTAGGCGGATCTGATCGGATCCTCCATGCAGCTCTATGGGGCAGCGGGTGTCAGCGGAGGTCACCTCCGCTGACACCCGCTGCCATCCGCATCCGATCCTGTGCTGAAATCTGGACGGATGGAAACCCTATTTTTCCATCCGTTCAGTAATCGGAGCGGAGCGGATCTGATGAGAGCGGACAAGCGGTCTGCTCTCCTCCGATCCCCCATAGAGGGCAGCGGGTGCTGAGACACCTCCCTCTCCGCACTGCAAGCGGAGACGGAGCTGTCATCCGCCCGGCTCAGCGGGGATCGCGGATCGATCCCCGCTGAGCAACACGGATCCGCCTGCGGAGGCGGACCGTGTGAAAGAAGCCTTAAGGTTTGTTGTTTTCTGAAAACAAAAATATAAATTGGCTTTAATGTGTTTATTTCTGCAATATTGATGTGAGTATGTGGGTGGAGGTGAACTTGCCAATGGCACTTAGCAAAGTTTGAGAAAAAACGTTCAGACCCATCACATAATACTGTATTGTGGTTAATATCTATTTATTACAAGTATTTATTAAGCTCCTTCAATTTACATAGCTCTTTACATACAGTATATATTGTGCATTCACATCAGTTCCTGCCCTGAAGGAGCTTACAATCTAAGAACCCTAAAGACTGGTACACACTACTACGCTGGGTTGAAGGAAAAAAAACTGACAGCTCCGGTCGGAGCCGCTGTCGGTCCAACGTTAGTACCAGTGGCGGCTGGCGCATGAAAATTTGGGGGGGGGGGCGGCAAAACCAACACCCCCCCCCTCCACGGGACGGCTGGCAAACCCACCTCCCCCCACGGGACGGCCAGCCGGCAAATTCACCTCCACCACCACCCCCGCAGGACGGAGTAAAATCCAACACCCCTGGCCAGACAGCCTGCGTCCTTACCTCCTCCTTCCCCGAGTGGCTGTGAGTCTCCTCCAGCCGTGCGTCTCCTCCCTCTTCCTGGTCAATGGCCAGTAAAATCGCTTCTCTTTTCAGCCAATCGTGAAACGGGACTCACGACTCGCTTACTGTTTGCCTGGGAGGAGAATCAGTGTGATAATAGCAAATGTTCATTCGCTATTGTCATACAACTGGGTGGGCTCTGCGCCCTGAGCCCACCCTTTTTTGAAGCCTATTAAAGCCTCTGGCTCTAAACAGGTGCTTAAAAAAAAAAAACCCTATTGGAATCCATTCATCCGGCATCCTGCATGTAGATTGGGGGCTGGATGCATGGGCGGGGGGCGGCGCCCCTGCGCCCCCAATGGGCGGGCCGCCACTGGTTAGTACAGAGATCTCCACCGCTGTTCTTATGTGTTCTAACAGGGGGAAAGCCTCACATCAGAACACTCCGGTCCGTGCTTTCAGCTATTGGTTGAGAGCACTGATCTTCTGTGGGACCGGTTGGCATACACACGGGACGAATGTCGGCTGGTTTTTATTTTTATTGTCGGCCAGCATTCACCAGGTGTGTATGGGGCTTAACTCACATTCGTACGTATGAGGGTCAATTTAGACAGAAGCCAGTTAACCTACCAGCATGTCTTTGGAGTGTGGGAGGACAAAACCTCTTTCAGACCCGTTACGTGATACGGTATTGTGGTTTAAATTTTGTGTCTCTGCAAAGCAGACAGTCACCACAACTAGAACCAAATGCAACTCTACTTTTTACTACATCGTATACACCGATCAGCCATAACATTCTGACCACTGACAGGTAAAGTGAATAACATTGATTATCTTGTGTCAATAGCACCTGAAAGTGGGTGGGATATATTAGGCAGTAAGTGAACATGTTGTTCCTGAAGTTGACCTGTTTAAAGCAGAAAAAATGGTAAAGCGTAAAGATTTGAGTGACTTTGACAAGGGCTAAAATGTAATGGCTGGACTGTAATGATATACCTTGCTAGACTCTTAAAAAGCTGTAGCAAGCGGCCATGTTGTTCAGTCCTTTAGGTAAGCCATGACAGTTTTGCAGAACAATTACACATTGCCGCAGTGGCATTACCCCCTCCCTCCACCTACAATTCATAGAATGCATAGGTTTTACACTTCAACAGAGCCGTTATCTCAACTCCGAGACATCAAAAACCAGCACTTAGGCCTGTGAAGATCTATAAACGGCTAATTGAGTCCTGGCAGGATGTCTGTTTCTTCTGTAAAGGCTTATCGTAAAACTTTGACCAAATCCATCAAGAATAACTAGAACTAATGGGGATCGTAAAAGGCAATCAGAGAGCTCTGCTCAATTCAAAACTTAACAAATACACACACGATTCATAAACTCAGACAGGAACATGACCCATTAATAAAAGGTATATATTTGGATAAGAAATGTCATACTGAACGAATTAGAGTCATACATGACCACACTAGCACATATAGAAGGGAAGATAGCTGTCAGATATTCCCTTGGTGACAGGTTTATCTGAGCTATCCTGTGTTTAGTATCCCTGGATGCGAAATTTAATGCTGAACCATTATCTATCAGTTTCAAGAATGTAACCGGTAAATATTGGAAGATATGAATAGTGGTATAAAACTGTCTATAGAAGAGGGACCTGATATTGTCATGAATTTAGGACCGCCCATGGCCACTCCATTTTATTGGTCAGGGGCATCTGTGAACACCCCTTTGATCCCAGAGAAAAAGAGAGATCCCTAACCAGTTGAGAGTTCTCATGGTATCATCAAAGCAGGAACATATTTTGAGAACCAATAACACTTGGCTCATTGACTAAACTCTAATAACACCCAGGACATTGACTGCAAGTATTCTTCCTCTACAATTCTACCTTATATTATGTCCCTATTTCTTTGAACCACCTTTTTTTCTGTAAATATTTTATTTGCACCAACTTTGACCTTTTCATTGTTAAAACCTTATTTTGCAAAGTGTTAACCTTGTCCCTAAGCTCTTAATGCAATCTAACAAAGAACCTGTCTCTGGAAGAATGTTACTGTATAGAATAAATCCTCTGAACATACCGGTCTGTGGTGACAATGTGTGTTACAGACAATTATTCTAAAATCATAATTGGTATTTCTAAAATGACGAGCTTCCTCCTGCTCGGACCAAAACGGGGGTGGTGGCATTTAAAGGGTTAATTGCTTAATTAGCCCAGTGACAATCACTCTCAGGCTGCTGGCACCTAGATTGTGGCCTCGCGAGCTGAGAAATCTTTCTGCAGGGTGCAGCTGAGAGTGGAATTGTTACGTATGTGACAGTGCGGTTCAGATCTCTCCAGAGATGTTCAATCAGGTTCAAGTCTGTGCACTAGCTGGGCCACTCAAGGACATTCATAGAGTTGTCCCATAGCCCCTCCTTTGTTTTTTTGGCTGTGTGCTTAGGGTCGTTGTCCTGTTGAAAGATGAATCTTCGCCCCAATCTGAGGTCCAGAGCGCTCTGGAGCAGGTTTTCATCAAGGATGTCTCTTTACATTGTGCATTCATCTTTCCCTCAATCCTGACTAGTCTCCCAGTTCCTGCTGCTAAAAAACATCCCCACAGCATGATGCTGCCACCAACATGCTTCGTTGTAGGGATGGTATTTGCCATTGAGCGGTGCCTGGATTCCTCCAGACAAGACGCTTGTCATTCAGGCCAAAGAGTTTAATCTTTGTTTCATCAGGCCAGAGAATTTTGTTTCTCATAGTCTGAGAGTCCCTCAGTTGCCTTTTGGCCAACTCCAAGTGTGCTGTCATGTGCCTTTCACTGAAGAGTGGCTTCCGTCTGGCCACTCTATCATACAGACCTAATTGGTGGAGTGCTGCAGAGATGGTTGTTCTTCTGGAAGATTCTCATTTCTTCACAGAGAAATGCTGGAGTCAGAGTGACCATCGGGTTCTTGGTCACTTCCCTGACTAAGGCCCTTCTCCCTCTGATTACTGTTTGGCCGGGCGACGAACTCTAGGAAGAGTCCTGGTGGTTCCAAATTTCTTGCATTTACAGATGATGATGGCCACTGTGCTGATTGAGACCTTAAATGCTGCAGATATTTTTCTGTACCCTTCCCCATATCTGTGCCTCGATACAATCCTGTCTGTGAGGTCTACAGACAATTCCTTGGACATTATTACTTGGTTTGTGCTGTGACATGCACTGTTTACAGTGGGACCTTATATAAACCGGTTTGTGCCTTTCCAAATAATGTCCAATTAACATAACCGCCAATTGCGCTTAACTTCCGTAAAACTAAGAGGGGTATATGCTAATGCCAGGAGCCTAGCTAATAAAATGGATGAGTTGGAAATATTGGTACATGAGGAGGACATAGACCTTGTGGGAATAACAGAGACTTGGTTCGACCCCTCACATGACTGGCTGGCCAATATCCAAGGGTATTCGGTGTACCGGAAGGACAGGGTAGGAAAAAGAGGGGGAGGGGTATGTCTCTATGTCAAGAACAATATAAAGGTGATAGAAAGGAGTGACATTACAGATGGGATGAGCATGGATTTAGAATCTGTGTGGGTTGAACTCCATAGGGAAGGAGAAAAGGGGAAAGTAATTGTGGGGGTTTGCTATAGGCCACCTAACCAAGGGGAGGAGGTAGAGCTGGAATTCTTAGCACTAATGAGTAAAGTGGCAAAATTGGGATCAGTCGTCATATTGGGGGACTTCAATTATCCCGACATTGACTGGGACGAGGGGACTGCACACTCACAGAAGGCCCGCCTATTCACGGAAACCTTACAGGATAATTACATGTCACAGTTGGTGGATTCTCCGACTAGAGAAAATGCAGTCCTGGATCTATTGATCACTAATGACCCAGACCTAATCTCGCAGGTAGGAGTCCAGGACAATCTGGGCTCTAGCGATCACAGGATGATCACATTTAGTATAAATAACAATATAACAAGGCAAGTGGGGAACATAAGAACCCTAAACTTCAGAAGGGCAAACTTTCCAAAATTGTACTCATTGATGGAAAGGGTAAACTGGGACCAAACCCTGGGATCCCTGACCACAGAGGAAAAATGGGAATGCTTTAGGAACATATTAGGCAAAGGCATCTTGCAGTGCATTCCTATGGGAAATAAATTTAGAAGAGACAAAGCCAAACCTGGCTGGCTAAACCGTAGCGTCAAAAAACTTATTAGGGGAAAAAAATTGGCCTTCAAGAAGTATAAATCAGAGGGCACAGTATCGGCTTTCGAGCAATACAAGGAGGCAAATAAGAAAAGTAAACAAGAAATCAAGATGGCTAAAATCAACTTTGAGAGACAAATAGCGGAGGATAGTAAAAAAAACCCAAAGAAATTCTTTAAATATATCAACAGCAAAAAAACTAGGGCAGAGCATATTGCACACATAATTAACAATGATGGGAGGATGGTTACAGAGGACACTGAAAAAGCAACCGTGCTGAATGCTTTTTTCTCGTCAGTCTTTACACAGGAAACGGAGGGGTACACTGACCATGACTGTTTGGTTAGTAGTAATACACAGGACTTGCCACTATGGCTAACAGAGGGTGAAATCAGGGAAAGGCTGGATAAACTCAACACAAACAAATCACCAGGCCCGGATGGCGTACATCCGAGAGTACTCAAGGAACTCAGTAAGGTTATATCCAGACCACTGTTCCTGATCTTTGCTGACAGTATTAGGACAGGAGATGTACCAGGGGATTGGAAGAAAGCTAACGTGATTCCGATATTCAAAAAGGGCCAGAGGCATATCCCGGGAAATTATAGGCCTGTCAGTTTGACATCAATAGTATGTAAACTTCTGGAGGGGATGATAAGGGACTATATCGTAGAGTTTGCTAAAGACAACAACATCATCAGCAGTAATCAGCACGGGTTTACAAATGGGCGTTCTTGTCAAACCAATCTATTAACATTTTACGAGGAGGTGAGCTGTGAGCTAGATAGGGGGAGACCAGTGGATGTGGTGTACTTGGATTTCGCTAAGGCGTTTGATACAGTTCCCCACAAGCGCTTAATTTATAAAATAAGATCTGCAGGTATCGACAGCAGGGTTTGCTCTTGGATACGGAATTGGCTTAAAGGGCGTGTCCAAAGAGTGGTAATAAACAGCGCATACTCAGACTGGTCTGAGGTAGTAAGCGGGGTGCCCCAGGGCTCAGTCCTGGGACCAACCTTGTTCAATTTATTCATAAACAACATTGAGGTCGGGATCAGTAGTTCGATATCAGTTTTTGCAGATGACACAAAATTGGCCAGAGCAATAACTGCACAGCATGAAGCAGATATCCTACAGAATGACCTGGACAAAATTACAGAGTGGGCACGGACATGGCAAATGAGGTTTAACGTGGAGAAGTGTAAGGTTTTGCACTTGGGGACTAAAAACATAAAAGCACAATACACGTTAGGAGGGGAACCCTTGGGGGAATCAAAAATGGAGAAGGATCTGGGAGTCTTGGTTGATGATAGATTAGGCAACAGCATGTCAAGCGGCAGCTGCCAAAGCCAGCAGAATATTGGCATGCATAAAGAAAGGGATGTATTCCAGAGATAAGACTATAATCCTTCCACTTTATAAAACTCTGGTCCGACCGCATCTGGAGTATTCTGTCCAGTTCTGGTCGCCAGTCCTCAGGAGGGATGTGTTGGAGCTGGAGAGAGTCCAGAGAAGGGCAACTAAACTGATTGGGGGATTGGAGGACCTTGACTATGAAGAGCGTCTACAATCGCTCGATTTATTCTCCCTGGAGAAGAGACGTCTGAGGGGGGACATGATAGCAATTTATAAATATCTTAATGGGGATCCCAGCTTAGAAAAAAAGCTGTTCATTCGAAGGGATTGCATGAGGACTCGAGGGCATACAATGCGATTAGAGGAGAAGCGTTTTAACCTCAGGCAACGTGGGGAGTTCTTTACTGTTAGGGCTACAAGATTGTGGAATTCTCTACCACAAGAGGTGGTTTCTGCGGGTAGTATGGTGGCTTTCAAAAGACTCTTAGACTTACATCTCAAGGATCAGAACATTCAGGGGTATGTGAGATGATTACAGCCACACACACCTACACAGGTTGAACTGGATGGACTATTGTCTTTATTCAACCTCACCTACTATGTAACTATGTAACTATGTAACTGAATTTTCCACAGGTGGATTCTAGTCAAGTTGTAGAAACATCTTAAGGACGATCAGTTGAAACAGGATGCACCTGAGCTCAATTTTGAGTGTCATGGCAAAGGCTGTGAATACTTATGTACATAAATTTGCAAAGATCTCAACCAAACTTCTTTTACGTTGTCATTATAGGCATAGGTATGCACGGCCTATTGCATTAGGGTGTGCACCTCAAAGCTCAAACACATAGTGTTGCATGTGTATTAACAGTGTATGTGTGTTTGTATATGTGTATATATATATATATATATATATATATATATACTGACGGTGTCAGTAGGGCAGTGGATGGTGGCAATAGTTTTTATTTTTACTATTTTATTATTTTTACAATTTTATTTTTTACAAAAATTTTTTAGGAGCCCCGTTAGGGGTTTAAACAGGGGGAATCTGTGCTACACAGGGTAATTAGGGTGTGCCCAGGCACACCTAGCACACACTGTGTGCGCCCCTGTGATTATGGGGTATTTTTTGTAGAATTTTGAGGAAAATAATGAATTTAATCCATTTTGGAATAAGGCTGTAACATAACAAAATGTGGAAAAAGTGCTGTGAATACTTTCCGGATGCATTGTTAATGGTAACCTTATGTGCATTGATTTCTTTCCCAGCAAAGCAGTGCCCCACCTCGACTCCCAAGAGCTTCCCCACACACGGCAAAGTACTTACGGGAGATGAAGTTCTGGAGAGCGTGCCTACATCAGGAGAAACTGATGTAGTGTACTCAGAACTAAGACGTTCGTCCAGCACAAGGATGCACAATTGTTTCCCCCTTCTGTTTTATTTATTAGAGGTATTCCTATAGCGCCATCAATTTATGCAGCACTTTACCTGTATGTAGCGCACCCCCTAAGGAGCCGTAAGTAAACTGGGATCCCTCACCCTACACAGCCAGGCATGCCTGTCTGTGACTGTTTTTTTGTTGTTTTATTGAGGGTAATAACTTGGATAGGGATGGAAGGATACCGGATGCCCATTTGACTTCAACAACAACTTCAGGGACAACTCTTCCTATATACAGCTCTGTGTACAGCTCCACTTCTTCCTCCAGCACTCGCTTGCACAACCCAGCTGGAAAACAGAGAGTATCTGACAGTCACTCTGTCAACTTGCTCCCGCTGTTCTCTCTCCTCGCTGTACATCAGCCCCTTCACATGGAGTGCTGCGGATTGGGCGGTCTTTTAAGGTTGCCGTGAGCTCCTCTGACAGCGACAGAGTAGCTCCTGGTGGGCTGTCCAGCTTTAACAACCACCACCCTGTCTTTGTAGATGGCTCTTCCCAGCTGCCATTCTCACCAAATGTCCTGGAATCAGGTTCAAGCCTTCTCACTATGAGATACCTGCAAGGGTGTGGGGATGTCCATATATTCCCATATCATGTTTTCCTCCCACTGCACACGGTAGTCCTCAACAATGTCCATGATATCTTGAGGGACATAGGGATAGTCTAGACCCCACGTCATACGTCGCTTCCTCCCAACGGCCTTAACCAGTTGCCGACCACCGCAAGTACATACAGTGGGTACGGAAAGTATTCAGACCCCCTTACATTTTTCACTCTTTGTTATATTGCAGCCATTTGCTAAAATCATTTAAGTTCATTCTTCTTCCTCATGAATGTACACATAGCACCCCATACTGACAGAAAAACACAGAATTGTTGACATTGTTGCAGATTTATTAAAAAAGAAAAACTGAAATATCACATGGTCCTAAGTATTCAGACCCTTTGCTGTGACACTCATATATTTAACTCAGGTGCTTTCCATTTCTTCTGATCATCCTTGAGATGGTTCTACACCTTCATTTGAGTTCAGCTGTGTTTGATTATACTGAATGGACTTGATTAGGAAAGCCACACACCTGTCTATATAAGACCTTCCAGATCACAATGCATGTCAGAGCAAATGAGAATCATGAGGTCAAAGGAACTGCCTGAAGAGCTCAGAGACAGAATTGTGGCAAGGCACAGATCTGGCCAAGGTTACAAAAAGATTTCTGCTGCACTTAAGGTTCCTAAGAGCACAGTGGCCTCCATAATCCTCAAATGGAAGACGTTTGGGACGACCAGAACCCTTCCTAGAGCTGGCCGTCCGGCCAAACTGAGCTATCGGGGGAGAAGAGCCTTGGTGAGAGAGGTAAAGAAGAACCCAAAGATCACTGTGGCTGAGCTCCAGAGATGCAGTCAGGAGATGGGAGAAAGTTGTAGAAAGTCAACCATCACTGCAGCCCTCCACCAGTCGGGGCTTTATGGCAGAGTGGCCCGACGGAAGCCTCTCCTCAGTGTAAGACACATGAAAGCCCGCATGGAGTTTGCTAAAAAACACCTGAAGGACTCCAAGATGGTGAGAAATAAGATTCTCTGGTCTGATGAGACCAAAATAGAACTTTTTGGCCTTAATTCTAAGCGGTATGTGTGGAGAAAACCAGGCACTGCTCATCACCTGTCCAATACAGTCCCAACAGTGAAGCATGGTGGTGGCAGCATCATGCTGTGGGGGTGTTTTTCAGCTGCAGGGACAGGACGACTGGTTGCAATTGAGGGAAAGATGAATGCGGCCAAGTACAGGGATATCCTGGACAAAAACCTTCTCCAGAGTGCTCTGGACCTCAGACTGGGCCAAAGGTTTACCTTCCAACAAGACAATGACCCTAAGCACACAGCTAAAATAACGAAGGAGTGGCTTCACAACAACTCCGTGACTGTTCTTGAATGGCCCAGCCAGAGCCCTGACTTAAACCCAATTGAGCATCTCTGGAGAGACCTAAAAATGGCTGTCCACCAACGTTTACCATCCAACCTGACAGAACTGGAGAGGATCTGCAAGGAGGAATGGCAGAGGATCCCCAAATCCAGGTGTGAAAGACTTGTTGCATCTTTCCCAAAAAGACTCCTGGCTGTATTAGATCAAAAGGGGGTTTCTACTAAATACTGAGCAAAGGGTCTGAATACTTAGGACCATGTGATATTTCAGTTTTTCTTTTTTAATAAATCTGCAACAATGTCAACAATTCTGTGTTTTTCTGTCAGTATGGGGTGCTATGTGTACATTCATGAGGAAGAAGAATGAACTTTGAATGATTTTAGCAAATGGCTGCAATATAACAAAGAGTGAAAAATTTAAGGGGGTCTGAATACTTTCCGTACCCACTGTATACTGCGGCGGTCAGCCCTGGCCAGGCAAAGTGACTTACCGGTACGTCACTAGCTTGTCACTGACTTGTGAGCCAATAGCGGGCGTTCACTAACAAGTCAGTGCGTGTGACCGGCGGACCCGATGTCCGCCGGTCACTCGCGATCGTTTGCCGGGAAGGGAGAAAGGCAGGCGGCTAATGTAAACAAGCCACCTGTCATTCTCCCCTGTGTAAAAATGGAGATCAGACGGTTCTACTATGTAGAACCGTTGAGCTCTGTTTTTACAGTAGTAGCCATGTCCCATCACAGTTAGAAACACGCCCCTAGGACACACTTAACCCTCCCTCTCCAATACAGTTAACCCCTTCCCTGCCAGTGTCATTTTTGCTGTAACAGTGAATATGTATAGCACTGATTACTGCAGTAATGTCACTGGTAACCCCAAAAGTGTCAAAAATGTCAGTCAAGGGTCCGATCTGTCCGCCGCAATGTCGCAGTACCGCAAAAAAAATCGCAGATCGCCACCATTACTCGTTAAAAAAAAAAACACCAAATATGACAAAAATCTTTCCCTTTGTTAGTAAACGCGATAACTTTTGCGCAAACCAATCAAAATACGCTTTTTGCAATTTTTTTTTTTTACCAAACATATGTAGCATAAAACAAATTTTCCGAAAATGTTAAACAATTTTGATTTTTACAATTTTTTTGGGGGAATTTCATATAAAAAAATGTGAAAAATATTGTTATTTTTGCAAAATTGACGCTCTTTTTTTGTTTATAGCGCATGATCAAAAAATCGCAATTGTTTGGGGGAAAAAAGGACGTCAAATTCGTTTAGGTACAGCGTTGCACGACCACACAATTGTCCGTTAAAGTCACGCAGTAAAAAATCGCAAAAAAACAATGGTCAGGAAGGGGGTAAATCTTCCAGAGCTTAAGTGGTTAAAGGGCCCAATTTTTTTCTTGCTGAAAAAAAATGACTTTTCTTTTTTTTTTTCCTTTTAAGGGTAAATGTGAGATGTGAGGTCTTTTTGACCCCAGATCTCACATTAAAGAGGCCCTGTCATGCTTATTTCTATTACAATGGATGTTTAAATTTCTTGTAATAGGAATAAAAGTGATCACGTTTTTTTTTTTTTAAAGGGACAGTGTAAAAATAAATAAAAAGGTGCAAAAAATAAGAAAAAAATTTAAAGCGCCCCATCCCTCCAAGCTCGCGTGCAGAAGCGAACGCATACGCAAGTCCCGCCCACATATGTAAACGGTGTTCAAACCACACATGTGAGGTATTGTCACGATCGTTAGAGCAAGAGCAATAATTCTAGCCCTGGATCTCCTCTGTAACTCTAAACTGATAACCTGTAGAAATTTTTAAAGCGTTGCCTATAGAGATTTTTAGGTACCAATGTTTGTCACCATAGTAGAACTCCATAGGGAAGGAGAAAAGGGAAAAGTACTTGTGGGGGTTTGCTATAGGCCACCTAAACAAGGGGAGGAGGTAGAGCAGGAATTTTTAGCACTTTTGGGTAAAGTGGCAAAGCTAGGATCAGTCATCATATTGGGGGACTTCAATTATCCCGACATTGACTGGGAAGAGGGGACTACACACTCACAGAAGGCCCGTCTATTCATGGAAACCTTACAGGATAATTACATGTCACAGTTGGTGGATTCCCCCACCAGAGAAAACGCAGTCCTGGATCTATTGATCACTAATGATCCAGACCTAATATCGGAGGTAGGGGTCCAGGACAACTTGGGCTCTAGCGATCACAGGATGATCACATTTAGCGTAAATAACAATATAGCAAGGCAAGTGGGGAACATAAGAACCCTAAACTTCAGAAGGGCAGACTTTCCAAAATTGTACTCGTTGATGGAAAGGGCAAACTGGGACCAAACCTTGGGATCACTGACCACAGAGGAAAAATGGGAATGCTTTAGGAACATATTAAGCAAAGGCATCTTGCAGTGCATTCCTATGGGAAATAAATTTAGAAGAGACAAAGCCAAACCTGGCTGGCTAAACCCTAGTGTGAAAAAACTTATTAGGGGAAAAAAATTGTCCTTCAGGAAATATAAATCAGAGGGCACAGTATTGGCTTTCGACCAATACAAGGAGGCAAATAAGAAGTGTAAACACAAAATCAAGATGGCTAAAATAGACTTTGAGAGACAAATAGCGGAGGATAGTAAAAAAAACCCAAAGAAATTCTTTAAGTATATCAACAGCAAAAAAACTAGGGCAGAGCATATTGCACACATAATTAACGATGATGGGAGGATGGTTACAGAGGACACTGAAAAAGCAACCGTGCTGAATGCTTTTTTCTCGTCAGTCTTTAGACAGGAAACGGAGGGGTACACTGACCATGACTGTATGGTTAGTAGTAATACACAGGACTTGCCACTATGGCTAACAGAGGGTGAAATCAGGGAAAGGCTGGATAAACTTAACACAAACAAATCACCAGGCCCGGATGGCGTACATCCGAGAGTACTCAAGGAACTCAGTAAGGTTATATCTAGACCACTGTTCCTGATCTTTGCTGACAGTATTAGGACAGGAGATGTACCAGGGGAGTGGAGGAAAGCTAACGTAATTCCGATATTCAAAAAGGGTCAGAGGCATATACCTGGAAATTATAGGCCTGTCAGTCTGACATCAGTAGTATGTAAACTTCTGGAGGGGATGATAAGGGACTATATCGTAGAGTTTGCGAAGGACAACAGCATCATCAGTAGTAACCAGCACGGGTTTACAAATGGGCGTTCTTGTCAAACCAATCTCTTAACATTCTACGAGGAGGTGAGCTGTGAGCTAGATAGGGGGAGACCAGTAGATGTGGTGTACTTGGATTTTGCTAAGGCGTTTGATACAGTTCCCCATAAGCGCTTAATTTATAAAATAAGGTCTGCAGGTATCGACAGCAGGGTTTGCTCTTGGATACGGAACTGGCTAAAAGGCCGTGTCCAAAGGGTGGTAATAAACAGCGCATACTCAGACTGGTCTGAGGTAGTAAGTGGGGTCCCCCAAGGCTCAGTCCTAGGACCAACCTTGTTCAATATATTCATAAACAGCATTGAGGACGGGATCAGTAGTTCAATATCAGTTTTTGCAGATGACACAAAATTAGGCAGGGCAATAACTGCACAGCATGAAGCAGATATCTTACAGGATGACCTGGACAAAATAACGGAGTGGGCAACGACTTGGCAAATGAGGTTTAACGTGGAGAAGTGTAAGGTTTTGCACTTGGGGACTAGCAACATAAAAGCACAATATACGTTAGGAGGGGAACCCCTGGGAGAATCAAAAATGGAGAAGGATCTGGGTGTCTTGGTGGATGATAGACTAGGCAACAGCATGCAATGTCAAGCGGCAGCTGCCAAGGCTAGCAGAATATTAGCATGCATAAAGAAAGGGATGTATTCCAGAGATAAGACTATAATCCTTCCACTTTATAAAACTCTGGTCCGACCACATCTGGAGTATTCTGTCCAGTTCTGGTCACCAGTCCTCAGGAGGGATGTGTTGGAGCTGGAGAGAGTCCAGAGAAGGGCAACTAAACTAATTAGGGGATTGGAGGACCTTGACTATGAAGAGCGTCTACAATCGCTCGATTTATTCTCCCTGGAGAAGAGACGTCTGAGGGGGGACATGATAGCAATTTTTAAATATCTCAATGGGGATCTAGGCTTAGAAAAAAAGCTGTTCAGTCGCAGGGATTGCATGAGGACTCGGGGGCATACAATGCGATTAGAGGAGAAGCGTTTTAACCTTAGGCAACGTGGGGGGTTCTTTACTGTTGGAGCTACAAGATTGTGGAATTCTCTACCACAAGAGGTGGTTACTGCGGGAAGTATGGTGGCTTTCAAAAGACTCTTAGACGTACATCTCAAGGATCAGAACATTCAGGGGTATGTGAGATGATTACAGCCACACACACCTACACAGGTTGAACTGGATGGACTATTGTCTTTATTCGACCTCACCTACTATGTAACTATGTAACCATTCTGCGAGCGTGCGCAATTTTGAACCATGACATGTTGGGTATCTATTTACTCGGCGTAACTTTATCTTTCACATTATAGAAAAAAATGGGCTAACTTTACTGTTTTCTTTTTTTTTTTTTAACTAAAACAGGTGGATGATAATTCACCCATTTTTTGTTTGTGTTGTGGGACACTGCACAGTGTTTTTTACAGAGGTGGATTGGTTTTTTCCACCTGATATCACTTCACTTGTATAATTGCACATGTCACAGCATGTTGGTTCATATGCACTGCACTGACTGATGAACCTTCTGTGTCACTTATCATAAAGATAATTTACTTTTCTTGGGGAAAATAAGTCGAGAGGAGAAGTCTCCGCACAGTTTGTCACAAGCATTGGCTCTAATTGATAGAGGTAAGAGCACCATATTATCCAATCGATGAGTGGATGATTTTTTCTTGAACTTTCCTTTTTGGACTTTCAATATATATATATATATATATATATATATATATATATATATATATATATATTATCTTTGGACTTTCAATATATATATATATATATATATTATCTTTTTTATCTTTGGACTTTCATTTTTCAATTCTTTTTTTGCACTTTTTGGCATCGTTTGCACGTTTAGAAACTCACTGCAATTGGTAAGATTTTTTTTATATATATTTGTGCTTTACATTTATTCAGCATTTTGATTTATACTTGCTTTTTATTTATATATATATATATATATATATATATATATATATATATATATATATATATATATATTGAAGGTTTATCATATTGTTTTTTTTATCTATTACACTTCTTGGTTTATCATATTATTATTTTAGCTTCATCACACATCTGAATAGCGCACTACCCTTTGCTTTTATATTTCTCTTTGCAAGCTCTTGAGTACTGTGTTGGTGAGTGCTGCAGTTCATTTATAGGTGTGGATAGTAGCCATCCCAGCAGCGCACCTGTTCTCACACTTTAAAATAAAAATAGTATTTTTTCCAGAAAAAATAGCGTTTGTAAGACCGCTGCGCAAATACGGTGTGACATAAAGTATTGCAACAATCTCCGTTTTATTCTCTAGGGTCTATGCTAAAGAAAATGTTTGGGAGTTCTAAGTAATTTTCTAGCAAAAAAAACTGATTTTAACTTGTAAACTACAATTGTCAGAAATAGGCTGGGTCCTTAACCACTTCTGGACTGGAAGGTTTTACCCCCCCCCCCACTTAATGACCAGTCCATTTTTTGCGATACAGCACTGTGTTACTTTAACTGATAATCGCGCAATCGGCGAAGATGTAATCAAATAAAATGTATGTCTTTTTTTCCCCACAATGAGAGCTTTCTTTTGGGGGTATTTGATCACCTGTGCGATTTTTATTTTTTGCGCTATAAACAAAAAAAGAGCGACAATTCTGAAAAACAAAAAAAAAAAAAACAATATTTTTCACTCATTCTATATAACATTCCCAATAAAAAAAAATGTAAAAATCAAATTTTTCCATCCTTTTAGGCCAATTTGTTTTCTGCTACATATTTCTGGTAAAAAAAAATCACAATAAGTGTATATTGATTGGTTTGCGCAAAAGGTAACGCGTCTATAAACGAGGGGAAAAATATATGTCATTTTTATTTATTTATTTATTTTTTACTTGTAACGGTGGCAATCACCGATTTTTAGCGTGATTGGGACATTGCGGCGGACAGATCGGACACCTAACTGACATTTTTTACACTTTCGGGGGGGGGGGGGCAGTGATATTACTACAGTAATCAGTGCTAAACATCTGCACTGTTACTGTAATAATGACACTGGCAGGGAAGGGGTTAACACCAAGGGCGATCAAAGGGTTAAATGTGTCCCTAGGGAGTGCTTTCTAACTGTGTGGGGGTTGTATTTACTAAATGAACACAGAGATCTGTGTTCCTAAATAAGAGGAACTCAGGACTCAGGATTAGTGACAGAACAGCAAACACGGCAGACTGCCGTTCTGTCTCTACAGGGAGCGATCGCGGGTCCCCGGCGGCAGGATTGCTGGATTCTTCAGGGGCCTAGCCAATAAAAAACAGTTTAATAGATACATGACCTACCAACGTTTGCGGAGGAAGCTGAATATTCTTGTCTCGAGAGGAGGAGATCCTGGGGCAATCTCGAGCCCCCCCCCCCCCACTAGAGCTCACGTCATTTGCAGGACAATGCCGGCCTGCCGCAGCATATGTACTGCTGGCGGTCGCCAAGTGGTTAAGTGGTTAACTAACCAAATAGCTGCAAATAAGAGAAGTTCTTTGGGTTTATATATTCTTTATATAACTTCCAAGCTAAATGCTTTGCATTAGGTCAGTTTCCCTGACTGGGATGTTTTGCTCAGTACACCTTGTAAAATAGGATGCACTTAGTAATCTGAAATTCCTAAAATGTTTTAAATCTCAGTACCATGGCTTTAAAGCGGAGTTCCACCCAAAAGTGGAACTTCCGCTTTAGGGAGTCCTGACCCCCCGACATGCCACATTTGGCATGTCATTTTTTGGGGGGGGGAGCGGGTACCTAGTTTTGACAGGTACCCGCTCCCACTTCCGCTCGGAGCGCCGCGGCGCCCTGAGCGGAAGTTCTCCTCTCCCCCTCCCTCCCTGCAATCTTCTGGGACACGTCAGAGGTCCCAGAAGATTGCCGGCCAATCACGGCGCGCAGCGCGACTCGCGCATGCGCAGTGGGTACCCGGCTGTGAAGCCGCAAACTGTAACAGCCGGGTGCCCACAGCAGTGATGCCGGCGCCGAGGGAGAGGATCGAGGCTTCCGGCGGCCGCATCGCTGGACCGTTGGACAGGTGAGTAAATGGCTGGAACTCCGCTTTAATGTGTTTAATTCTGTGGCATTGATGTGAGTATGTTGGTGGAGGTAAACTTGCCAATGGCACTTAGCAGAACTTGTGAAAATGTATTTTCTGACACGTCACCTGGTACTGTATTGTGGTTTATATCTATTTATTACAGGTATTTATTAAGTGCCTTCAGATAAGGCCCCTTTCACATTTGTGTGACTTGTCCTGCGACTTGGGACTGCAAAGTCGCATGACCAGTTGTACTCCATGATTTCCAATGAGTACCGTTCATATCGGTGCGACTTCAAAGTAGTCCCTGCACAACTTTGGTCCGACTTTAATGCGTTTTGAGGTCCATAGACCTCAAGATTACACAGGCATTGCTATAAGTCCGGTCAAAATCATGGCAAATCATTGCGCGGCTTGTAGGTCGCACAAGTGTGAAAGAGGCCTTACACAGGTCTTTACCTACAGTAAATAGTGCATTTGAATCAGTCCCTGCCCTGAAGGAGCTTACAATCTAAGATCCCTAAAGCCTAGTACACACCTCTAGTTTTTTTCCGTTCAACCCAGCTCTAGTCGGAGCTGCTGTACTAATGATCTGATGTTAGTACAGCGATCTCCCCTGCTGTTCTTTTGTGTTCTGAAAGGGGGACTGCCCCTGTGCCAGAACACTCTGGTCTGTGCTCTAAGCTATTGGCTGAGAGCGCTGCTCGGGAGCTGGGCGGCTGCTGGTTTTCCAGCATGATCGTACGATAGAAGCCAGCCAAATGGCTGATTTCTGTTGGACTGGCTGCCATACACATGGGCAGAATGTTGGCCCATGTGTAAGGGGCTTAACTTACATTCATTTATATGTATTTGGGCCAATTTAGACAGAAGCCAATTAATCTACCAGCATGTCTTTGGAGTACGGGAAGACAAAAACTCAGACATGTTATGTGATACGGTATTTTGGTGTATATTCAGGGGCTGACTGGCAACTTTTGGCCCAGGGGGCAAGTACAAACCAGAGGCCCATGGTGCAGTGACTCGGCCCCTGTCCCACTCTCCCTCTTCCCAGCCTCCTCCTGACCCCCATTTCAGCCTGAAGCTCCGCTCCAGGTACTCTCTACTCACCGGCCATGTTCGGGTTCCCGACCTGGCCAGCAGGGGGCGGTTGGGGTAGCTGGGACAGCTTGGTTGGGGCTGGCTGGAGGAAGAGAGTCTCCAGAAGGGCATGGAACTGGCCTCTGCTCAGACACAGTTTACACCATCCATGCTGGGAGGAGGCCTGCGCTCTGCCTTTGTCTTCAGCCCACACTAAATAGGTCAGCAGCGAGGACCTTTTACTTCTCTTCACTAGGAATCCTTTAGGCATGTCTTTGGCAGAAGCATTGCAGCCTTTTTATGGGGCATCAGAGTGGCCCAGGGGGCAATTGCCCTTCTGCACCTTGGCCCAGTCCTCCCTTGTGTATATTTTGTGTCTGTGTAAACCAGACAGTCACCACAACTAGAGCCAATTACAGCTCTGCTTTTTACTACAATATATACACCGATCAGACAAAACATTTGGATCCCTGACAGTTAAAGTAAAAAACATTGATTATCTTGTGATAATGGCATCTGAAAGTGGGTGGGACATATTAGGCCTCCAGTGAGCATGTCATCCCTAAAGTTGAAAGCAGAAAAAATGGGCAAGGGTAAGGATTTGAGGGACTTCGACAAGAGCAAAATTGTAATGGCTAGACGGCTGGGTCAGAGCAACTCCAGAACTGCAGCTCTTGTGGGATATTCCCAGTCTGCAGTGGTCAGGACTGACCAAACGTGGTCCAAGGAAGGAAAACCAGTGACAGGGTCAAGGATGCATATAGGGAGTGAAGGCTGGCCTGTGTAGTTCAATCCAAAAGAAGAGCTACTGCAAATCAAACTGCTGAGAAAGTTGATGAAAGAAAGGTTTCAGGACACACAGTTTGTTGTGTATGGGGCTGCACTGGTGGGGATGGGGTAAGAGCTTTTTAGTGTATGGGGGGGGGGGTTGAGTTAAAAGCTCTTTTCTGGAGTCTGCAGCTTCCCCCAGACCTTACTAATACTTACCCAAGCCCGATCTCGATCCAACAATGTGCACGAGAGCGGCTGCTGTTCTGGCTCTCTGCCTTCTCTTCTTAGCTCAGAGCCATTGGCTCCCACTGCTGTCAATCACAGCCAGTGAGGAGTGAGAAGAGGCGGGGCCAAGTCCTGTTCTGTGTGTCTTGAGGACACACAGAGCGGGGCTCGAGGGCGAGCACACAGGAGTGCCCCCATAAGCCGCTTGCTATGGCGGCAGTTGGGAGGGGGGAAGAGCCCAGAGCATTGTCAAGGGACCCGAGAAGAAGAGGATCGGGGCTGCCCTGTGCAAAACTCTTGCACAGAGCAGGTGAGTATAACTTGTCTGTTATTTTTAAAAAAAATGTAAGCCTTTAATATCACTTCAATTGCATGCCACAAACATTTGGCGCGTGCTGATCTATTGGCCCATCCAATGGGGGTTGTTGGGGGTGTTAGGCGGGGGGGTGTAACGCTCTTGCGTTTTTTGTTAGTGAATGGATTTGCAGCTGCAGAATTATTACACTCAGTAGTCATGTAGAGATGTGTTGAACAAACATATCCAACTCTCAGGACTCATCACCGTGCACAGCCTGCTTTATGCAAATATACATACACTCAATATGATGTTCCTGGAGTGATAGGATGTATATGATAGTATAGAGGTGAGAGACAGGCGTTAGAAATGGTGAGCACTCAGTAGTAATATTCAGGAGAGTGGTAGGTGATGATAGGTAGTATGCAGATAGGTTTAGCAATCATGTATAGTAACAGGTGGTAGGGGACAGCAGATGAAGTATACAAGAGAGAGTAACCTAGTGCAATGATGCAGATGATGGTAGGCTCAAGAGCTAGCAATCTATGAAGTTATGCAGATGATAGAAATAGTGCTTACATAGTAACAGTCCTTAGTATGCAGAGGTAGATAGTGTAAGTTAGTTAGGAAGCAATCCCCTGTGGGGTACTTATCACAAGTTGGGTTAGTAGTAGCAAGGTCCAGTAGCAAGAGAGTGATCCGGTAGCGAGATACAGGATCGGTAGCGAGGTTCCGGTTTTGTTCAGGCAAAGGAATAGCTAGAAGCTCCGGCAGCATAGGACAAGACTAGTCAAGCATGCGGTTTGAACGAGCAATGAGTGAGAGAAAACCGGCGATTGAAATAGCCGCTCATAGCGGCGCTCGGCGATGATGTCATCGTTCTTAAAGGTGTATGCGTTCCACCTAGTTAGCAAGGTGGGACGCAATATTAAGGTAGAAATGGGAAATAAGGGTACCAAAGGTACCAGAATCTTACAGGGGGGGAGCGCAGTTTCCCATTTTCGCCCTGCGCACAGGATAACCTTGTGCTGGCATTCAGTGGTGTATTTTGGTTTTGTGCTGCCCTAGGCAAGACTAAAATTGGGCACCCCCCATGTAAATTTGCCCCACTCCTTTTTTAACGGATGTGACTCCATCCAAAATTGAAGGACTACAAGTCCCAGCATGAACCCCTGAGATCTCACGGGGGGGGGGGGGTTAGAGGGGGTGGGAGAAAGAGAGGGGGTGGGTGAGGGAGAGAGAGAGAGAGAGGAGGGGGGGATGAAAGAGAGGGGTGGTGAGAGAGAGGAGGGAATGAGAGAGAGAGGGGGATCAAAGAGAGAGAGAGGAAGGTGAGAGAGAAGAGGGATGAGAGGGAGAACGAGAGAGAGGGGGGATGAGAGAGAGAGAGTGAGAGAGAGAGAGGGGATGAGAGGGGGGATAAGAGAGGGGGATGAGAGAGAGATGGCGATGATAGAGAAAGAGAGGGGGGTGAGAGAGAGGAGGGGTGAGAGAGAGTGGGGGAGAGAGATAGAGAAAGAGAGAGGGGAAAGAGCGGGGATGAGATAGAGAGAGGGGGGGTGAGAGAGAAGAGGGATGAGAGGGAGAGCGAGAGAGAGGGGGGATGAGAGCGAGAGAGAGAGGGGGATGAGAGAGAGAGAGGGGGTGATAGAAAAAGAGAGGGGGTGAGAGAGAGAGGGAGGGGGTGAGAGAGAGAGGGAGGTAAGAGAAAGGAAGAGAGAGAGGAGGGGGGAGAGAGATAGAGAGAGGGGGTGAGTGAGAGAGAGGGGGGTGAGAGAGAGGGGGATGAGAGAGGTGGCTCTAGCAACCAGTGGCCAATAGAGTCTCAGATGGAGGGGGGGATGTATTTTTTGCTGCCCCTCTGCAAAGTGCCGCCCTAGGCCTGGGCCTTGTTAGCCTAGGCCAAAATACAGCGCTGCTGGCATTGTTTTGTCACCACCCTGCCTGCCCACCTCATCCAATCAGAAGGTTTGTAGTTTGCAGGAGTAAACTAAGCAGAGCTAAGAGTCTTTGGAACTGCAGTGCATCAGAGGCACTGTGTTTTTCCAAGACTCTTTTGTTTTTTTTGCACTTAATAAACCGATCTAATAAATTTCAATTTTTAACAAACCAAATAGACATAAATGAGAGAAGTTCATTGGGTTAACATATACTTTATATAACATCCCCTGAGCGTGAGCTAGATGCCTTGCATTAAGTCAGTCTCCCTGACCGGAAACTTTTGCTCAGTACGCCCGGTATAATAGGATGTACTCATTGATCTGAATTCTTTACATTTTATCTCAATCTCCGAGATATTTGCACGTAGGTTTGTTTTTGAATTGCAAATATAATGTGAGCATTCATACTATGGCTGTTATGTATTTAATTGATGCCGCATTGATGGCAGCTGTGTGAGCCAAGGACGACCATTCAAAAACACTTAGCAAACATTCAAACAAAAAACTTTTTCAGATCCATCATGTTAGACAGTACTGTGGTTTATACTGTATTTTGTGTCTCTGAAAACTAGTTAGTCACCACAACTAGAACCAATTGAACTCTACTTTCTACTTCAATATACACAATATTACAAAAAGTTTTGGGATGCCTGCCTTTACACACACATGAACTTTAATGCCAACCCAGGCTTAGTCCTTAGGGTTCAATATTGAGTTGGCCCACCCTTTGCAGCTATAACAGCTTCAACTCTTCTGGGAAGGCCGTCCACAAGGTTTAGGAATGTGTCTATGACATTGCTTAACAATTCTTCTAAAAAAAGCATTTGTGAGGTCTTGCACTATTGTTGGATGAGAAGGCCTGGCTTGCAGTCTCCACTCTAATTCATCCCAAAGGTGTTCTATTGGGTTAGGGTGCAGGCCAGTCAAGTTCCTCCAGCCTAAATTCGCTCATCTATGTCTTTATAGACCTTGCTTTGTGCACTGGTGTGCAATCATTTTAGAACAGGAAGGAGCCATCCCCAAACTGTTCCCAAAAAGTTGGTAGTATGAAATTGTCAAAAATGTCCTGGCATGCGGACGCCTTAAGTGTTCCCTTCACTCGAACTAAGGGGCCAAGCCCAACCCCTGAAAAGCAACACCACACCATAATACCCGACCCCCCCACCAAATGATTTGGACCAGTGCACAAAGCAAGGTCCATAAAGACATCGATGAGTGAGTTTGGGATGGAGGAACTTGACTGGCCTGCACAGAGTTCTGCCCTCAACCCGATAGAATAGATGGGATGAATTAGATCGGAGACCAACATCTGTGCCTGGCCTCACAAATGCATTTCTGAAAGAATGGTGGACCAACTCAATATTGAACCCTACAGACTAAGACTGGGATTCCATTAAAGTTCATGTGCATGTAAAAATAGGTGTCCCAATATTTTTGATAATATAGTGTAGCATCACCAGTTTGCGCAACGCTTTACAACGTGAGGGCAGACAGTACAGTTACAATACAATTCATTAGAAGGTTTATCAGAGGACCCTGCTCGTTAGAGCTTACAATCTAGGAGGGAGGGTCAAGTAATATAAAAGGTAATAACTGTGAGGGATGAGCTAATGGAGAAAATAAAAGTACAGTTGTTAGGTGGAGGCAGGATAGGCTTCTCTGACGAGGAAATGTTTTCAGGGATTACCTAAAAATGGACAGATTAGGAGATAGTAGGAGAGATTGGGGTAGGGGTTTCCTGAGGATGGGAGAGGCTCAGGAATAAGTCCTGGAGGCAAGCATGGGAGGAGGTGACAGGGGAGATAGAGTGCAGGAGGTCTTGGGAGGAGTGAAGAGACAAATAGGTTGGTATTTTGAGACTAGGTTTAGTGATGTAGATGGGGGTCAAGTTGTGGATGGCTTTGTAAGTTGTTGTTAGTATTTTGAATTTAATTTGTTGGGTGAGTGGAAGCCAGTGGGGGGATTGACATAGATGGGTAGTAGACACTTATGCCTCGTTTCCACTGAGTGGTACGGTACGGTTCGGTTCAGTTCGGTTCGGAACGGTACACATTGCGTTTCCACTGCCAATAGTACCCTTTCATGATAGGCGTGGTGTAGCAGGAAAGCTGTGATAGACGATTCTCTGTCAACCAATCAAAGTCCCGCAGAGTGTAGCTCCACCCTGTTGGTACGGTACTAATGTGCTTGGTACCCCAACTAAAGGGTCCCAAAAAGTGGTACGGTACGGTTCGGAATTAGGGTACCATTCATAATGGAAACGGCATAAATAGCGTACCGTACCGAACCGTACCAGAAAGCTCAGTGGAAACGAACCATAAGTGGCTTGTAAGGTGGATGACTCTGGCAGCAGCATCCATGGTGGACTGAAGGGGTGATATCCTATGTAAAGGTAATCCAATGAGGAGGGAGTTGCAGTAGTTGAGGCGAGAGATGACCAGGGAGTGGATTAGGTTGAGTTTGAGTAAATGGTGTGACATCAAAACTAATATGTCGGTCAATAAATTAGGGATGTGAGAAGTATTTATTGTAATAGAGTAAGGTATGAAATAAAATAGATGATTCCTACTTATTGTGTTAGGGTTGGATAGAGGTGGATCCATCAGAATCATAACATAACGAATAGATCCGAAATTCATTCATTCGTTACATTCGGAAACACGCGACTCCAGTTGATATCGTCCAATCAGCTAATTCCATTTCTCTTTGTAGCTGGGACCAGCAGGTATGACTCAGAGTGCATAAGTAATCTCCCGAAATAACAAATTAACATGTTAAAATGAAAAGAATCAATCCTCCGAAGTTACTTTTGAAAATACAAAGCAATTGGGAGCAACAAATCTATGAAATGAATCCGAAAATACAAAACAAATACCAAAAGCGATTCATTCTAACATAACTAATATGAAGAAACTAAATGCTTTGCTTAAAAGAGAAGTATAAAATGTATTTTTATTTTTTAGAATCATAGGTGGATCCCTAGGTGGTCCCCTGCCAGCTCTAAGACTGAGAACGAAGGGATCAAACACAGCTCAATTCTCAGAGCTCTGTGAGTAGAGAGCTGGTGACTGTCAGTCACCGCTGTCTGCCCCCCCCCACTCACTGGAGCGCTGAGCTGTGGAGGGGGCAGGTGCAGCTGGGTCAGGCTCTCAGCGAGCCGCTGAGAGGCTGAGCCAGATGCTGGTCCAGGGGTGTGAGCGCATCCTGACCATATTATTGCGATCTTTTCCCAGCCTGGACCGGCTCTGTGACATCCGGCAACAGTACCGAAAACGGGTCACAGGAGTGCAGAACGAACTGAACTGCACTTCTGTGATCTACAGGAGAAGTACAGCCAAACAAGGTTAGCTGTATTTCTCCTTTAAAGCGGAGTTCCGGCCACAGAATCGTTTTTTTTTTCTTAATGTCCCCCAAACAGTGACCCTTCGGCCTCTATACATCCGCTAATCCTGTTTCATAGATTAGAATAATATGTTTGCAAGCACTAAATCTTACTTTTTAAAAATTAGTGTGAGCGCCGCCATCTTTGTCCTGGATCGCCGAGTCCGTTGTGGGGAAATGTCTGCCCTTCTTTCTGTTTGTAGTGGAGGCCGGTGAATCCAGCGTGAAATCTCGCGCATGCCTAGTACTATTACATTTGGAAGGATTGGGAAACAGAGATTTCGGGCACAGAAGTTTTGTTAAAAAGATATCTTTTTAACAAAACTTCTGTGCCCGAAATCTCTGTTTCCCAATCCTTCCAAATGTAATTTGATCAATTGAGGATAGGGGCACACCCTAAATTGGATACGTCATGGCCAAGATGGCTGCTATCTGTGGACACATGACTTATAAAATAATGCCTAGTACTATGTACTGTGGAGTACTGTGCTCCGCCTAACATTGCGTCATTTCCTGTTTGGAAATCACGCGATGAGAGGAGCAGACGGCCGCCTTCGTCACCGCCCATTGCATCCTGGGAGCCACGAGTAAGAGCTCCCAGGACGCATTGCGGGACAGGAAGTGACGGCGCGGCCGTGCGGCCGAGGAGGAGGAAGTGGATGGTAAGGTGAGTATATTATGCTCTCTACTAAGGTAAGTAGAAAAAAAAAAAGGCTGGGAATATCCAATTATTGCTCAGGTAAGGAGAAGGAAGCAGATGATATAAAATCTACAAGCTTGATTTTGTGGCCGGAACTCCGCTTTAATGAATAATCCCAAACAAAACCCGTTTCTGTCATGCACATCTCTAGTCACGACCACTAGACCCTATTGCAACTCTACTTTTTACTACAATATATACACTGGTCAACCATAATGTTATGACCACTGACAGGTAAAGTGAATAACATTGAATATCTCGGTAAAATGGCACAAGAAAGTGGGTGGGACATATTAGGCAGCAAGCGAGCATGTCATCCCTAAAGTTGAATGCATAAATAATGGGCAAGGGTAAGGATTTGGGGGACTTCGACAATGGCCACATTGTAATGGCTAGACGACTGGGTCAGAACATCTTCAAAACTGCAGCTTTTGTGGGATGTTCCCATTCTGCAGTGGTCAGGACTGACCAAAAGTGCCCAAGGAAGGAAAATCGGCAACAGGGTCATGGGCAGCCAAGGCTCATTGATGGAGGTTGGGAGTGAAGGCTAACCTGTATAGTCTGATCCAATAGAAGAGCTACTGGAGCTCAAAAGACTAACCTGTATAGTCTGATCCAATAGAAGAGCTACTGGAGCTCAAAATGCTGGTTTCCGATAGAAAGGTTTCAGAACACACAGGGCATCATAGTTTGTGTTTGGGGTTGCATAGCCGCAGACCAGTCAGGATGCCCATACTGACCAGTGTCCACAACCAAAAGTGTCTACAATTGGCATTTGAGCATCAGAACTGGACCACGGAGCAATGGAAGAAGGTGGTATAGTCTGATGAATCACGTTTTTTTTTTCATACATCATGTGGATGGCCGGGGACGTGTCAGTATGGGGAAAAACTGGCGCCAGGATGCAGTATGAAAAGAAGGCAAGCCAGTGTGATGCTTTGTCTAGTGGAGGCCATGCCTCAACGGGTCAGGACTGTTGTAGCCACAAAAAGGGGACCTACTCTTTATTAGCTGGTCATAGTGTTATAACTGATCAGTGTATGTTTTATCTATGAGTAAGTTAAAAAGCAGCTGTTTATGTGACAGATGACCAATAAGTAGCTTTACAAGTTTACATATGTAAATTCCTGACATGTCATAATATATATCAACGGTATAATGTTCCAAAAATATGTCCATTTCGTCATTAAAAAGCCAATAAGTGACTTTTTACTCACCTTAATCTGTCGTCCTATGACCCTCCATGGTGCCTGCTCCTGAAGGGAAGACCTGTAATCTGTCACACCACTGCTTCAGGATCTTATGGCGCTTTTCCACTGCATGGAACCGAACGGTTCGGCTCGCTTTTGTGCTTTTCCACTGCTGGTACCGCATGGTACGGTGTAGGAACGGTTTGGTACGGTACGGCGGCGCTTTTCCACTGCATGGAACCGAACGGTACGGCTCTCAAAAACAGTACCACGTCGATTGTGGTTCCAAGAGGTACCATACCCGGTACCATATCCCACAATCCTTTGCATGCAGTCACTACTAGCCACTGATTGGTCAGAGAATCCCACCCACCCCGTTGTTATCCCACCCACTTAACTTTAGTACTACTTTAGTGGAAAAGCAAACCATACCGTACCGTACCGAACCGTTCCAACACCGTACCATGCGGTACCAGCAGTGGAATAGCAAACCGGGCCGAGTAGAGCCGAGCCGGTACTTGCAGTGGAAAAGTGCCATTAATGGGACATACCAGTGGACCCAATAGAACAGGGGTCTTCAAACTTCAGCCCTCCAATTGTTCAGGAACCACAATTCCCGTCATGCCTAGTCATGTCTGTCAATGTCAGAGTTTTACAATGCCTCATGGGATGTGCAGTTCCACAACAGCTGGAGGGCCGTAGTTTGAGGATCCCTGCAATAGCAGATGTCCACAGACCCTCCCAATCTGCATTTTAGGTGTTAGTTCAGACGACAACCTGAAACTCAATCGCTAGCTAAATGGGCTTGTGAAATGGATAGAATCGATTATGTGGCTTGGGACGAGAATAAAACTGAATCCTAAAATCTCTTGTGGACTGTTTGGTCACATTTTCAGTACCCTTCATATCTTTTATGGGTTGACCATTTCGTCGCACTTGGAACTTCCAAGACGGGGAGCCTCTTTCTCCCTCCGCCCTTTTTTTTTTTATTTTCCTCCTTCATATTCTCTCTTTTTCTTCTTCTCTTCATAATATCACGGTATCCTCCTTGTTACTGAGAATGGCCTCTCATATTGGTGACCATGGATTGATGATCTATACCAGGGATCCTCAAACTACGGCCCTCCAGCTGTTGCAGAACTACATATCCCATGAGGCATTGTAAAACTCTGACATGCACAGACAGGACTAGACATGATGGGAATTGTAGTTCCTGAACAACTGGAGGGCCATAGTGTGAAGACCCCTGATCTATACCATTATTACCATTGAGGGGATGGCTACTGCAGTATGTTCAATCCTCTCCCATTGTTATCCTTGGTATGATCTTAAAGCTGAACTCCAGCTCCCCACCAATAAATTTAAAGCACCTACAAATACTGTAGTTGCTGACTTTTATTGTTAGGTCACTTACCTGTCCAGGGATCCCCCAATTTTTCAAAAGGCTCTCGGGTGCCGCCGCCATTTCTTGTAAAGGAATCCGGCAGTGAAGCCTTCTGGATTCACAGCCAGTTCCTTACTAAGCATATTCGAAGCATGCTGCCCTTTGTGAATGGCCCAGCGACGGGGGAAGAAGGGGGGGCAAACTTCTGGGGGACCACGCCACGGCCCACCCAGAAGTGGAGTGGGTACCTGTCAAAACAGGTACCCGCTCCCCCTCCCCGAAAGGTGGCAAATGTTTTCGGGTGGAGCTCCGCTTTAAGTAGCTGTGGGTAAGACACTACTCTCCAATCCCATATGTGTTACATCATGAATATTTTTTTTCCTCCATTATTTCTCCTATATATTTTCTGTAAATGTCAAATAATACTTTATGATGCAGGAAGACTCTGAACCCAGTGCATCACATGACCACAAATTTAGAAAGTATTTTGTATTTTTTTTTTTTTTTTATGAATAGGACAATTAAAGTAGAACTTTTTTTTATTTTGGATAAAGCAAGGGAGGGTTATAACCCCTGTCAGAATTTTTTTTTTTCACTATCTGTGTCCCATTGCAGAGATTTTGCTTCACTTCCTGTCCCATAGCCAAACAGGAAGTGAGAGGAAATTCCTGCAAATGAACGGAATTCCTTGCGGACCCCCAGGATACCAGAACTAGTGTCCCCATTGAAAGATTTTCATGCTATTATGTTTTTGGGGACAACCCAAAATTTGGAATTTTCTTTTACTTTCACTTTCAATGATAATGGTAAACATGACAAATAGGGTAAATCTCCCTAACGGGGGCAGAGACAGCAATAAAATCTGACAGGTGTTCTAACCCAGTGTTTCTCAACCTTTTTTCAGTCAAGGCACCCTTGCACAATCTCGAGGCGCCCCATTCTAAAATGTAAAAGAAAGGAATAGTTTTACATAATGCAGCGGCACTGACACACATAGGACACTCAACATTAGAGTTGTTTTTTTTTTTTTTTTGCACATTGGTACTGACTAGTATTCCAGTGTTTCTCATCTCCCTTACTCATTCAGCTAATGTGACCCCAGTGCAAAAGGAGAAGGGCAACCAAGGACATCCTCAGGTGCTCAACGTCTTCCTTATCAATTTATGACATCATTTTTTAGAATCCCAACAGCTGGATCACATGGTGCCCAAGGTTGTAATGCTGCACAAATTAAAACTTGTGGCTTTGTGTAACAAAAAAAAAAGCGCAAACGAGATCCACCTACCAGCATGCTGACAATTTTGGGCAATTTGAGACAATTTTTTTGCATTTTGCCTCGGCACCCCAGGGTGCCTCGGCACCCTGGTTGAAAAAGGCTGTTCTAACCCATCTCCACTCTATCCAAAGCTTAAAAAAAAGTTTTGCCTTTTAGTTATAGCTTTAACTAAAAGGGGATAATGCTGGGGGGGAGGGATTGGGCCGGTGGGGACTTGGGAGGCTTCCATGATTGTCCTTCAAACTTATGCTTTTTGAAATACCAATTTGAATTTTTTTGGCGAAAATAGAATTTCATCATCATTTATTAGAATCCCAACAGCTGGATCACATGGTACCCAACGTTGTAATGCTGAACAAATTAAAACCTGTGGCTTTGTGTAACAAAAAAAACGCAAAGAAGATCCACCTACCAGCATGCTGACAATTTTGGGCAATTTGAGGCAACTTTTTGCATTTTGCCAAGACACCCCTGAAGAACCCAGAAGGCACTCCAGGGTGCCTTGGCACCCTAGTTGAAAAAGGCTGTTCTAACCCATCTCCATTCTATCCAAAGCTTAAAAAAAAAAAGTTTTGCCTTTTAGTTATAACTTTAACTAAATGGGGATAATACTGGGGGAGAGGGATTGGGCCGGTGGGGACTTGGGAGTCTTCCATGATTGTCCTTCAACCTTATGCTTTTTGAAATACAAAATTCGAATTTTTTGGGCTAAATAGAACTTCATCATCATTTAGTAGAACAGTTGGATCACATGGTGCCTAAGGTTGTATTGCTGCACAAATTAAAACCTGTGGCTTTGTGTAACAAAAAAAACACAAACGAGATCCACCTGCCAGCATGCTGACAATTTTGGGCAATTTGAGGCAATTTTTTGGCATTTTGCCAAGGCACACCTGAAGAACCCAGAAGGCACCCCAGGGTGCCTCGGCACTCTAGGGTGCCTCGGCACCCTGGTTGAAAATGGCTGTTCTAACCCATCTCCACTCTATCCAAAACTTAAAAAAAAAAAAGTTTTGCCTTTTAGTTATAACTTTAACCAAAAATCGGATAATACTGGGGGGAGAGGGATTGGGCCGGTGGGGACTTGGGAGGCTTCCATGATTGTACTTCAACCTTAAGCTTTTTGTAATAACAATTCGAATTTTTTTGGCTAAATAGAACTTGGCTATACTATTATATTATTACAATGTAATAGAAACTCGATATAATAAAGCATTATGGAACCACTACTTACCATGTTGACCTCTGAAATCTGGTCAATGCTGGAAATATGGATACTCATCCCCACAGTGACTGGAGGACCTGTGGAAGATGATAGGGATTAGCAATGTATCAAACAGACAGAGCAATCTGTGGGGTTGATTTACTAAAAATAACTAGGCTGTGCACTCTGCAAGTGCAGTTGCTCCAGAGCTTAATAAATGAGGGAAAGCTCTGCTGACTTCCATCATCCAATCACATGCAAGCAAAATGCTTTTTTTTTTGTTTATTTTACTTGCATTTGATTGGGTATTCTTTGTAAAGTGAAGCTTCACCTCATTTACTAAGCTGTGAATCAACTGCACTTGCAGAGTACACAGTCTATTTGCCTTAACCTCTTTATGCTGTCTATAATTGTAACCAGCATTATATTAGCGCATAATAATACCTTTTTTTTTTTTTCTAAAACGTTTTCACCCTTTTTATCCTCTGTAACTTCTGATCTCCTGCAGCCTCTTTGCAGCCGCATCCTGCCTATATGCATGGCATTTCTGAGGGTGGCTTTTCTGATGCTGACAACAGTGGAATATGTCTGTGTAATGTGTGTTGAAATGGCCACATGTAGTCTCCGTTGGAAGCCTGTGTTACAGGGGGTGACAACACAGGGGCTCAATTAGGATACAGGGACAGAGGGTTGTCACAATATACAGTGCATCCGGAAAGTACACTTTTTCCACATTTTGTTATGTTACAGCCTTATTCCAAAATGGATTAAATTCATTATGTTCCTCGAAATTCTAGAAATAATACCCCATAAAAAAAAAAATACCCCATAATGACAACGTGAAAGAAGTTTGTTTTAAATCCTTGCAAATTTATTAAAAATAAAAACCGGAAAAAAAATCACATGTAGATAAGTATCACAGCCTTTGCCCAATACTTTGGTAAGGCACCTTTGGCACCAATTACAGCCTCAAGTCTTTTTGAGTATGATGCTACAAGCTTGGCACACCTATTTTTGGGCAGTTTCTCCCATTCTTCTTTGCAGGACCTCTCAAGATCCATCAGGTTGGATGGGGAGCGTCGGTGCGCAGCCATTTTCAGATCTCTCCAGAGATGTTCAATTGGGTTCAAGTCTGGGCTCTGGCTGGGCCACTCAAGGACATTCGCAGAGTTGTCCCGTAGCCACTCCTTTCTTCTCTTCCCTGTGTGCTTAAGGTTTTTGGAAGACGAACTTTCACCCCAGTATACGGTCCAGAGTGCTGTGGAGCAGGTTTTCATCAGAGATGTCTCTGTACATTGTTGCATTCATCTTTCCCTCGATCCTGACTAGTCTCCCAGTTCCTGTCGCTGAAAAACAACCCCACAGAATGATGCTGCCACCACCATGCTTCACTGTAAGGATGGTACTGGCCAGGTGATGAACAGTGGCTGGTTTCCTCAAGACGTGACGCTTGCCATTCAGGCCAAAAAGTCTTTCTTCCATCAGACCAGGGAATTTTGTTTCTCATGGTCTGAGAGTCCTTCAGGTGCCTTTTTGCAAACTCCAGGCAGGCTGTCATGTGCCTTTTACTGAGGAGTGTCTTCCGTCTGGCCACTCTACATTACAGGCCTGATTGGTGGAGTGCTGCAGACATGGTTGTTCTTCTGGAAGGTTGCCCTTTCCCTGCTGGAGCTGTGTCAGAGTGACCATCAGGTTATTGGTCACCTCCCTAACTAAAGCCCTTCTCCCACTATCGCTCAGTTTGGCCGCATGGTCTGCTCTAGGAAGAGTCCTGGTGGTTCCAAACGTCTTCCATTTACGGATGATGGCGGCCACTGTGCTTATTGGGACCTTTAAAGCGGGAGTATCGTTGCTTTTTTACCTTTTACCTACAGGTAAACCTATAATAAGGCTTACCTGTAGGTAAAATTAATATTGCGCTGAAACCAGCGGCGCATGCGCTCTGAAGGTCTGGCGGAGCTCTTTGACGACTCCTTGCCGGAAAGTGACTCCTGCGCAACAATCTTTGTTGCTAAACACATTTATTCTGTAACACATTGTTGACGTCATCGCGGCTCCGGCCACTCACAACGCCGGAGCCCCCGAACCCGGAAGAGACGCCGAGAGTCCGGGCGACCGTGTCGGGGCTACGTTTTAGGGTAAATATTTCATAATGAGCTAGTATGCGATGCATACTAGCTCATTATGCCTTTGTCCTGCAGGGTTTGTTTTTTTTTCGGTGAGGATACAACCGCTTTAATGCTGCAGACATTTTTCTGTACCCTTCCCCAGATCTTGGCCTTGATACAATTCGGTCTTGGAGGTCTACGGACAATTCCATTGACTTCATGGCTTGGTTTGAGCTCTGACATGCACTGTTAACGGTGGGACCTTATATAGACAGGTGTGCACCCTTCCAAATCATGTCTAATCAACTAAATTTACCACTGGTGGACTCCAGTCAAGTTGTAGAAACATCTCAAGGATGATCAGTGAAAACAGGATGCACCTGCATTTTAATGAAAGCTGAAGATTTAAATATATTTAAAAAAAAAATTGAAATGACATTAACATTTGTGAAGCTTATAATTGATTTATGTGTTCGGGTACACATTTAATTTTAGGCTGCTGCACGTCCTTGCCAAGTCCTAGTATTTAATGTCACAGCAATAAATAGTAGAACCTTAACCACTTGCCGACAGCCGCACGACTATTTACGGCAGCAGTCAGCCCCTCACAGGCAAAGTGACGTAGGGGTACGTCACTAGCCTGTGAGGCTCTAGGGGGCGAGCGCGCGCCGCCGGAGGCGCGCTCCCACCCCCACTCGTTCACGGACCCCCCCGCGCCAGTGACCGGGGGACCCGATGTCCGCCGGCTACTTGCGATCATCCGCTGTGAAGGGAGAAAGGCAGGTGGCTAATGTAAACAAAGTCACCTGTCATTCTCCCCTGTGTAAGAACAGAGATCATACCATCCTGCTATGTAGGATTGTATTTCTCTGTAGTTACACAAACAGCCACATCCCTTCACAGTTAGAATCACGCCCCTAGGGACATACTTAACCCCTCCTTCTCATATAAAGTTAACCCCTTCCCTGCCAGTGTCATTTTTACAGTAACAGTGTATATTTTTAGCACTGATTACTGTAGTAATGTCACTGGTAACCCCAAAAGTGTCAAAAATGTCAGTCAAGGGTCCGATCTGTCCACCGCAATGTTGCAGTCCCGCAAAAAAAATTGCAGGTCGCTGCCATTACTCGTTAAAAAAAAAATGACAAAAATCTTTCCCTTAGTTAGTAAACGCAACAACGTTTGCGCAAACCAATCAAAATACGCTTATTGTGACTTTTTTTACCAAACATATGTAGCAGAAAACAAATTGGCCTAAAATGTTAAAAAATTTTGATTTTTACATTTTTTTTTGGGAATTTCATTAAAAAAATGTGAAAAATATTGTTATTTTCGGCAAAATTGTCGCTCCTTTTTTTGTTTATAGCGCATGATCAAAAAATCGCACAGTTGATCAAATGCCACCAAAAGAAAGCTCTGTTTGTGGGAAAAAAAGGACGTCAATTTCATTTGGGTACAGCGTCGCACAACCGCGCAATTGTCCGTTAAAGTCACGCAGTGGCGAATCGCAAAATAGGCCCTGGTCAGGAAGGGGTAAAATCTTCTGGGGCTGAAGTGGTTAAGGATTTATTTGTCAAAGACACTGATTCTATTTACTGGTGCATCATGGCAGCATACCATGGGTTGTGGCTCCGCCCCCACAACTGGTTAACTATAAATCGAAGACAGACCTGGCTCACAGCATTCTGATGGAGAAAGTCAAAGGTGCTTTGGAAGCGAAGTCTCTTGCAGCAGAACAGTGCCTGAGTATCCTTGGTTCCTCTTAATTGGCCAATTGTTGTTTTCGAATGGAACATTATCATGTCAGACCCCAGCCAGAAAAGTCAGGGGACGCATTTCAAAGAGCAGGCTGCTCAAGGTCATGGGATGGTCAGCTTACGAGGAATAGTATTGAATGCTCTCAAACTAAGAGTAGCCTTTTAACCACTTGCCGACCGCTCACTGAGCTGCTACTGCGTCAAAGTGGCTCGTTATCATCTACGTTGCTGGATCCCGCCCCCTCTTGGCGGCGCGCATGTGTCGCCGGAGGCTCGCTCCCGCTGTATTCAGTCACAGCGGGAGTCGGGCCAGGGGAGGAGAGGCGGTGATCACCGCCGCTCTTCCTCGATCGTCGGGGATCGAGTGAGGAAATCCGCCCGCTTGTTTAAACAAAGTGGGCGGATCTCCTATGTGACAGCCAGGGACAGATTACAAGATTCAGCATAGCTGAACCTGCGATCTGTGTCTGTGTCACACAATCCCCTCCCCCCACACACGTCAGTAAGCATGAGACATACATTTAACCCCTTGATCACCAATAAAGTTAACCCCTTCCCTACCAGTGTCATTATTACAGTAACAGTGCATATTTATAGCACTGATTACTGTAGTAATGTCACTGGTCCCCCCCAAAAGTGTCAAAAATGTCATTTAGGGGTCCGATCTGTCCGCCGCAATATCACAGTCCCGCAAACAAAATCGCAGATCGCCGCCATTACTAGTAAAAAAAAATAAACAATAAAAATGACAAATCTTTCCCGTAGTTAGTAAACGCGATAACTTTTGCGCAAACCAATCAACATACGCTTATTGTGATTTTTTTTGTTACCAAAAATATGTAGCAGAAAACAAATTGGCTTAAAATGTTAAAACATTTTGATTTTTAAATTTTTTTTGGGGAATGTTATATAGCAGAATGTAAAAAATATTTTTTTTTTTTTTTTTCAAAATTGTCGCTCTTTTTTTCAAAAATTAAAAATCGCACAGGTGATCAAATACCACCAAAAGAAATCTCTATTTGTGGGGAAAAAAAGGACATAAATTTAATTTGGGTACAGCGTCGCACGACTGCGCAATTGTCCGTTAAAGTAACGCAGTGCCGAATCACAAAATATAGCCTGGTCAGGAATGGGGTAAAATCTTCCGGTCTTAAAGTGGATAAAAATACACTCATTGAGGATTTTTTTGTCAAAGACATGTAGCTAAATACATTTTGGCCTAAATATATGATAAAAATTGAATATATTGGATATTTTTTAACTGTTAAAGTAGAAAATGTCACTTTTTTCACAAAATTTTTGCTCTTTTTTTATTAATATCGCAAAAAAAATGAAAAGCGCAGAGGTGATCAAATGCCACCAAAAGGAAGCTCTGTTAGTGGGAAAAAAAGGACGTAAATTTTGTTTGGGTACAGCGTTGCATGACTGCGCAATTGTCAGTTAAAGTCGCGCAGTGCCAAGTTGCAAAAAGTGGCCTGGACGTTAAGCAGGAAAATCCTCCGGTGGTAAAGTGGTTAAAGCCCTTCTGGCATTCACTCCTTTTATAAGAGGAACAAGAGTTGTACTGTGCCTATACAGCAGTGGAAGGGTAGAATTCTTAGGCTGCAAGTGGAACTTCCAGTATCGATAATTGCAATTATACCATTTTGGCTTCAGTCACCACTGCCTCTCCCAGTGACGACAGATCTGCTGTCTCATGGCCAGTTTTGATATCCAACCCCAAGAGACTACATTTGATGGCATTGATTGAAGTTGAGAGGTGGAGGCTACCAAGTCAAGGATGCTCAGTGCAGGTAGTGGCTACTTTGTGTCAAGACAGAGAAGTCTCCATGAAGAAGACCTACCAGATAATATGGGTAAAATTTGCAGATCCCACAGAGCAAAAGCCTGGAGTTCTTTATCACCAAAACCAGCTAAGGCTCCACAGTTCTTAAAACTGGGGCTGGACAGGGGCCTAGGTTCAAATATGTTTTAACCGCTTGCCAACCGCCGCACGACGATTTACGTCGGCAGTCAGCCCCTCACAGGCAATGCGACGTAGGGCTACGTCGCTAGCCTGTGAGGGTCTAGGGAGCGAGCGCGCGCCGCCGGAGGCGCGGTCACGGACCCCCTCCACGCGTGTGACCCGTGGACCCGATGTCCGCCGGTAACTCGCGATCGTCCTTTAGAGCAGGAGAAAGCCAGGCGGCTAATGTAAACAAGCCGCCTGTCATTCTCCCCTGTGTATGAATAGTGATCATACGGTTCTGCTATGTAGGACCGTTGATCACTGTTCATACACCTCAAGCCACAGCCAATCACAGTTAGAATCACGCCCCTAGGGACACACATAACCCCTCCCTCTCAAAGTTAACCCCTTCACTGCCAGTGTCATTTTTACAGTAACAGTGCATATGTATAGCACTGATTACTGTAGTAATGTCACTGATACCCCCAAAAGTGTCAAAAATGTCAGTCAAGGGTCCGATCTGTCCGCCGCAATGTCGCAGTACCGCAAAAAAAAATCGCAGATTGCCGCCATTACGCGTTAAAAACAAAAATGACAAAAATCTTTCCCTTAGTAAACGCAATAACTTTTGCGCAAACCGCTTTTTGCGATTTTTTTTTTTACCAAACATATGTAGCATAAAACAAATTGGCCTAAAATGTTAAAAAAATTTGATTTTTACATTTTTTTTGGGGAATTTCATATAAAAAAATGTGAAAAATATTGTTATTTTTGCAAAATTGTCGCTATTTTTTTGTTTATAGCGCAAAAAGTAAAAATCGCACAGGTGATCAAATACCACCAAAAGAAAGCTCTGTTTGTGGGAAAAAAAGGACGTCAAATTCGTTTAGGTACGGCGTCGCACGACCGCGCAATTGTCTGTTAAAGTCACGCAGTGCCGAATCGCAAAATAGGCCCTGGTCAGGAAAATCTTCCGGGGCTTAAGTGGTTAAAGCTCAAAGTTCAGTCTTGTCCGCACTTACATGGGTTTAAGGAGCTCTTAAACTTTTAGTGATGCAATTCTTAAAGGTTGGAATGGAGTTAAAGACCTGCACGGAAACCACGGTTCCCTAAGTGGGGCTTGCTTATGGTCCTCCGCTCTATCAAGGCCTCATTTTTAGCCTACAGAGTTGGCTACACTCTGCAATCTAACCCTGATTTCTGTGTCAGAGCTGCAGGCTTTGTACTCGAGGAGCCTCACATAACGTTCTACCCAGACAGAATAGTCCTAAAACCCCCCAGAGCGCTTTTATCCAAAAGGTGTCTTTCTCCTTCCACTTTAACCAGGAAGTCAAGGTACCATGTTTCTTTGCTGAAGTGGGAAAAACACATCCCTTGAATGGTGGTCTAACTCTGATGACCTGCTTGGCAGCTATCTTTTCATCCAGGAAAGCTGAAATATGTGCTTGGTCCCACATGGTTTAGGCAGGGTCAGTCAGCATCAACACGACTAGTCGCCTTCTAGATTGTAAAGACAATTAAAAGGGACTACTCTTCACAAGACCTTCCTGTTCCTTAACCACTTGCCGACTGCCTAACGCCGATCTACGTCGGCAGTCAGCCCCTCACAGGCAAAGTGACGTAGGGCTACGTCACTAGCTTGTGAGGGTCTAGGGAGCGAGCGCGCGCCCCCGGAGGCGCGCTTCCGCTCCCGCGTGGTCACGGACCCCCCGCGCGTGTGACCGGCGGACCCGATGTCCGCTGGTCACTCGGCGATCGGCGAGGGAGAGGGAGAAAGTCAGGCGGCTTGTGTAAACAAGCCACCTGTCATTCTCCTCGGTGTAAAAACACTGATCACACGGATCTACTATGTAGATCCGTTGATCAGTGTCCTTACAGCTCAAGCCACAGCCAATCACAGTAGAAAGCACGCCCCTAGGGACACACACAGCCCCTCCCTCCCAAATAAAGTTAACCCCTTCACTACTAGTGTATTTTTACAGTAACAGTGCATATGTATAGCACTGATTACTGTAGAAATGTCACTGGTAACCCCAAAAGTGTCAAAAATGTCAGTCAAGGGTCCGATCTGTCCGCCCCAATGTCGCAGTACCGCAAAAAAAATCGCAGATCGCCGCCATTACGCGTTAAAAAAAAAAACAACAAAAATGACAAAAATCTTTCCCTTTGTTAGTAAACGCGATAACTTTTGCGCAAACCAATCAAAATACGCTTTTTGCGATTTTTTTTTACCAAACATAGGTAGCATAAAACAAATTGGCCGAAAATGTTAAAATATTTTGATTTTTACATTTTTTTTGGGGGGGGGAATTTCATATAAAAAAATGTGAAAAATATTGCTATTTTTGCAAAATTTACGCTTTTTTTGTTTATAGCGTGTGATCAACAAATCGCACAGGTGATCAAATACCACCAAAAGAAAGCTCTGTTTGTGGGAAAAAAAGGACGCCAAATTTGTTTAGGTACAGCGTCGCACGACCGCGCAATTGTCCGTTAAAGTCACGCAGTGCCGAATCGCAAAATACCCCCTGGTCGGAATGGGGGTAAAATCTTCCGGGGCTTAAGTGGTTAAGACATAGGCTCCATTCACACTTGAGCGTTCCGTTTTTAGGCGCTTTCAGGCTTTTTTTAGGCATTTTTTGCAGGTATTTGGAGGCAGGCATTGACATCTAACAAAAATGCTTGTAAATCTGCCAAAAAAAAGAAGCTTATGTGCTTTTTTGAGCTTCATATGTGAACAGGGGCCATTGAAATTAATGGGATTTTGCTTTTTGGGCATTTTGAGACTTCAGAGATGAGCGTATTACGAGCTGAAAAACGCTCAGGTGTGAACAGGGCCTTAAGCCTAGTACACACACAACGATTATCGGCCGACCGATCGTCCGTCTTTTGTCCAGAGTTGTGTTTTGTTGGTTGGAATGTGCCTAGACTGCACACGAATTTTCTCGCCCAACAAAATTCTACTTTAGAAGTGATGTCATGTGTTGGTTTGCTTTCTTTGTGTTCTTTCGTCTCTGAGCATGCCCAGTCTTGCTCATTAGATTTTTCCCTGTCGAAATCTGTACTGACTGCACGAAAATCGGACGTGTTTTGACGGCGGACAAAAATTGTATAGCCTGCACACCAGATTTTTTTTTGGTCGAAAATTCGGAGTCGGTTGTCGGAAGCATCATACTAACAAGCCGAAAATCGGCAGATCGGTCACCGGACGAAAATTCCCTGCCGATTTTCGACGCGTGTGTACGAGGCTTTAGAAGCACAATCAACCAGGGCAATGGCAGCTCTGTGGACAGCGCAGTGCTGAGTGTCTCCTCAGGCTATTTGCAAGTCAGCAATAGGTTCCTTCCCAGAACACCTTGATTATGCTTTATTAGGTGAACCCGGTTCAGCTTACGACAGTAACATTTGGAAAATTTGTTGTGCTTACGTTACTGACCAGATTTTTTTGTAAATGTTGCACTTTTTTTAATGCAACACTATAGAAATTAATTAACAAAATGAATAATAAAAAAGTTTAAATATTAATGGGTAAAAAAACTTAAATTAAAAAATCAGCAGGGAATATAATACCTAAGGGGAGAAGGGGAAGAAGGAGTTAAATGAGGGCTAATTAGGGGAAAATGAGGATTAATAAGGGATTAAATAGGAACACATTTTATTACTTTTTTTGAAACGTTCAGTTTGCTTTAACTGAAGTCATTTGAAGATCAAAGCTAATAAAAGCAATAACAAAATAAAGGTTTAAATAGTAATAATTAAAAAAAAAAAAAAAAAAAACAGAAATAATTAAAAAAAAAAAAATGCATCAACAGGAAATAAAACCGAAAGGTGAAAAAGTTAAGTAGGGTTGATCAGGGGAAAATAGAAGGGAATACATAGGAGATAAAGATTTCTGGTTAATTTAACTGAGATCATATGAAAATTGATGCTGAACAAGATAAAAAAAAAAGTTTTAAAATGAATGCTTAAAAAAATAAAAGTAAAAAAAAAAAAAAAAATCTATAGTAAACTAATACCTATGGGGAGAAGGGGAGAAAGGAGTAATTTAGGGGAAAATTAGGATAAAAAAGGAACTAAATAGGAACAAATTTTATTTAAAATACCCTTTTTAAAAATTTCACGTTTTGGACAGTTTCATGCTCCCAACTTTGTGGGAACAGTTTGGGGATGGTCCCTTCTCTTCCAACATGACTGCTCACCAGCGCACCACGCAAGGTCCATAAAGACATGGACGAGCAAGTTTGGGGTGGAGGAACTTGACTGGCCTGGAGTCCTGACCTCAACCCAATAGAACACCTTTGGGGTGAATTCGAGCAGAGACTGTGAGCCAGACCTTCTCATCCAACATAAGTGCCTGACCTCACAAATGCGCTTCTAGAAGAATGGTGAAACATTCCCATAGACACACTCCTAAACCTTGTGGACGGCCTTCCCAGAAGAGTTGAAGCTGTTATATCTGCAAAGGGTGGGCCAACTCAATATTGAACCCTACGGACTAAGACTGGGATGCCATTAAAGTTCATGTGCGTGTAAAGGTAGGCGTCCCAATACTTTTGACAAGAGTGTATATCTGTTGGGGCTATTGAGGAAGATATTTCGATAAAAGTCTGTGTGCCCGGGTTTCAACTTTAAAGTTTAGAATCACATTCTTACATTTGTAGAGCACTGTAATGAAGCAAACGTCACACCTGAAAGACAAACAAAACACTAGAAAGGTTGTAGCTAACAAGTCTGATAAACCAGTGTGAACAATAACCTAAGTGCAGAAAAGAATTTTGACAACCTTTTGTTGTTTTAATGAATTTTGGAAATGACGGGACACCTATAAAAAAAAAAAAACCTTCAAGCTTATCATTACTGTCTGGTTGCTAAGATGCAACAATCAAGCTCTAAAAGCCATGTAATTAAGACTAGAAGAGGAGGCCCTTTCTAATCGTCTGTGCTGGTTTTTCTCACTTTTTATCCACTTGACTCACTAATGGAAGGCAACTTTGATAATAATTCTTGGCCAAAAGTCATAGATAAAAATATTCATTATTGCTTCAGATAGTCGTGAATAAGCCTCTGTCTCCATTAATATTATTTTTACTACTTGTTCCTCTTTTACTAGCTACTATGGTTTCATAGTCAAGCCAGGTAAAGTAGAAATTATACATATGTATACAAAGTTCTAGTTAACGAGGAAGCTGACACTTTCTTTCCCCTACAACATTTAAGTATTAAAACTACAATATAAAACTATAACATTTGTGGACACCTTACCATCACACCTATATGAACGTGTTGGACATCCCATTTTGAAATCATTGGGGTGAGTCTTGAGGAGCGCCTGGTAGAAAAGGACATGACACTTCAGGAATATTAGTCCATATTTTTATTAATATAGAGGAGGGTTCTCCAAAGTTTTTAAACAAAGGGCCAGTTTACTTCTCCTTAGACTTTTTATTTTTTTTTTTTTTGGGGGGGGGGGGGGGTTGGCGACAGTGGCCAGTGGGAGTAGAACATTATATCAGTAGAAAGAATAGCATCTTATCAATGATGTGCATCCCATGGATGATGAAAAATAGTGCCCCATTGCTGGTGCCAGTGGGAGGAATAGTGCATCAACATTGGTGTCAGTGGGAGGAATAGTGCCCCATCATTGGTGTCAGTGGGAGGAATAGTGTCCCATCATTAGTGTCCGTGGTAGGAATAGTGCATTAGCATTGGTGACAGTGGGAGGAATAGGGCCCAATCATTAGTGTCAGTGGGAGGAATAGTGCCCCATCATTGGTGTCAGTGGGAGGAATAGGGCCCCATCATTAGTGTTCGTGGGTGGAATAGTGCCCTTTTATTGGTGTCAGTGGGAGAAATTGATTTCAGTGGGAGGAATAGTGCCCCATCATTGATGTCAGTGGTAGAAATGGTGCCCGATCATTGGTGTAAGGGGGAGGAATAGTGCCCCATCCTTAGTGTCAGTGGGAAGAATTTTGTCCCAACATTGGTGTCAATGAGAGGAATAGTGCCCGTCATTGGTGTCAGTGGAAGGAATAGTGCCCCATCATTGGTGTCAGTGGGAGGAATAGTGCCCCATCATTGGTGTCAGTGGGAGGAATAGTGCCCCATCATTGGTGTCAGTGGGAGGAATAGTGCCCCATCGCTTGTGTTAATGGGAGGAATAGTGCCCCAACATTGGTGTCAGTGGGAGGAATAGGGCCCCATCATTAGTTTCAGTGGGAGGAATAATGCCCCATCATTGATGTCAGCGGGAGGAATAATGCCCCATCATTGATGTCAGTGGGAGGAATAATGCCCCATCATTGATGTCAGTGGGAGGAATAGTGCCCCATCATTGATGTCAGTGGGAGGAATAGTGCCCCATCATTGGTGTCAGTGGGAGGAATAGTGCCCCATCATTGATGTCAGTGGGAGTAACAATGCCCCGCTGGCCAGATACAGTCCAGCATCCATCCCGCAGGCCACAGTTTGGAGACCAATGATATACCACAGGCACAGTTTGGAGACCAATAATATAGAGTAACAAGAAAAGCCAATGTGTTCTAAAGGAACCGCCTCACCTTTCCTCAGGGCTGAAGCCATGGATACGATTGGACTAGCGGTGAGATTGCATAAAGAGTTTGCAAGATAAGTGATCCAACAGCTCTGATCAGACCTTATTTCAGGCATCTTAATTTAGTCTCACCGTTTAATCTTATCAAGAACTTCAGCCCCAAAAAAAGGGGAGTGGTTCCCTCGAAGCGCATTTTGCTTTTCTTGATACTCCTACTACTACAGTATATCAATAGAAATGTGGAATAAAATCCCTGAAGTGTCATGGACTTTTCTACCAGGCATTTGTGATGTCAGCTTGTAGGTCGGTTGCCTACAGCATATTAGTCAGGCAGTTGGTTGTCCCAGGCTAGGGAAAGGGTTAATGTTCTGCACTTCTATACTTGGGCTTTTTGGACCCAGCCTATCCGCTCTGTGTTATAAAGGGCAAGGCCGGGTTCCAGAGCTTCGGCCCGCTCAGGAAGATGCCATGATTGTCGTGGAGCACTGAAAGGGGAGAGCACCAGGTGCCTGGAGAACCGCCTAGCCGTAAACACCACTGGTTGACTCCAATAAAGTTGTAGAAACATCTCGAGGATGATCAGTGGAAACAGGATGCACTTGCATTTTAATGAAAGCTGAAGATTTAAAAATATTTAAAAAAAATATTGAAATGACATTAACCACTTAAGCCCCGGAAGATTTTACCCCCATTCCGACCAGGGCCTATTTTGCGATTCGGCACTGCATGACTTTAACTGACAATTGCGCGGTCGTGCGACGCCGTACCCAAACAAAATTTACGTCCTTTTTTTCCCACAAACAGAGCTTTCTTTTGGGGGTATTTGATCACCTGTGCGATTTTTTGATTATGCGCTATAAACAAAAAAAGTGCGACAATTTTGAAAAAATAACAATATTTTTCACATTTTTTATATGAAATTCCCCTCCAAAAAATGTAAAAATCAAAATTTTTTAACATTTTCGGCCAATTTGTTTTATGCTACATATGTTTGGTAAAAAAAATCGCAAAAAGCGTATTTTGATTGGTTTGCGCAAAAGTTATCGCGTTTACTAACAAAGGGAAAGATTTTTGTCATTTTTGTTATTGTTTTTTTTTTAATGCGTAATGGCGGCGATCTGCGATTTTTTTTGCGGTACTGCGACATTGCGGCGGATAGATCGGACCCTTGACTGACATTTTTGACACTTTTGGGGTTACCAGTGACATTTCTACAGTAATCAGTGCTATACATATGCACTGTTACTGTAAAATTACACTGGCAGTGAAGGGGTTCACTTTTTTGAGAGGGAGGGGCTGTGTGTGTCCCTAGGGGCGTGATTCTAACTGTGATTGGCTGTGGCTTGAGGTGTAGGAACAGTGATCAACAGTCCTACATAGTAGAACCGTATAATCACTGTTTCTACACCGGGGAGAATGACAGGCGGCTTGTTTACATCAGCCGCCTGCCTTTCTCCCTCTCCACCGACGATCGCCGAGTGACCGGCGGACATCGGGTTCACATGCGCGGGGGGGGGTCCGTGAGCGCGCCTCCGGCAACGCGCGCTCGCTCCCCAGAGCCCTCACAGGCTAGCGACGTAGTACTACGTCGCTCTGCCTGTGAGGGGCTGACTGCCGCAGTCAATATACTGTGAGCAGTCGGCAAGTGGTTAATGGACTGTCACTTTGCCGAGGTATGCCTGTGCAGTTAGAGAATGTTGCATTGATGTGTTCATGCTGGACTGAGTTGCAGAATGTTCAAGTAAAGTTGTGTCAACCGTTCTAAGCCTTGTCTGAAGTAATTTAAAGAGGTGCATGGAAGTTCCTGGTATATGAAAGAACAAGAGTCAGTAAAGAACATGTGGGGTATAAAGCAAAGCCACTACTAAAAGGTCTACTCAGTCAAGATAAACAGGAGTAATGGAGTTGTCATGGTAACCAAGACCTAGTGCAAGGTACATTGCAGCCAGTCGTGAAGCATGGTACCTGGTATGGGTGACAGGTCCCCAGGTTGCTAGGGGGTCGGGATCTATCTCCCTCCCCAGCAGTTGGTTTCCCAAAGCAACTGGGACTGAACCCGCGTTACAGAGACCTATAGCATGGCCGCATGGTATGGGAGAGAAAGAGTTAATTGCAAGAAGGAGGTCCCTGCTACATGCATTGCGGGACCCTTTCTGTTACTGGGAGTGAGGTGACAGGTGTATGCTGGACTGATGAAGAAGGCCACAACATTTGATTCTCACATGTCCTCGCTCCCCGTCTGGTTTTGGACATTGACAAGCACACTCTACGCAAAAGGTGCCCAGAGCGAGTGGCCCGTGCCCACAAGCTACTGCTGTTGAATGAGAAGAATTGACTCACAATTGGCATTCCTATTCATCCCAAATATGTTCAGTAGGGTCAAGGTCAGGGATTTGTAAGGGTCACTCGAGTCCCTCCACACCAAACAGCTCAAACCATGTTTTTGTGGAGCTGAGTTTGTACACAGGGGCACAGTCATTCTGGAACAGAAAAGGGCCTTCACCAAAAGGGTTGGAAGTCTAAAATGTCTGGCCATATAGATAGGTCTTTATACATGGAGATCCCTTTTTTTTCTACACATATGCCTTACCGCTTGCCAACCGCCGCAAGTAGATATGCTCCCTCGTGGTCACAGACCCCCCCCCCCCCGTGCGTGTGACCGGCGGACCGATGTCCGCCGGTCACTCTGCGATCGTTGCTGCAGAGGGAGAAAGTCAGGCGGCTAGTGTAAACAAGCCGCCTGTCATTCTCCCCTATGTAGAAACAATGATCATACGGTTCTACTATGTAGGACCGTTGATCATTGTTCCTACAGCTCAAACCACAGCCAATCACAGTTAGAATCACGCCCCTAGGGACACACACAGCCCCTCCCTCTCAAATAAAGTTAACCCCTTCACTGCCAGTGTAATTTTATAGTAACAGTGCATATGTATAGCACTGATTACTGTAGAAATGTCACTGGTAACCCCAAAAGTGTCAAAAATGTCAGTCAAGGGTCCGATCTGTCCGCCCCAATGTCGCAGTACCGCAAAAAAAATCGCAGATCGCCGCCATTACGCGTTAAAAAAAAAACAACAAAAATGACAAAAATCTTTCCCTTAGTTAGTAAACGCAATAACTTTTGCGCAAACCAATCAAAATACGCTTTTTGCGATTTTTTTTACCAAACATATGTAGCATAAAACAAATTGGCTGAAAATGTTAAAACATTTTGATTTTGACATTTTTTTGGGGGGGGATTTCATTGAAAAAAATGTGAAAAATATTGTTATTTTTGCAAAATTGACGCTATTTTTTTTGTTTATAGCGCATGATCAAAAAATCGCACAGGTGATCAAATACGACCAAAAGAAAGCTCTGTTTGTGGGAAAAAAAGGACGTCAATTTCATTTAGGTACAGTGTCGCACGACCGCGCAATTGTCTGTTAAAGTCACGCAGTGCCGAATCGCAAAATACCCCCTGGTCAGGAAGGGGGTAAAATCTTCCGGGGCTTAAGTGGTTAAAACACAAAAGCGTGCAACCGAATATGATTTAAACAGAAAATATAAAAGCTGAAATGAACTAGATAAAACAAAAAACATTAACAGGACCTGCTCACATAAGCTTTTTAAGCTAATAACATATTTATGGAACGCTTCTATTGTCTCTGTGTGGAGGGGATGACTATGCAGCAGAGGGAAAGACTTCTTTAAATAGCAATCATAATACCGCAGAGTGGGATTTTTATTCCAGAAGCCTCTTTGCAAATACTTCTCATAGCAGCTTCCTGGTTTGGTCACCCAAACTGCAGGGACACTCTCTAGTCAGTGTTTGCAACTGTTCATGCTTTCCTTTGTCATGAACAGGACCACAGTAGACCATGGATTATTACTGCTTCACTAGTGCCTTTCCCATGGAAATAACAGATCCCTCATCTCTCTCTGGGCCTTTGGGGTAGGAACTTCTATATTTCAATGCAATGGCCACCATGTGTGGACAACTCAACCTCAGGTTCCCAGGCCTGTGCTGCATCCCATGTGGTCTTGACCGACTCTGAACTCCTAATTTTTCTGGGACCAATTTCTAGACTCTTCTACTAAAGTACTCACGTTATCTTAAGACAGCTGCTCTGGACTACAGTCCATATACAGCTGTGGTCAACTTTTCACTGGAACATATTCCCTCTTAATAGCATGCACGTTATTTTTACCATCAGAATGGTGGTTTTGGGGGCTCTGTGTACACTGTGGGGGGGGGGGGGGGGGCAGTGCCATCTTAAGAGCATTATAGGCCCCCAGCAATGCAGTGCACTGGGGCCCTGCCTACATAATTACCCATGAGAATAAAAATGCAAATTATTGATAAGGCGATATTTATTGGTACAGCAGTGCAAGGCTAATGACAGCTTCCAAGTTCTGCGCTGGGTTTGGTGAACACACACAGATGGGAATCAGACTTGACTGTCCTGTGTGACTGTTCCTGTAGAGGCGGACAGGCATTCCTGAAGTTGTGGGCTCCCCCTCCACGACCCAAGTGGCCTGACAGCAGCTCAGGGCTGACAGGTGCTTTCCACCTGCTAAGTTTGGTGGCGGGATGCACATGGGAATTGGGACTAATGCTTGGTTTGGGCTGGGCAGATGGGGCCCCCTGGGCAAGTGGGGACCCCGGGCAACTGCCCAGCATGCCCATTCGGTAAGATGGCCCTGCGGGGGGCTCAGTTCTGGTTGTAACTCCCCCATAAGAATGCCCATAATTGGGTTGTTCTCTACATAGTAATCATACTACTGCAGAGTGAGATTTTTATTCGAGAAGCCTCTTTTGCAAATACCTCTCATAGCAGATTCCTGGATGGGTCTCTCAAACCCCAGGGCCACTCTATAGTCAGTTTGCCCAACTCTACTATCTTTTCTTTGTCATGGACAGGACCACTGTAGACCACGGACTTATCACTGCTCCACTTGTGCCTTGTGTGGCGACACCAGATCCATCATCTCTCTCTAGGCTTCCTGGGGTGGGAACTTCTAATTTCCAATGCAATGGCTATCAGATATGGTCAACTCAACCCCAGGTTCCGAGGCCCTTGCTGCTTTCCAGCTGGTCTTGACTGATGCCTTGTACACACGCAACGATTATCGGCCGACCGATCGTTCGACTTTTGTCCAGTGTTGTTGTGTTGGTTGAAATGTGCTCTAGACTGCACACAAATTTTCTCGGCCAACAAAAATCTACTTCAGAAGTGATGTCATGTGCTGGTTTACTTTCCGTGTGTTTTTTCTTCTCTGAGCATGCCCAGTCTTGCTCATCAGATTTTTGTCTGCCGAAATCTGTACTGACTGACGGAAAATGGGCCGTTGTGTTGACGGCCAACAAAAATTTTATAGCATGCACAACAGATTTTATTAGGCCGAAAAGTCGGAGTCAGTTGTCGAAAGCATCATACTAACAAGCCGAAAATCGGCCGATCGGACGCTGGCCGAAAATTCACGGCCAACTATCGATGCGTGTGTACGAGGCATGACTCTTGCAATGTCAAATTCTCCGAGACCAATGTCAACACCCTTCCTCTAATTAGGTACTCCCATTGTCTGAAGACAGGTGCTCTGGGCTGAAGTCTTTACATACACAAATGCAGTCAACTTTTCACTTCTTAACAGCATGAACATCAGTAATTTTCAACATCAGAATTCAGATGGCAGTATCATGGTATGCTAACGGTTTCCAGGAAAATGAACTACATTTTTAAAAATCAAATAAAATGTGGAATTCTTCTGTCTTGCCTCAAAGAACAGTGTCAACTGCACCATACTTCCCTTGGTTGGGTGGAAACCCAAGCACTGACTATATGGTGACCCTACATCCACCAAGATTAAAACACAACCTCTCACCAATTATATCGCTGTAAAACGGTGCCGTGCAACTGACGCCATCTTGCTTTCTCTCTCTAATCAGAAAACCATTTGAGCCTGGCAGCACTGGGGTCTTTGGTTTGAATCCACCCACCGCCCAGCTGCCACTACACATGCACAGTGCACCCTCTAGGTCAACTATGGTACTTTCTTTCAATTTTGGAGATAAAACAGGACAAACAGAGAGAGAGAATCTCCTTAATAGGTGAACAGACAGCAATCAAACCTCACAGAGGGTTGTAATCCCTCTTCACTCTGTCTAAAAGCTTTGTGGCACTCTAAAAAGTGGATTTTTATCTCTCTGTTTCTACCACATCTAGTCCCACCATCATCTATCTGCCCTCGTAATTAAAGGGTTTCTAAAGCCCAAACATTTTTTACCTTAAAGCGGAAGTATACTCAAAAAAAAAAAAAAAACCCCTGCAAGACAAAGGCATAATGAGCTAGTATGCATCGCATACTAGCTCATTATGAAATACTTACCTTAGAACAAAGCCCCAACACGGACCCCCGGACACCGCTGTGGGAGCGAACATGATCCCTCTGCGTCTCTTCCGGGTTCAGTGGCTCCGGCACTGTGAGTGGCCGAAGGCGCGATGACGACACTCCCATGCATGCGCGCGGGGGGATTAACTTTCCGGAAACTTCCAGGCAAGAAACTCTGAAGGTCCGCCAGACCTTCAGAGCGCATGTGCCGCTCGCGTCAGCGGCTGCATGCAGTGCAAATATCTCCTAAACTGTACTTACCTGAGCCCCCTGAGCTCTTCTCTCCCTTCACTTCCGTGTCTCACTGGTTTTGCTGGGGCCATTAACCAGTAACGAGAGAGCGGACTCAGCAGCAGCTTCCTATGGGGGCACTGGACAGGGAGGAGGGGCCTGGAGCTTCAGTGGGGTACCCGAGAAGAGGAGGTTCGAGGCTGCTCTGTGCAATTCCACTGCACAGAGTGTGTATGTATAGATGATGTTTGTTATTTAAAAAAAAAAAGTCTTCCTTTACAATCGCTTTAAACATTAGTTACTATGATTGGGTTTCCTTTCTACCATTCCTGAAAAAAAAAATCATATTTCCAATCATCTATAGGAGACATATGATAGAAATGAATGAAGTGATGTGTTTGTAGATCAGGTGAAAACAATTTCTAGGAACAGTGATCAGTGCTGAGGAGAGACATTGACGAGTGCCAGAGACAGTGATCAGTATTGAGAACAGTGACTGGTGCCAGAGAATACAGTTTCCTTTTATTTCTTTTTTCTCCTTGGACATTTATGGACTTGTGTGATCAACTGTGTTCATGAATTTTATTGTTTATGATATTTTTTGCATTTTTTCAATATTTTATGCTGCACTTCTTTGTACACAGTGATACAAAAATGCAACGGGCCAGGGGCTACAGTTTTCTCAACAATAGTCAAGCCAACAAAATGATTATATATATATATATATATATATATATATATATATATATATAGTGGGAAAAATAATTATTTGATGCCCTACAGATTGGAAAGAAATGCAAAGAAATGAGGGGTCTATAATTTAAATCATAGGTGTATTTTAAATGATAGAGACAGAATATCAACCAGAAATCCAGAAAAAGCACATGATACAAATGTTAAAGCGGAGTTCCAGCCTTTTCACTCACCTGTCCCACGGTCCAGTGATGCGGCCGCCCGAAGCCTCGATCCACTTCCCTCTGGTCTCGGGGGCGCCGGCATCACTGTTGTGGGCACCCGGCTGTGACAGTTTGCGGCTTCACAGCCGGGTACGCACTGCGCATGCGCGAGTTGCGCTGCGCATCTTGATTGGCCGGCAATCTTCTGGGACCTCTGACATGTCCCAGAAGATTGGAGGGAGGGGGAGAGGAGAACTTCCGTTCAGGGCGCCGCGGCGCTCCGAGCGGAACTGGGAGCAGATACCTGTCAAAACTAGGTACCCGCTCCCCCCCCAAAAAAAATGACATGCCAAATGTGGCATGTCAGGGGGTTATTACTACCTAAAACGGAAGTTTCACTTTTGGGTGGAACTCCGCTTTAAGTCCCCCTCCTCAAAAAGGCACATGTACAATCATGCCAGTGAACATCTAAATGATTCAGAGGAGGATTGGGAGTGCTGTGGTCAGATGAGTCCAAAATTGAGCTCTTTGGCATTAACTTGACTCACAGTGTTTGCAGGAAGAAAAATGCTTACTATGACCCTAAGAACACCATTACTATAGTCAAGCACGGAGGTGGAAACCTGATTCTTTTGGGCTGATTCTCTGCAAAAGGTACAGGCTGACTTTGCTGCATTGAGGGGCCAATAGACGGGGCCATGTATTGTAAAATCTTGGATGAGAACCTTCTTCCCTCAGCCAGAACACTGTAGATGGGTCATGGATGGGTCTTGACAATGCCCCAATGCATGACAATGACCCAGTGCATGACAATGACCCAAAACATACCGCCAAGACAACAAAGGAGTGGCTGAAGAAGAAGCACATTAAAGTCGTGGAGTGGCCTAGTCAGTCTCCAGATCTTAATCCTATAGAAATTTTATTTTAAAACTTCGAGTTCCCAAGAGACAGCCAAGAAAACTTAAGGTTTTAGAGATCTGTAAAGAAGAGTGGACCACAGTATCTCCTGAGATGTGTGCAAACCTGGTCACCAACTACAAGAAACATCTTACCTCTGTGCTTGTCAACAAGGGTTTCTCCATCAAGTACTAAGCCATGTTTTGCTTGGGGATCGAATACTTAGTTTACTCACTGAACTGCAACCTAATTTATAGCATTTGTTTTATGCGTTTTACTCTTTTTGGTTGATATTCTGTCTCTGTTGATTAAAATAAACCTATGATAAAAAATTCTAGACCCTTTATGTATGTATGTATGTATATACTCTCATATATATATATTTTTTTTTCTGCAGGGCACAAGACATGAAGACGTCCACCTATGGCCAAAGGTTTGTTAACCATCACATCTGCCTATTTGAGAGTAGTTAGGCACATTCAGCTCAACTAGTTTTTGGAAGATATCTTCCTTGACTAACTACCTTCATATATAACATGACCTGGATAAATGAGAACCTTCACAGAGAAGCTTAATCTTTACCTGCGCATACCTCCAAATGATTGAGTTCAGATGTTTCCAGTGAATGGTACTGTTATTGCTACTGCCTACAAAGACATTTAAGACAATTGTCGAACCTTGTGGTAACAATGTGGCAGAAGGCCCTTTTATGTTCCGAGCCCCACAAATCTAGCTGATGAGTTTGGTTTGAAGGAATTAGAATGGACTGCACCCTACCATACCCCTGACCTCAACCCTACTTAAAACCTTTTGGCTGAATTGCAACACTAATTGTGAGCCAGGTCTTTTGGTCCAACATCAAGCTTTTTTGGCTGAATGGGCTCTAATTCCTACAGAAAACATCTGGAAAACCCTCTCAGATGAGTGGAGTCTGTAAAGGGCAAGCCAACTACGTATTAAAAAATCAAAAACATAAAAACAACTACGTATTAAGGACCATGATTTTGGAATGGAAGGTCCAACAAACTCATATGGAAGTGAAGGTAAGGCATTGACTTCTTTCAAACAGCAATGTTGGAAAACGTTTCTCGATCAGTGGCTGCAGGCAATTGGCTGCAGCAGCAGCTCAAGAGTGTATTCTGCCAGTGGAAAGTCATGCTGTCAGAACCCAATGTCCCAGTAAGGAGGATTCCTCAATCCACCTCGATTATGTACATGGAGGAATCCATTCATTTTTTTTCATTTAGCCCACTGGCTGATCAAAAAAAAAATAGAGATCTATGGACTGCTCACTGTAAGGTGATATTTAAGGCTCAGTTTTTTTTTTTTTTTTAATAGCAAACATGTTATACTTACCTGCTCTATGTAATGTTTTATACAAAGCAGCCCCTATCCTCCTTGGACCCTCCCCATGCTAAGTCCCCATCATAGCAAGCCACTTGCTTTGGGGGCACTCATGCGTTCTCGCTAACGAGTTGGCTATTTGTGTCCATAAGACACAGAGAGCCTGGCTCAGCCTTGCCACCGCTCCTTCCTCACTAGCTGTAATTGACAGTAGTGGGAGCCAATGGCTCCTGTTGCTGTCTCTGAGCCAATGAGGAGGAAGAATGCACCATTTTTTTTTTGACGCAGTGGACAAGAAAGAGTGGCAGTGGGTGGTCGTGCATTAGGGTGTGCTAAAACACAAATAAATGCATTTTAGTTGTGCTGGGGTGCCAGTGAACTTGGATGGCATTGCAATGCATTATAGCAGAGGGAGGTCTTCAAACTTTCTAAATAAAGGGGCCAGTTTACTGACCTTCCGACCTAAGGGGGGGATGGACTGTGCCCAGTGGGGGTAAAAAATGGCCCAGCATTAGTGAGAGTAGTGCCCCATTGCTGGTGTCAGTGGGAGGAATAGTTCCCCATCATTGGTGTCAGTGAAAGAAATAGTGCCCTATTGTTTGTGTCCGAGGAAGAAATAGTACCCAATTGTTGGAATCAGTGAAAGGAATAGTGTCCCATCGTTGGTGTCAGTGGAAGAAATAGTACCACATCAGTGGTGTCAGTGGAAGGAATTGTGCCCCATGGTTGGTGTCAGTAGGAGGAGTAATGCTCCATCATTGGTGTCAGTGGAAGGAATAATAACCCATCACTGGTGTAAGTGGGAGGAATAGTGCCCCTTTATTAAAGTGAGTGAAATGAATAATGCCCCATTGTTAGTGTCTGTGGGAGGAATAGTGCCCCATCATTGAAGTTAGTAAAATGACCTCATTGTTAGCGTCAGTGGGAGGAATAATGCCCCATCATTGATGCCAGTGGAATGAATAATGCCCCATTGTTAGTGTCAGTGGGAGGAATAGTGCCCCATCATTGATGTCAGTGGAATGAATATTTCCCCATTGTTAGTGCCAGTGGAAGAATAGTGCCCCATCATTGAAGTCAGTGGAATGAATAATGCCTCATTGTTAGTGTTAGTGGGAGAAATAATGCCCCATTGTTAGTGTCAGTGGGAGGAATAATACCCCATCACTGGTGTCAGTGGGAGAAATAATGCCCCATCATTGATGTCAGTGGGAGGAATAGTGCCCCATTAGTGTTAGTGGGAGAAATAATGCCCCATTGTTAGTGTCAGTGGGAGGAATGGTGCCCCATCATTGATGTCAGTGGAATGAATATTGCCCCATTGTTAGTGCCAGTGGAAGAATAGTGCCCCATCATTGAAGTCAGTGGAATGAATAATGCCCCATTGTTAGTGTCAGTGTAAGGAATAATGGCCCATTGTTGGTGTCAATGGAAGGAATAATACCCCATCACTGGTGTCAGTGGGAGGAATGATGCCCCCTATCAGTGGCAGGAACAGTGCCCCAAGGGCTGGATAAAAACAAGCAAAGGGCCACGGGCTTGAGACCACTGCACTAGAGCACAATTGATGTATCTAAATGGGCCCTAGGATTGGGACTCTAGGATTAGATTACTATAGAAATTCAATCAGCGGAAAACAGAACTGTAAAGGGGATGTGAATGAAAGGAACATTTGCTTTCTATGAACAGATTATATTGTAAGCACACAGCTGGCAAATAATGAGAATCAGAATTTATACGTATATCTTATAATGTTGTGAGTCTGGGGACAGTCTCAGCCTCGGCATCTCCTATGCACCTCCTATAATTATGCTCAGTAAAGTAATAATTACTATTATTACTTTACTGCATTGCTTTTATTGCTTTCTGTGTGTTTCTGGCAGTCTCTTTTAGTCTCGGTTACAGCACTACAGGGCAAAAAAACAAACAAATCTATTATTTTAGGGTCAGTTGAGGCAGCTCCACAAAACCAGTACACCGGGCAACTGGTTCCATAATTAAAGTGGACCATTCGGTAACTTTAAGGGCTAATTCACATCAGCCACTGCGTAATAATGTAGCACCCTTCCATCGCCCTAGCATTTCCTGTCTCAACCTTCAGAGATGGTCGAACAAGAATTGTGCAGGAGGCCACTTTTATCACCTTAAAGCAGAGCTCTAGCCCCCCCACCAAAAAATTTTAAGTCAGCAGCTACAAATACTGTAGCTGCTGAATTTGACTATTAGGGCATTTAAATTATTATTTAAATTATCATACAAATATACACTAATGCCTCATTTCCACTGAGTGTTACGGTACGGTTCGGTTCAGTACGGTACGGTTCGGAATGGTACACATTGCGTTTCCACTGCCAATAGTACCCTTTCATGATAGGCGTGGTGTAACAAGAAAGCTGTGATAGAGGATTCTCTGTCAACCAATCAAAGTTCTGCAGAGTGTAGCTCCACCCTGTTGGTAAGGTACTAATGTGCTTGGTACCCCAACGAAAGGGTACCAAAAAAGTGGTACGGTACGGTTCGGAATTAGGGTACCATTCACAATGGAAACGGCATATAATTATCAAAAGTATTGGGACACCTGCCTTTACATGCACATGTACTTTAATGGCATCCAAGTCTTAGGGTTCAATATTGAGTTGGCCCACCCTTTGCAGCTATAACAGCTTTAACTCTTCTGGGAAGGCTGTACACAAGGTCTAGGAGTGTCTCTATGGAAATGTTTGACCATTCTTCCAGAAGTGCATTTGTGAGGTCAGGAACTGATGTTCGACGAGAAAGCCTGGCTCGCAGTCTACACTCTTATTCATCCTGGAGGTTTTCTATCGGGTTGAGGTTAGGTCATCCATTTCTTTATGGACCTCACTTTGAGCACTGGTGCGCAGTCATGTTGGAACAGGAAGGGGTCATCCCCAAACTTTTCCCACAAAGTTGGGAGCATGAAATTGTCCAAAATGTCTTGGTATGCTGACGCCTTAAGAGTTCCCTTCACTGGAACTAAGGGGGCCAAGCCCAACCCCTGAAAAACAACCCCACACCATAATCCCCCCTGCACCAAATGATCTGGACCAGTGCACAAAGCAAGGTCCATAAAGACATGGATGAGCGAGTTAGCCACTTTTTCAATATGAACCAGGGCTACATGGCTCCCACCTCTCAAGTGGTCCTTTTATGCCAGCACCGCTGTGAACACGAGGTGAGAGCCATGTAGCCCTAGTTCACATTGAAAAAGTACTGATCGCACTCTAAATGATGCAGGTTGCCTCCACTAACCCTTGGGTGCATATGGGCTAATTTGTGTTTCCCTGCGCCTCCACTGAACCCATGTGGAATCTGCAGCTTCACTCTTTGTTTTCCAGAGTATGCGGAGCTTTGACCTCTACAATTGATCTCCACAAAGATGGTGGCGGAAGAGTTTATATGTGGGTGCTTCCATGGGGTAGAGCCCTGGATCCAATGGGCTATGTAGATCTGCATGCACTCCGGCAGCACCTGAGAGTAGAAGTGGCTCTGTAGAAATATGGAGAAGAACAAGGCGCCTCTAAGTTTGAGGTCTGATGAAGGAGCTACACATGCTCCAAAACATGTTACCGCCCACCCGCTTTTGACAATCAGCTGCGTGCGTTCCAGCGTGGTTACCGGAAGCCCTACCACGCTGTGACATGATGCAGTATCCCGAACACTGGATTACTGAGCATCGGCTCCTCCGGCTTCTAAGACATGCTGTTTTGATTTCAACTTCTTGTAAGTTGTTTTAATCCTTCTATGCTCAAATAATTGGTCTATATTGCATTAGAGGCGCCTTCTCCATATTTCTCCAAAGATGGTGGCGACCCGTGGAAGGAAAATGACATGTAAGGCCGCAGGAAGTGCTCGCTGGAATGCATTTCCGGCCCCATTTCCGGGTTTTTTTCATTGGCGTGCGTTCCACACAGCAGAACCACGCTTTGCTTTATGCTGTGCAATTCAGCGATCACCTCAGGGACTTCCATACTTGGATCCCACAGTCAACAAGTGCTATTCATTACCCGTCCCTATTTAGCAACTTGAACCTCTGTGGTAAATGCACATACAGTGGTATTATGTCTGCAATACAGCTGGTATCGCTGGAGCCCCAAGCTCTTTGCTATCTTATGTTCTTTCTTATCATTGGCGTTGCTGTGCAGTACAGATGAGATAAGCTTGATTGTTGGGGATCCTGTATCATATTGTAGCACATGTATTTGGCCTTCACCAGGGCAATTGTAGATCTGTCTTGTGTGTTTTTTTGTTTTTTTTTATGTTTTTTGGGGGGGGGGGTTTTGTGTTTTTCGTGTGTTTGGTGCATTGGTTCACTTCACCTCAGCCCTTTCTCATTCCATCCCATGGGAGGGGCCATGGCTCTGACATTGTGGGTGTGTCTGTAGGATATAAGTATTGTGAATTAAAGCGGAGTTCCAGCCTCAAATACCTTTTTTACCTAAAAAATACCCTTATAATACGAATCCATCCACCTTTACAGAACCGCTATTCTCATACTTACAAGGCGTACAGTATTGGATTTTAGTCAAAATCTTACTTTTAAAAACACTGTCTGGGCGCGGCCATCTTGGATGTGGGCATCCGAAGCCGCAGTGTAATCTGCTGTGTCCTTCTTCCTGATTCCAGGGAGTGTTCTGGGAGTTCTTCCTGATTCCAGCCTCCTGGGAGTGACGAAAAACAGCTCCCAGGATGCAATGCAAAGGCGGAAATGATGTCGGTGGCCGTGGCCACCGAGGGGGGAGAAGGAGGAAGTACAATCAAAAATGCCCTGAAAATAAGGTAAGGGACCCCCGAAAAAAATTTAAAATGCCCAATTGTTGATCAGCATAGCAAGCACTCCAGGAATCACTAAAGTTGCAAAATAGGCCGGAACTCCTCTTTAAGCCATTTCGAGCTAGGCTCTAATGAGGAAGGCCAGTCTTTCAAAACGCATCAGCCTGAGGGGTCTCATCCAGGACCCCCCATCCCCAGGTTCGGTGGTTCAAGCAACTGATGAGAGGTTGCCACTCATGTGGCCTGATGAGCGTGTTTTTGGCTTATGTTTGTGAGTAGACATCTTCATGGTTTTATTCATTAACCTTTTAATAAATCTGTTGGATAATGCACTAGGCCAGTGCAACCTTTTTTTTTTTTTCTATTCAAAAAACTTTATGCAACAGTACTGTTATGTCCTGCATTATTCAATACATACTAAGGTAAACAGTATAAGATATAGATATAGGGTGTGATTCTGAGGTGTACGTGAACCATGGAATACTGGCCACCTTTTGCAAGCATTTATACGTATATGACTTTACCTTTGTTATTTATTGAGCCAGTATGTTTTTATCTATTTAGTGTTGCTTTTGGCACCTATAAAGGCTCATTTATACAACTATTTGTGAGTTAGGCCGGCTATACATGGTGCAAATTTCTTGGTTGCAGGAACCAAATTTGCACGATTCCCCCATCAACGCATACAGTGGTGAAAGGGGAATCCTTACTGCCAAGCAATTCTCGGGGGCAGTTAAAGGAAGCTGTCCATGCCAGGAGAAGACAGTGATTTTTGCTAGCGGCTATAGCAGCCGCTAGCGATAATCACAAGAGAATCTGGTGGGCTGGTTGTACCCAAGTTGGTACATTCAGCCTGCCCATTAACAGTTGGAATCTCGGCCGGTTTCTGCTTAACCAGCCGAGATTCGAACCGAGTAAGGCTGGTCATATACTAAACAAGGGACATGGTGCTTTGATCACCCATCAGTGATTACCCATCAGTATTTCATCAAATTCTCAACTGATACCAACTATCTTTTGGGAAAAACAAAGTCCAAAAAGTTACTGACCTCCAAAGTCTGGCCGCAAGCGGATGTCATAGCCCTTCAGCAACTTGTCCACTGTTTTCTTCACAACTGAGATATTCCCAGAATGCGGGCTGGAAAGGGAGAATACAATAAATGTGAGTGATACAAGTACATACAATAAGGGTGAGTATAATGTGACCTATGTGCAAGCAAAATGAAAACAGTTCACAGAAGCTGATAAAGTAAAACCATCAGAAACTTGACAGAACTACAGCAAATTTACTGACTTCACCTTCAACAGTTTTTTTTTTAATAAAAATTTGTCTCAAATTTCACCATGTGGACAAAAGCAATGTGATCGCCATGTCAGAACTGATGTAGCAATCAACGCCTGAATGAATAAAACCAACTCTAATACAAAAAAAAGTCTACTAAAAGTTTTCGAAAAATTACGGCAAACATTGAAAGTTGACAACATTGTTACAAAAAGTAATTTTTTGTACCTGATGCTGACAGGGGCGTAGATAAGGGGGGGGGGTCAGGGGGGTCCAACCCCCCCCCCCTCCCCTTCCAAGAGCATCAGTCATTTTCACAGCAGCTAGGCTAGTGTAACCTCAGCTGTGGGTGCCGCACTGCCATTGGGAAGACCACCTGTCTCATCCATGAGGCTGCCAAGCATGGCCAGGCTGACATTGAAGCCATGTGTACTATTTGCTTCACTAACAGATGTGCCTGCTGGGAGCGCAGTATATACTGTATATATATATATATATATATATATACACACCACAATTTGTCACAGTGTGTCAGGCGTGCTAATTATTGTTCTCTGGGTACTCAAGGCTGAACCCCCCCCAGGGAAAAAAATAATCTACTGCCCTGGATGCTGACAATGTAACAGAAATGTGCAGCAGCAGGGAGAGGACCTCAATGCCCACATGCTGCCCATATGCATCCCTGGTGGCTAAGGTTTCTTTCCTAAGGCTCGGTTCGCACCTACAGTATGTGTTTTTTATTGCTTTTTGCAGAAACGCACTACAGTCCATTTAAAGTGGGTGTAAACCCTCACATATACCCAGTGAAGTGAACAGCCCCAGATGATACACAGAGGAGACAAATCTCCCTACAAGTTTTACATGTATATCTGCTGTCTTGAGCTTTCTATATTCTTTAAGTGCACATCGTTGTTACAAATTTTGTTTCCTCATTCAGCAGTGGGTGGGGGAGTCTAGGCATACACTGTGTGAGAGCTGATTGGAGGAAGGGCACACCCCCCTTCCACATAGGCAGAGGAATGAAGAAACTTGCAGAGCTGTGCTGTGAATAGATTAGCTCTCTGCTTATCTGTCTCAAAGTCCCTTCCCCAACACAAATTTCCAGCTGCTTTTATCTCATGTTTCGGAGAGCTTGTCAGAAGTTATCATGCTTATAACATAGGAACTGAGCAGCAGAAAGACAAGGCACTTTGGCTCCATTCACACCTGAGCTTATCGTTTTCAGGCATTTTTTTGGGGGGGCTTTTTCAGGTGTTTTTTCAGGCTTTTTTCAGGCGTTTGGAAGCAGGCATTGACATCTAACAAAAACGCTGGTAATCTGCCAAAAAAGAAGCTCATGTACTTTTTTGAGCTTCATGCGACAAAACGCTCATATCTGAACAGGGGGCCATTGAAATTAATAGGATTTTGCTTGTTGGGAGTTTTTAGACTTTAGAGATAAGCGTTTTCTATGGGACATGTTCACATTTACGATTTTTTCAGCCGGTGCATTTTTGGAAAGTGTCAGGGACTTTTTTTTTAAAGCAAAACGGTGCATTTTGTTGTTAAATAGACTACAACCGAGAAGCTGCAGAAAAGCCTGTAGTGCAATTTTGCCGCGATTTGTGTTTTTTAACCCACCCAACAACAAATTAGCCAAAAATGTTTTAAAAAGAAGAATCTCCCCAATGGGACACAGACAGAAAGAAGAAAAAAAAAATAACTTTCCTGGGACCAACATGGCAGCATACGTACATATGCTAGTATACTCCATCTATAGCATGTCTCCAATCTCCAATAACTCCTATAGCATGTCCTCAAGCTCCAACAACTTCTATACTATGTCCCCAGTCACCAACAACTCCTATAGCATGTCCCCAGTGTCCAAAAACTCCTATAATGTCCCCAGTCTCCAACAACTCCCATAGCATGTTCCCAGTCTCCAAAAACTCCTATACCATGTCCCCAGTCTCCAACAACTCCCATGTCATGTCCCCAGTCTCCAACAACACCTATATCCTGCCCCCAGTCTCCAACAGCTCCTATAGCATGTCCCCATTCTCCAACACCTCCTATAGCATGTCCCCAGTCAACAACAAATTCTATAGCATGTCCCCAGTCTCCAACAACTCTTATACCATGTCCACAGTCTCCAACAACTCTTATACCATGTCTCCAGTCTCCAACAACTCTTATAGCATGTTTCCAGTCTCCAACAACTCCTATATCATGTCCCCAGTCTCCAATGGCTCCTATAGCATGTCCCAGGTCAAAAACAAATTCTATAGCATGTCCCCAGTCTTCAACAACTCCTATATTATGTCCCAGTCTCCAACAACTCCTATATCACGTCCCCAGCCTCCAACAACTCCTAAAGCATGTCCCTAGTCTCCAACACCTCCTATAGCATGTCCCCAGTCAACAACAAATCCTATAACATCCTCCCAGTCTCCAACAACTCCTATAGCATGTCCCAAGTCAACAACAAATCCTATACCGTGTACACAGTCTCCAACAATTCCTATAGCATGTACCCAGTCGCCAACAACTCCTACTGTATATCTCCAGTCTCCAACAACTCCTATAGCTTGTTCCGTCTCCAACAACTCCTATAGCATGTCCCTAGTCTCCAACAACTCCTATACAATGTCCCTAGTCCCCAACAACTCCTATAGCATGTCCTCAGTCTCCATCAACTTCTATAGCATGTCCCCAGTCTCCAACAACTCCTATACTGTGTCCTCAGTCTCCAACAACTCCTATAGCATGCCTGCAGTCTCCAACAACTCCTATATCATGTCCCAGTTTCCAACAACTCCTATAGCATGACTCCAGTGTTTAAGATTAGTGGTGTCATAATAGCCACTATGATATCCCTGAAGAAGTTTTTTGTATGTACTTGAAACTCATTGGATACTCCCCATTTACTTGGAGTCATCTTGGCTACTATCCCTACCGATGGAGCAAAATCCTAAGTAGTTGGGAAACACCACTATTCCTGTTCATTCTATGTATCACACTGTCATGTTCTGGCACTTTAAACACAATTTATTAAATGTAATGTTGTATAGCTTTCTGCATATGCCAAAAATCGTTTAACTGCAAGTGTTAAATTATTTATATATATATATATATATATATATATATATATATATATATATATATGGTTGTATAATTGCCCAAAAAATCCCACTCAAAGAGGGGTTGGTTCATAACAGAGATGGTACATTGCTGCCCCAGGCATTATACAAACAGAGAGCTAGATTAGGCAGCACATTGTAAATCCACAGAGCAAATAATAGCACAGAACAAACATCAAGCCCCCCAACAGCAGAGGACAAGTCCCATGGAAAGCCACCAGACAGAGGTCTCTGGGAATTCAACATAATTTAAAAAAAGTTGGCCCATAAAGAAGGTCCCTAATGTGTAGAGCAAAGCCCCACCTTCCAACCATAATACCAAAGGAAGTCCAGTCATAATTGCATTATCAGGGTTCTCAAGCCATGGGGACAACACTTTATCAAATTTGGAGGGGCATTCTCTGCTGTTGTTTGAGGTTCTACACAAGGGAAGAGCAGTGTCCATTATCAATTTCTGTTTATCCAGAGTCGGGGATGTAGGGGATTTCCAGTGAAGGACAATAGCTTTCCTAGCATATAGAATAAAAAAGTAAAATACAAAGCAAGGTTCTGGTCTCTCTCTCTCCATAGCTAAGGTGTCCAGCAAACAATAACCAATCCACCCTGACTGTTTTGACCATATAAATAGAGTGCAGAACTCATGCCCAATAGTCACGAATAGCTGGACAAGTTCAGAAAGTATGGAGGAAGTCCGTAGAGCACCTCCAACACTCCGTAGACTGGGTAGCCGAGACTCTCCCTACCTTGGCTGGGGTAAGGTAATAAGGATGAACAATGTTAAACCATATAAGTCTATACTGCAGGCGACATTTTGTGAATGTGCAAGTGTAAACAGGGGGCAGAAACGTGACACCTATGCTGGTGTCTATCACATCTACACCACTGATGTCCCCTCTAATGATGGTGCCCAAAGATCCACTTAATTTATGCCATCTGTCTCTTGCCAAAATTGGATTCGTTAACAGATTTATTTTCTAGCTGGACAGATGACAAGGAGGCTCTTGGAGGATTGAAAAGGACAGTCTGAGTCCGCCATTCTTAACTAGGGTTCCGTGGAACCCTAGGATTCCTCCAGAGGTTGTTAGGAGTTCCTTGAGCTGTGGATGGTTGGCCCTGCTATCTGATGGTGCCTGCAGATTTCTGGGTTTAACACCATTGGGCAGAGGCAGCAGCATGATAACAGTTCACTTTTTAGCTATCTGTGAGGGTGTAATTTTGACCACCATGGTAAGGGGGCACATTCTTCCCATTGACCATCAATATAAGGGGCTTTTTTCTCACTGACCAACAATGAATTGATCTCAGCAGGGGTTCGCCCATACCTGAAAATGATTTCAAGGTTTTCTTTGGGGTAAAAAGATTGGGATAGGCTGAGGTAATATTTTGAAATGAGGTTGGTGATGTAGCTCATGGCAGAGTCATGGATGACTTTGTATGTTGTTAATAGTATTTTGTCTCCAAGTCTGCATTTTTTATTTCTACAAAGAAACACAAGTATAGGATTATATTATGTGTTAACGTAAAAGGTCGCAATGATTGGTCTCTGGAATATTAATTTATTGAGCAAGACGATTCTGAGCTTATGTAAAAAGTTTGCAAGGAATATGGTATGAACTCTAGATTTCTATAGCAGTGTTTCTATATTAGGGCATCCATACATGAAAGAACAGTATGTTATGTATACCTGTATTATTATTATTATAAGTAATATTATTCAATTCCAATGATGCATTAACTTCTAGGTTACTTTTTCTATATACTAAAAGCCAACCCCTTCTAAGCCCCTTCTGCCAGGCTTTCAGAAGGCAATTATTTTACATAAGAGTTTTATCACGAATCAGCAGCAAGGAGGACCAGATCTGCATGGCTATACTCAGGAGACTGGGACCAGTTTATATACATATATATATATATAACATAAACATACCGATCCCGACTTTATTGTCTCAATTTTGCCTGAGCCGGCTCTGTGTCGTTCAGCTGTCTGCTGAAAATGGGCCACGATTGTGCAGAACAGACTGCACTCCTGTGATCCACAAGAAAAGTACAGCCAAAGAAGATTTGACTGTACTTTTCCTTTATGGATTTCTTTTGTTTTTATTAATTAAATACAAAAGAGCTCAAGCAAAGTTCGGGGGCTCAGAGGTTCATCAAGGCTGAGCCCCTGAAATGCATTGGGTATTGATACAGACCTTGCTTGAACTCTTTTAAAATAAACTTGTCTTTGGATTTTATTACTCTGGTGTGGCGCTCCAGTCCTTATTTCTTTCTGTAGTCACAGTCCGAAAGGGTCTTAGAGCCCTCTAAGTTTGGGAGAGTGGCCTAGGGTTAAAACACTGTTTCATGCCATGATTTCCACACCGCCAGGTGGAAACACAAACAATTTTGTAGACATAGAGCCACTCATCTATCCTTTCAAATGCCCTATATGTTTAACCAGAGACAATTTGCATAAGGCAAACAAAAATCGAGAGAAAGCTTAGCAAGGTGGATAAATGGTTTGTGAAATGCCTAGCTGCATCAAAGATTCATTTCTGGAGGAGATAAAAGGTTATATTATTTTTTGAAACCTATCACTGTCTATCATCCTCAGCAGCTTTTCTGTCCTTATTAACCACATAGATCTACCGGAAAGACCAAACGTTGCTGAGCTGAACATAGGATGACATACTTCCAGTCTCCTCTCTATCTTCTCTACACTGTCTGTCACACTGACTTTCCATCACTGACTACATTGTTATAGCCTACTTTTTCTGCTAACTGACTAATGTAGTCCTACTCCCTAGCTGACTCTTTCTCACATTGACAAGCCAATGGTTGCAGGTTCTATTAAAATGACTTGAAACCATATGGTGAATTCAGGAGGCTGCAATTGCACTGTTGACTGTATCTCCTTCAAAAAGCAAAGTACAAGTGGATGGTGAGGAGATAGACAATAAGGAGAAATGCTTGTGGGCACCTGACTATCACACAATGGTGTGATAGTCAGGTGCCCACAAGCATTTGTCCTTATTGTCTATCTCCTCACTATACGGCCAAAAGTATGTGAATATCCCTTCAAAATTTTGGGTCAGTGTGTTTGCAGTGATGAATAATATTTCTGATAAACCATATGTAGCAATATTTCCAGGCCTGGGGCCTGAGGTGGGTCTGCCATCAGTACCGGTAACCAGGGCTTTTTTCAGCGGGAACACGGGGGAACGCACTTCCAGCACATCCAGGACTGAATGTATGTAATGGCAAGGGGTGCTGGAGGTGTGCTGCAGAGTCTGTTGATGCTGGTTGCTGGGAATCTAATGTCACTGGAGGGAATCTATTATTGCAGGGGGGTCTGTTGCTGGGGAGATCTGTTGTTGCTGGCAGGGGATCTATTGTTGCTAAGGGTGGGTCTTATGTTGCTAGGGGGTCAGTCGTTTCTGGGAAGGATCTAATGTTGAGGAAAAGGTCTATTGTTGCTGGCTGCCGGAAGATCTGTTGTTGCTTCCAGGGGTCTATTGTTGCTGAGGAAGGGGGTGGTATTTTCTTGTAGGTTGTCCATTGTTGCTGGGGGGGGGGAGGGATCCATTCTTCCAGAGGGTCTGCTGTTGCTGGCTGCGAGGAGATCTGTTGTTGCTGCTAGGGAGGGGGGTGTTTTGTTGTGAGTGGTCCATTGTTGCTGGCTGCAGGGGATCTATTCTACTGCTTTTCTTGTTATCATTAACAAGCTCAATACAAATTAGTTAGTACCACAAATGTTACTGTATTATCTAAAAGGGGTGGTCTTGGGAGGTGGGTAATGGGTGGAACCAAGAAACGGTGCTCAGAGGTGGGTAGGGACGGAGACAAGGGGGGACTTCAAAAGGGGGAGTTCTCTGTGAAAAAAAGCCCTGCCGGTAACACTTCCAACACATTTAAGTTGTGAACCCAGGTGTGAGAACTGAGACAATGACCATTCCGGCATCTTTGGTTTGTTTTGTTGTATTGTATTTAGGGGATGGGAGAAGGGAATGAGTGGGATACTCCTCTGGCTCTTCTAGGCTTAACTGGGACTTTGTACAAAAAAAATGCTCACTAGCGCTGTCTTGGTGCCAGCTGAATGCCGACCAGCGCTTCCTGACGCTTCAAATGCTGCTTGACTGAATTAGTGCTGAAACCTCGTCTTTAACTTGGATTGTTAGCTCAGAAGCTCCAGGACTGTAGAACTCTTGACTCCTGATACTTAGTGTAGCTCAAAAGTAATTGAAGAGCTCCCTCTAACCCTTCACTGGCTGAGGTAGCTCTTTGTCACTACTTGTGCTGCTGTAACTCTCAACTACACTTCACACTGTACACTGACTCTTCAGGGCCCAAACTGCAGGTACCCCCTCTGACACTTCAGGGTCCTCTGACTAGGTACCCCCTCTAATACTTCAGGGTCCACTGACTAGGCACCCCCTTTAACAGTTAGCTGACTCTTGGATCCCTACAACCTTCTCCGGAGTAGTCCCCTCTGACACTTGGCAGACCCCCATGGGCAGTCCACAGTACTCATGACCTTCAGGGCCCAAACTGCAGGTACCCCCTCTGACACTTCAGGGTCCTCTGACTAGGTACCCCCTCTAATACTTCATGGTCCTCTGACTAGGCACCCCCTTTAACAGTTAGCGGACTCCTGGATCCCTAGAACCTTCTCCGGAGTGGTCCCCTCTGACACTAGGCAGACCCCCATGGGCAGTCCACAGTACTCACGACCTTTGTAGGCTTTCCTGGAACTTGACCCCTCTCTCTCCGCTGGTTCTCGGCACACCGGATCCCCTCTGCAGCTCAGCTCCACACTCTTTGGATTCCCAGGCCGCCACCCGGGACACCCGCTTCCTCTGACAGGAGGAGAGACAGCCGTACTCTCCCTCCTGGGACTCTTTTTCCCGCCAAAGACACTGCGTCATGCGTTCCTTCAGAACTTATATCCACTCCCACAATCCTCTGTGGCAGAATCTGCCTTCTGGGGTAGATACAGGCCTGAGTGTGTCTCTGATTGGGTTTCCTCCACTGTCCAATGAGAATCCTCTCATGGAGCCAGTGGGGAGACTCCCCTCTCAGCAGACACACCTGGAAGACATAACAGCCAGCTGAAATCATGGCCTTGCTGTTAGCCAGCCAAGGCCCACTATACTTTACCTAGCACCTACCCGTAGGGTACTACACATACAAAGTAATTTTAGACAACCATGCACTTCCAGCTTTAGGGAAGGCCCTTTTCTAGTTCCAACATAACTGTGCCCCTGTGTAGAAAGACAACTCTCTAAAGATCTAAAGCTTTTGGTGGAGCAACTTGAGCAGCCTGCACAGAGCCCTGCACTCGAACCCAAGTGAACACTTGGAACATTAAATGCAAGCCAGATCTTCTTGTTCAACATCAGTAACTGTCCTCATAAATGGTTTTTATTTTGCAAATGAGCACACATTCTCACACACACTCTCAAATTTTGTAAAAAAAAAAAAAAAAAGACACCTCATAAGAGAGGATGCTTTTATAGCCTCAACAGACCACCAACTCCATGTTAATGCCAATGAATTTGGGATGAGATGTCCAACAAGTTCATACAGGTGTGATGATTAGATGTTCACATATAGTATGGGATGCTATAAAGATATGAAGGTTTCTGCTAAAATTTAAAGGTACAAATCTGACTGAGGCCTTAAAACCGAACATAGTTTTCTTCTTCATCGAATTCCAAGGGAAAATAGACATTGGCGTGGCTGCCAACAAATATTTCCATATTTTAAAGTGTCACAATTTTTTGAATTATAAAATTAAATTAGCCACATTGGGAGTTTTTATTTCCTCAGTATTTATGCAAAATTCAGGAAATTTGTTGACATTTTGCAACTTTAGTAAAATGATTCATAGTCAATGGAGAAGGTAAAAAGGAATCACGGGAGCATAGAATAGACTCCTTCCAGAGGTGGTTCTGGCAAGCTCACTAGATTGCTGTAAAAAAAGCCTGGATTCTTTCTTAGGTGTACATAATATAACTGGATATTAATATTTATAGGTAAAGTTGATCCAGGGAATATCTGATTGGCTCTCGAGGGATCAGGAAGGAATTTTTTCCCCTGCTGTAGCAAATTGGATCTTGCTTTGCTGGGGGTTTTTCGCCTTCCTCCGGATCAACTGCGGTTTTAGGATTGTGTATATGGGATTGTATGGTTGTGGTTTTTTTTACTGTTTTTTTATCTTCTATTGGTTGAGCCAGATGGACGTGTGTCTTTTTTCAACCTGACTAACTATGTAACTATCTACTGCAAATACAAGAGGAGCCTTGGTTTTGGATACAAATTTGTTCAGCATGTTATCGAATTTGAAGGCCAGGATGTCCTAATTTCCAACTTTGACAGAGATTTTGAAAGATCTCTGGGTGCAGAGATCACTCTCCCAGATCTAGGTATTGACAGCATAGAAACTCTGCCTCTCAATTGTCCACTCCCAAAATTTGGAGCTGAAATGTTAGTTTCTGCCAATAAGAGAATTAGACTAATTTCTTTCAAGGGTGCTAGGCTTCTGGTGCCCACTTGATGATTTATACAGACCACTGCTGTAGCATTGTCTGACTGTACTATGACTGAGTGACCTTGTAAAAAGAAAGTCCAATATTGTAGAGGCCATCAGGTCCAGAATATTGATGGGTAGGTTTGACCATGTCCCCTGAACAATCAGGACATTGTAAACAGAAAAGAAGTGGAAAACTGGAGGTGCAAGGAGCAGATAGGAAGGGGGGAACCAAAATTGGGAACCGGAACAAGGGAGAGCAGGTACAAGGCAGCAGGATACAGTGAACAGGGCAGAAGCAGGAACATGTTAATGGTTAACAGTATCTGGCAGCAAGCAAAAGACTGGAGTGAGATGGACTAATAGGGGAAGACCTAAATACCTTTCCAGCAGCCAGCATCAGGTGGAAACTGCTTATTGTTATCTTCTGGCTGCTGGGAGACACCAGACACTGGGTGGACACTAGAATTACAACCCCCCCGCCCAGGAAGCCATAGTGAGACAGGTCCTGACAGTATGATTAAGATATAATATTTTTACTGTGTATCCTTCTGTCAAACAATAACTAGTGTAGACTTACTGTATCTACTACTGAAAAAAAAAAATGAAATAAGCCATAAATTTATAGTTCTTTTTTTTTTTTTTACAAATATGCTTGTCAAAATCAAGTGCTACATTCTACGTGTATCTGTGGATACAGAGATAAAATGTATCCTTGCAGTGAACAGAAACGCAATATCCAATATCCAAGAAATACAACCCATTCCAATTTTTTTTTGCAAATTCTTCCTAACAAGCAAATTCTTCCTAACAAAAGTGTTGTGTTCTATTCCATAGTGCCAACATATTATTTCTACAGTGTCAGTATCAATCAGACATACAAAATCTGCTAATGTTTTTAACATAGCAAATTGTAAAAAATTGTCCGCCAAAAAAGTACATTCCATTTTGAGCATTTTTTTAACACAAAGTAAAATGTGCCTATTTCACATGTATTAGGGCCACGATGAGAAAAAAGCAAAGATGCTTGCAGTGTCAAATATATTTAATAAAAGGTGTTTGTGACGGACCCCCTTACTCAAGAAGAGTATGTCCGCCGTATGAGCTTTGCTTGCCTGATACTAGCACGATCCAAGATCCCTTAGCCCACCCAGTCACTTGTCGAGACATCAGTGTAACGTGGTAAGACACAAAGAGATATACACTCTGGGACAATCCCCCCTCCCCTTTAGCAGCTAATCCACATACACATATACATCCCATAATAGGTTGATCCCAAGGTAGATAGAAACAATAGAACAATGGGATACAGGCACTTAACAATAACAAACCCCACCCTACCTCAAACTATCTAGCAATGGTCTATGAGACACTCCTACAATATTCTAGCACTCTGAAAAGTGAAATTGTTTATCTTCATATTTATATTGAGTGATATTGTTCAGAAATATTACAACACATATAGAACCCGAGATAACGGGTAAAACGAAATGCTGAGTCCGGTGGGGTTGTACAGTGAGTCTGATTAGACACAGGGTGACTTACGCATAAGAGGGGCCGGGGAAGCTGGACAAGGAGTTTCCCGACCTCTCTAAGGTAATCTGGATTCCACAAGCCCCCCCGCCCAAAGTGACTACCGTCAGTGTTATTTCCAATATAGTCTTAAAAAACAAAATTAATCTCCAACTGTTGTTGTTTTTAGGAAATACCTTACGTGGGTTTTTTTTTTGAGAATCCTAACATAAAATGGAAATGTTCTATTGTTCTCATATTAGTCCGCAGTAACAAAAACTATTTTTTCTGCAGAATCACTCACAGTCAGTCAAATACTGTAAAAAAATTCAACATATACTAGAGCAGCCTTTCTCAACCAGTGTGCCGCGGCGATTTTGCGCGTGTTCCGCGACACACAGTAACGTGACTCAAGCCTTGGTCAGGGGTGCCTCAAGACTGAAAATACTTTTTAAGGGCGCCCCAACTGGAAAAAGGTTGAGAAACACTGTACTAGAGATGCTGTTGAAGGGATATATCTCTGTGAATGTTGTTACTTTAATAGCTTGGTACTATTCTTTTAATAGCATGGTCTAGGGCAGGGGTCTTAAAACTATGGCCCTCCAGTTGTTTAGGAACTACAATTCCTATCATGCCCTGTCATGTCTGTGAATGTCAGAGTTTTACAATGCCTCATGGGATGTGTAGTTCCGCAAAACAGCTGGAGGACTGTAGTTTGAGGATCCCAGGTCTAGGGCAGAGGTCTCCAAACCTTCAAAAACCATGGGCCAGTTTACTATCGTTCAGATTTTAGGGGGCCTGGACAATGCCCTATCTTTGGTATAAGGGGAGGAATAGTGCCCCATCGTTGGTTTCAGTGAGAGAAATAGTGCCCAATTGTATGTGTCAGTGGAAGGAATTATATCACATTGTTGGTGTCAGTGGAAAGATTAGTGCCCAATTGTATGTGTCAGTGAAAGGAATTACGTCCCATTGTTGGTGTCAGTGGAAGGAATTATGTCACATTGTTGGTGTCAGTGGAAGGATTAGTGCCCAATTGTATGTGTCAGTGGAAGGAATTATGTCCCATTGTTGGTATCAGTGACAGGAATAATGCCTCACGGGCCAGATAAAGGCAAGCAAAGGGCTGCAGTTTGGAGACCACTGGTTTAGGGGTTTGGGATCCAAGGACGGAGAAAGGATTTATTTATGTGTTCAGTGGAGCCTATTGTTTTTGCTTAATGTTTCCTTTTCACATATCCAGCACAATGGCAACATAACTTTCTGAGAGGATGATTTTTTTCCAAAGGAAGAAACTGGCATTTAGAGGATTCCAAGCTCCTGGCAAAACAGTAATCATAATTTTCTTTGGCAATTGTCCCTTGCCTAGTGACAAACCTAGTGACTTCTTCATACAAGGTCAACAAATTGCATAGATTCAAATAAGCTGCCAATGAATGAAGAAAATACTTGTCATTAGTGACTCGTTTTTCCATTCTTCGTGTAGTATACAAAGTGGCCTTATGACCAATAAGCTTACAGTATGTCCATTGGGAATAATAGGATTTGTTGCTAATGTCCATGTACAGATTTTCCCTTTTGCCTTTGAAAGCCAAATAAATTGTCCCCTTTTTGTTTTCTTTTTTATTTTCTTTTGTGAATCAGCAAAGGGTCTAACAATGTCATTTAGGTGACAATGGTTTGTCCCGTAGCCCTCCAAAGAGTCAAAACCACCAAAGTAGTAATCTAATGATTTCAATGCAAATTCAAATTAGAAATTCAAATTCATTTTTAAATGTATTTTTAATGAAAAACATTCCAGTTGAGTCAAATGTTGGCACATTCATCCATCACCATGTTTGTGTACCAGATAAGGAATACATTAAAATACGATTCAAGATTAGAGTTAAGATTTAAATTGAGGTTCAACTCAAACTGGATCCAGATCTCCCCTTTTTAGCCTTTGAGAACTTTATAAAAAGCACTCCCTCCCTCCCCAATGTACCCTTGTATCAGACAAGGGGTTTTCCATGCCTTTTAGGTGACAATGGTTTGTCTAGCAGCCCTACAAAGAGTCAAAACCACAAAAAATAATAATTTGATTTTAATGCAAATTCAGATTCAAAATTCCAATTCATTATTGAATTTATTTGTTTGATGAAAAACATTTAATTGTGTCAAATTTTGGCTAACAGTTTTTCGAGTGAAAGTACACTGTGAGCTTGCTAACAATGTTTAAACTTTGGGTGTCCCTTCTTGTATTGTCTTTACTTTGTCCTTTGTCTAGCAAACATATTGTGGCTGTAATCTTGTCTAATGGCTGTAAACACACTACAGGCATACCCCACTTTTAAGTACTCAATGGGACTAGAGCATGTATGTAAAATGAAAATGTACTTAAAGTGAAGCAATACCTTTTTTCATTTCTCAATGCATGTAAATACACTAGCTCCATAGGAATTCTTGGTCAGCTTGACAAGGCGCTGCTCCCAAACCATAAATGACAAGGACACGAAGCTTGGGGAGCATGTTAAGGGGATCCAGGACTATGACATGGTAGATTACCTAGGCAAGCTGGCCGGCCACAAATAGGATATGTTGTAGTCCTGGATCCCCTCTTGGTGCTCCCTAAGTTTGGTATCCATGTCACTTATGGTTTGGGAGCAGTGCCATGTCAAGCTGACCAAAATTTCCCATAGACGCCAATGTTAAAGAGGTTGTAAACCGAGAAAAAATTTTTTTTTTCTTTACATCCTGAAAGAGAAAGCGATGCATACTAGCTCATTATCAAATACTTACCTTAGAATGAGCCCTCGCCGCGCCGCTCTCTTACCTGCATGACGGGCGACATGTACAGTCGCCCGTCTTCCGGGATCGCGGCATCCGGCCATCTGATTGGCCGGAGCCGCGGTGACGTCACTCCCGTGCACGCGCGCGGGAGCCGACGGTCACGGCACAGGGCTCTGAAGGAACGGCACGATCGCCCGTTCCTTCAGAGCGCATGCACCAGTGACGTCACTGGCTGCATCAAATGTAAATATCTCCTAAACGGTGCAAGTTTAGGAGATATTTACAGTACCTATAGGTAAGCCTTAATATAGGCTTACCTATAGGTACAAGTGTCAAAGGAGGGTTTACTTCCTCTTTAAAAACCGGGAGTAGTGCCATGCCAAGCTGACCAGGCTGTGTCCGTACTCACGAGTGTACGTAAAGTGAGTGTACTTAAAACAGGGTATGCCTGTATATTATCAGAAGTATTGGGACGCCTGCCTTTACACACACATGAACTTTAATGGTATCCCAGTTTTAGTCCGGGGGGTTCAATATTGAGTTGGCCCACCCTTTGCAGCTATAACAGCTTCAGCTCTTCTGGGAAGGCTGTCCACGAGGTTTAGTAGTGTGTCTATTGGAATGTTTGACCATTCTTCCAGAAGGGCATTTGTGAGGTCAGGCACGGATGTTGGGGAGAAGGCCTGGCTGGCAGTCTCCGCTCTAAATCATCCCAAAGGTGTTCTATCGGGTTGAGGTCAGGACTCTGTGCAGGCCAGCCAAGTTCCTACACCCCAAGCTCGCTCATCCATGTCTCACCACTGCAACTTCCAGTTGCAATATCCAGTATTACTATTTTGCAAAATGTATATAGGGCCAACAGTTTGCACAGTGTTTTACAACATGAGGGCAGACAGTACAGTTACAATACAATTCAATACAGGAGGAATAAGGGGGCTCTGCTTGTCAGAGCTTACAATCTAAAAGGGATGGTCAAGTGATGCAAAAGATAATAATTGTGAGGGATTAGCTGATGGAGAAAATAAAAGTACAGTTGTTAGGTGAAGGCAGGATAGACTTCTCTGAAGAGAAAAGTTTTCAGGGATTGCCTAAAAGTGGACAGAGGAGGAGATAGTAGGACAGATTGGGGTAGGGAATTCCAAAGGATGAAAGTGGTTCGGGAGAAGTCCTGGAGGCATGCATGGTAGGAGGTGACAAGGGAACTAGAGAGCAGGAGGTCTTGGGAGGAGCGAAGAAAACAATTTGGTTGGTATTTGAAGACTAGGTTAGCGATGTAGCTAGGAGGCCAAGTTATGGATGGCTTTGTAAGTTATTGTTAGTATTTTGAAGGGTAAGTGGCAGCCAATGGAGGGACTGGCAGAGAGGGCTAGCAGACGCTGAGTGGTTTGTAAGGTGGTTGAGTCTGGCGGCAGAATTCATGATGGACACCTGATGGACAGTACTTTTTATTAGTAGCTTTTGGTTAGCAGCCCACTCACTGCACCCCTCGTAACAAGAGGGTTGACAACATCAGTGCTAGAGATGTGGTTTGTTATCTATTTTAACCCCTTCACACTGACACCACACACATATGTGGCCCCACTGCACTGGGCTTTTTGCCATGGGGCCTGCATATTTGCATACCTCTCGTTGTGCTGGGAGCTCGCCCCACAGCCTGCTCCCAGCACAAAGACCGGGGTCTCACTGTGAGCCCCGGGCCCCGTACTAACAATCGGGACCCGGAACTCGAGATTCCGGGTCACCTGATCGCTGTGATAGGCTCTGATTGGCTATCACAGTGACCAGTCACTGTGAAGCCCACCCCCACGTTTTATTTTTCTGTGAAAGGAGGAGAGAGATACATTGTAATTCTCTTTGTCCTTTCACAGAAAAAAAAGTGTGCGTAAAAAAAATAAATGAATTAAATAATAATAATAATAAAAAAAAAAAAACCTAGATCAATGTTTGATCTAGGCCAGTGCCAGGGTTAGTGTTTGTGTCAAGGTCAGGGTCAAAATCTAGTCTAGTCAGGCTAGTCCACTGGACACTCACACACTAAGCTCCATATATCTTCCTAAAGGTCAGGGTCAAAGGTCAAGGTCAGGGTAAGTATTTATTTTTTTTTTTTGGTGGAGGGGGGGGGGGATTTATTGTTATTTTAATTGGTATCTGTGTCTGTGTGGTTTAGGTAGGATAAAAAAAAAAGAGCAAAAGACACAACATTGTTTTTTGGCTGTACTATGGGTACACACAACACATAACATACACATACTGTACGTTGTATTGCTGCAATCGTCAGAAGCAGGAGAATTTATTCTGGCTCGTTCTTTGGTGGTAGGGTATTGAAGTAGCAAGAAATATACAGCTAAATTTGAAAACATTTTTTTTTTTTTTTTACTATTTTGGGCCAGTTTTCCTGATAAAAAAAAAAATAGGAGATATCAATTTACCATCAAATGAAAGCCCCGTGTGTCCTGAAAAAACAAGGTATAATACACCTGGATGCACAAAGTAGTTGTGATGATATGTACGGTTTTACTAACACATGTCAAAGTCACAAAATTGGGCTTAGACGTTTAGGTTTGTTTTACCCTTAGGCGCGAAGGGGGTTAAATCAATAAGGTCAAATCTAATTAGTAGGGATGATCGAACGGTTCGAGCCGACCATCGGTTCCACCCGAACATTGGCTGTTCGAAATTCGGCCGAACTGGGCTTTAAAAGCCCGTGATTGGCCCAGAAACATCAGTAAAATGTGATTGGAGTGACTACGGAGTCCAGAGGCCAATCAGGACAGTATATAACATAGCCCCGCCAAACCTCTAGCACTGTAATGCAGGGGCTGTGGAAGAGAGTGGAAGCATTTGTGTTACTCCTGCTGTATGGAGCTGTTCTTTTAGTGTGAGGAAAGGGATATGCAGTGTAGTTAGGGTACTATACACCACTATAGTTAGATTCAATAATCTAGTTTCTGTAGGGATACCTTTAAGTGTCAGGGTGACCGTAGTGTAGTTTAGGTGACCTGACTCTGCCATGTCAGGGTGACCGTAGTGTAGTTTAGCTGACTCTGCCTGAAGCTGCCATACCAGGGTGACTGAACTCTTCCATGTCAGGGTGACCGCAGTGTAGTTTAGCTGACTCTGCCTGCCATACCAGGGTGACCGAACTCTGCCATGTCAGGGTGACCCCACTATGCAGATTTTGGGTTAGGGGTATACATATACATATATATATGTATATATACACACACACACACACACATATATATATATATATATATATATATATATATATATATATCAAAAAGTAAAACGCACTGATACATTGCAAAATAAAATAAATTCACATTAGTATGCCCCCCAGTGCCCTTTCCTGCATTTTTACTGTACTTTTTATGTACTGTATATGTGTATATATATATATATATATATACACATATGTTTTTTTCTGGTTCTGGACATGCTACAGAGCTGAAACTTCACAGGTACACTTTTTAGACCCCCCCCCCCCCAGACACTAAATCCAAAGAAATCTTTTTTTTTTTTTTCAATAATCTTTTCAACAATTGGCTCTCTATCAAAAAACGACAATTTTTAAGAACTTTTTTTTGTGTGATTCATAGTCCCTGGGGCATGACCCAGAACCCTAGGCACTTTTTAGGGGCATTTATTGGGTTTTAGGGCTTCAAAATTGTGTTTTTTGATTCCAGAAGTTCGGGTCCCATTGATTTCAATGGGGTTCTGGAATCCGAACCAAACTTTCGGGAAATTCGGGTGTTCTGGCCGAACCAAACTTTTCAAAAGTTCGATCATCCCTACTAATTAGGTGCAACCCGTTTTTGTAATACAGTAACACATGGTGAATATGTCTAAATGTTGGGAGAAAAAAAAAAAATTTTAAAAGAGCTTTCCCCTGAAAACATCCTATTGGACGAAATGCACAGGGAGGAGTCTTAGCACTGATGTTGGATGCCGAGCATCGGCTTTCTATGCGAGTTTGACAGCTTGCTTTTTTGATTGCCGATGTTTTTATCTATATATTTGCGCAGCTAACAATACATACTGCACTATGGCTTTATTTTATTTGCTTGTGTGGTAAGCTTCTTTTAACACAGTGCTATGCGGGTTTTCCATGTTTCCTGCTGTTACGGGGAAGCTTAAAGAGCCAGTGTCTTTGCTTGGAATCAGTGATGACAGTGGTAGAGCAAACTACCTAAGCTTTATAATCTGAGCTGGCTGTGCTGTATTATTCGCAGCAAATCTTTCTGCTGAGTTGGTAATTCACTCAGATGGTATGGTGTGGACACTTAATAGAAGATTAATCATCGATTGGACACAGTGGTGGAGTCACATTGATTTCTTTATTCATTAACTTTTTTTCACATTTTATCACATATACTGGACTTTTGATTTATGGTTCTTATCAATTTATTTAATTATTGATATTCATGTTATTTTCTCACAGTTTATTGCTTGTATAATTTGTATGCCGCTGCACATTCACACAACATGTAATTTAAAAGAGGGTCAAACACCAAGTGAGATTCTTTTTCAAGCTTAATGGCCCATAAAATAGAACATGTCAGAATAAGTCAAAATTATGTTTCTCTTTCGTTCACTGAGGGACACAGCTCCATGTCTTCTAGACCCTTGGGCTTATGCTGCTCTCTCTTCAGGAATAGGACTAGGCGGAAACAATTTTGGCTACGCCCCTGAGGCAGTCCTAGGGGGTATACCATCACTTCCTGCTATTGGACTTCAGTTATGCGTTCCTTCCTAAGGTTGTCTCGGGGTTTCATTTGAATGAAGATATTTTGTTGCCGTCCTTATGTCCTAAGCCAAAACATCCTAAAGAAATTGCTCTACATTCCTTGGATGTAGTATGGGCAATTTGGGTGTACCTGGCGGTGATTGAGTAGATTCGGAAATCCGATTCTTTATTTGTTCTTATGGATGGAACTCGTAAGGGGCAGGCCGCATCTGCTGCGACCATTTCCAGATGGATCAAGCAGACGGTGGTGCAGGCCTAGTCTATTAAGGGTCAGGTTCCTCCTTTCCCTGTCAAGGCACATTCTACGAGGGCGCTTAGTTCCTCTTGGGCCTTCTGTCATCAGGCGTCAGTGTTTCAGCTGTGCAAGGCGGCTATGTGGTCATCTGTACACACATTCACAACATTTTAAAAGGTGGATGTACTTGCATCTTCGGATGCTGCTTTTAGCCGCAAAGATTTACATGGCTACGGTTTCAGAGGCTCCCGCCTCTCGAGGGTGTATTTTTTCCTGGTGGGGAGCTCCAGGTGTTCCTGGTTGAGCTCCTGTTTTACCTGGTTGGCTATGTTTAGCCTTGTTGGGAATCATGTGTATTGCTATGTTTTTCTTGCCCCTCATGTTGACACTACTTTGGGACACCCCAAGGGTCTAGAAGACATGGAGCTGTGTCCATCAGTGTACGAAAGAGAAAATTGGATTTTTGTCTTACCGTAAAATCCTTTTCTGATGCCTGATGACGGAAGGCCCAGGAGGCACTAAGCGCCCTCGTAGAATGCACTTTAACATGGTAAGGAGGAACCTGGCCCTTAATAGAATAGGCCTGCACCACCGTCTGCCTGATCCATCTGAAAATGGTCGCAGCACATGCGGCCTGCCCCTTACGAGGTCCATCCGTAAGAACAAACAAAGAATTGGATTTCCCAATTGACTTAATCACCACCAGGTACACCCGAATTGACCTGACTACATGCAAGGAATGTAGAGCAATTTCTTTAGGATGTTTTGGCTTAAGTCAAGTCAAGTCAAAGCTACTTTATTGTCAATTCTTCCACATGTACAATACATACATACAGAGAATCGAAATTACATTACTACATTACGCATAGACCCCCGGTGCATACAGATAACACTAACAATACAGCCCAAAAATCTAAAAACACCAAAAAAATAAATAAAAATACGGTTAAATAAAAACAACGCAATGCACATGGCAAATAAAGTGCAGACCAATGACGTTCCTTAAGACATGAGGACGGCAACACAATATCTTCATTCAAATGAAACCCCGAGACAACCTTAGGAAGGAACGCCTGACAGGGTCATAACTGAAGTCCTATTGCAGGAGGTGATGGTATACCCCCTAGGACTGCCTCGGGGCGTAGCCAAAATTGTTTCCGCCTAGTCCTATTCCTGAAGAGAGAGCAGCATAAGCCCAAGGGTCTAGAAGACATGGAGCTGTGTCCATCAGTGAACCTCAGAGAAAAGGATTTTACGGTAAGACAAAAATCCAGTTTGTTCAATGCAAGGGTATAAGAAAATTGGTAAAATCACCAAACATTCCACTGCTCCAGCCCCACACTCGCTGCTGCCCAACATTCTTCGGGAGGGGGTTTAAGTAGTGTGCTCACACTGTAAACACTTCCCTGCAGAGAGGCTCTTTGCCCTAAAAGGGATGAGTAAGGTGAATTAGCTAAAAATCATTTTGCCAACAAAGTCTCCTAAATTTTTTGCTGAAACAAAACTCCTAGTTTTGCTAATTGATCTAAAAAAGTCAACAAATTTAGAGGGTAGATTTTCTTGCGTTCATTTTTTTTTTTTTTTTTTCTCTATTTTTTGTGTGTTAGATTGTTATTTGTGTAATATCTCTCTAAATTTTTTATTTACTTTTTTTTCACTGTTTTTTTCTTTCTGTTAAAAATAAAAAAGGAAAATACTGAGACTAACAAGGGTTTTTGGTACAGCAACGTGTCTAGTTAATGGCATTTCCATAGCCCTCAGAAGCAATATCATACTGTATATAGCAGTAATGGAGAACCTTGGCACCCCAGATGTTTTGGAACTACATTTTCCATGATGCTCATGCACTCTGCAGTATAGTTGAGCATCATGGGAAATGTAGTTCCAAAACATCTGGGGTGCCAAGGTTTGCCATCACTGGTATATAGCCATGCAATCCATTTTAAAACCACCTTCATTTTGCATTTCCAATTGACCCCAATGCATTTCGCATTAGTGAAATTTCAAAATGGTGAAATTGCCCCAATATCACCTAGATTTTCCTATCACATATCATACAAGCCATTTTAAAGGGGTTGAAAAGTCAGAAGGTTTTTTTTGTCTTAATGCATTCTATGCATTAGGATAAAAAGCCTTCTGTGTGCGGCAGCACCCCTCAGCCCCCCTAATACTGATCTGAGCCCATCTCTATCTGGCGATGTCCATGAGTGCTTCAGCCGTCCGGAACTCTCTCTCCTGATTGGCTGAGACACAGCAGCAGCGCCATTGGCTCCCACTGCTGTCAATCAAACTCAGTTAGCCAATCAGGAGAGAGAGGGGGCAGTGCCAAACTGCAGCTCCGTGTCCGAATAGATACATTGCCCTGCAGCTTGGCTCCTCTACCCCCATAGGAAGCTGCTTGCTGTGCAGGCACTCAACAGGAGGGAGGGGCCAGGAGCTCCAGAAAGGGGCCCAAGAAGAGGAGGATCTGGGCTGGGCTGCTCTGTGCAAAACCAACTGCACAGGGGAGGTAAGTATAACATGTTTGTTATCTTAATAGAAAAAGAAAACAAGACTTTACAATCACTTTAAGAACAACTTATAAGTGAGGCTTCATAGTTGACTGTATTTGGCACCAAGAAGACAAGACCCCACTCCCGTTACTGTCCTGGTAGAACACCGACTCTCCTGCTGAGGCTGAACCCTCCGCCATTTTGTGCCCCACTCCGTGTCAGAGGCCTCCACACACAACATTCCCAGTCGTTAACCTTCATATCCCCAAAGGAAGGAGGAGAAGCGGTTTAAATTTAAGCTGTGTAGGGGGGGGGGGGGTTCACTGTCAGGGCAATAAGGATGTGGAACTGTCTTCCACAATTCGTGGTGTCAGCGGGAAGCATTGATAGCTTTAAAAGACTCTTGGAGGTGCATCTTAGTGAACACAACATACAGGGATTTGGGAAATGATTATCGACATTGACACATGTACACCTACACAGGTTGAACTGGATGGACTAGTTTCTTTATTCAACCTTACCGACAATGAAACTATGAAAAGTACTTTAATTTAACTTTAATTATGAAATAAGGAGATTGCATGACAGTCACATTACAAGGAAATACATTTTGGATTCACTTGACATTAGACAGTCAATCACATTTAGTGGACAGTTCGCAGTAGTCACATGTGAAAGCATATATAGCAGCTCAGCAACCACAAAGCAATGTCCATAAAGCCATGGATGAGTGAGTTTGTGGTGGAGGAACTTAACTGGCCTGCACAGAGTCCTGACCTCAACCCGATAGAACACCTTTGGGATGAATTACAGCGGAAAGAGTGAGCCAGGCCTTCTTGTCCATATCAATGCCTGACCTCACAAATGTGCTTCTGGAAGAATGGTCAAACATTCCCATAGACACACTCCTAAACCTTGTGGACAGCCTTCCCAGAAGAGTTGAAGCTGTTATAGCTGCAAATGGTTGGCCAACCCAATACTGAACCCTACGGACTAAGACTGGGATGCCATTAAAGTAAATGTGCGTGTAAAGGCAGGCGTCCCAAAACTTTTGGTAATATAGTGTATGTGTATATGTGGGTGCTGACTCACCCATGACATCACTGCAGGAGAACTCTACCTAAAAGGAGCCTAGCACCCGATGACACTGTCTGCTGTAACCTGACAATATTCTGGTACATAGCCACCTAGTGACAAAGTAGCTAACTGCACCTGCCTACACACCTTTAAAGAGGCTAAGTCAAACTATTCCTAAAACATGTTCCTTCCCCATTAAAAACCTATATAAAAGAGATGTGCATACTTACCTACTTTTCATCCACTCTGGTCCAGGCAGCTCCATGCCGTCACCCATAGTCTCCCATGACCCAGCCGTTGACCAAGCTCTCTCTCTTCTACCCTGAAGCAGCCGCTGACTGAAACAGGGGAGCTGGGGCTGGGGGATCACGTAACTAGACTGCAGCAGAATAAAATAGGTAAGTGCGCACATTTTTTTTTTTTATACAGCAGAGGTAGGAGAGGGGGGTAGCAGTGCTGTATTTTGGCCTAGGCCGTCAAGGCCCAGGCCTAGGGCGGCACTTTGCAGGGGGGCAGCAAAAAAGCCGTTCCCCTCCACCTTAGACTCTATTGGCCACTGAATGCTAGAGCTGCCTCTCTCAGCCCCCTCTCTCTCTACCACCTCCCCTCTCTCTTTCTCTCTCACCCCCCCTCTCTCTCTCGCCCCCCCTTCTCTCCCTCTCTCTCGCCCGCCCCTTTCTCTCTCTCACCCCCCTCTCTCTCTATAACCCCTCCTCTCTTGCGCTCTCTCTCTCACCCCCCTCTGTCTCTCACGCCCTCTCTCTCACCCACTCTCTCTCTCTCACCCCCCTCTCTCCCCCCTCTCTCTCTCCCAACCCTCTCTCTCATCACCCCTTCTCTCTCTCTCATCCCCCTCTCTCTGTCACCCCCTGTCTCTCTCTGTCTCTAATCCCCCCTCTCTCTCTCTCATCCGCCCTCTCTCTCTCATCCTCCTCTCTCTCTCATCCTCCTCTCTCTCTCCCTCCCTCCATCACCCACCCCTCTCTCTCTCTCCCACCCTCTATCCCCCCCCCCCCATCTCGTGATATCTCAGGGGTTCATGCTGGGACTTGTAGACCTTCAATTTTGGAGGGAGTCAAATCCGTTAAAAAGGAAGGAGTGGGGCAAATTTATATAGGAGGGGGAGGGGGGGCACCCAATTTTAGTCTTGCCTAGGACAGCACAAAACAAAAACACACCACTGGGGGGTAGGGAACTTTTTAAGAAGAGTTAGACTTTTCTTCCACTTTCATTTTGCATTCTCTTAATGGATTTTGCCAAATTGGTGAAATTTTACCAATATCTCCTGCATTTTCACCAAAATTTAGAGGAAATGAAAACTCCCGATTTCACTCATTCCTACTCTTTAACATTTATTGACAAGGGAGGCCAACTCCTCCAGGCATCTGTTCCTAAAATGCTTTTCACTCCTCCCACGGAGATTGTTGGCAGAACTAAACTGTATTTGAGTACCAAAAAACTGAAGTTGCTATTTAATTAATTTTTAATATTCAAAGCAAACTTACCCATCCACCCTTCTTACAAAATATCTCTATTTGGGGAAAGTGTGTAAACCTCTATCTTCTGTACCCCTGAAGAAAAGTGGCAACCACCTGAAACGCGTCGGGCACATGAGGAACACCCATTCCCCCATTCTAAGTTGTAATTCAGTTTGTGTCTTGACTTTAATTTTGGCCGTGATATTTTTATATATTATTTATTATATATTATTGTGTTCAATTGTATGACACATTCTCTATGTGTCATTATGTATATATTGACCTATTTTTTATCATGTCATAAAAAACATTTACATTTTATCCAATTTTGGTTAGCGGTCGCCTTTATAATCCCAATATATATATATATATATATATATATATATATATATATATATATATCTTTTGTCTACATTTCCAGGGATGACGGCTACCCCTATCCAGGACCTTAAGTAATTGGTATTATTTTTGTAACTTAGTATTAAAGTATTAAATCGCCTAAAGTGACCCAACATCCATAGCAAAAACCATAATTTATTTAGGATCACCACAGCTCAAGCATGTACATTCAGATACTGGAGCGCACAATTTATATCAAACCCCCCCCTGTTAATAAGTGTCACGTATAATCGCTGTAGCATGTGCGTGCGCACATGCGTGCACATCACGCAAAATAATACATTTCCATTTGCTTGTTCTTGCTGCATCACTATGCGATCGTACGTGCATATCCGTTAGTAAATCAGGCCCCATGGGAGAGGTTTATCAGCTTTCCCCGACAAAGAGCCAGAGCAAAACAGCAGCAATGAGATTAGACAGATTTACTACAAGATCACGGGATTATTTATTAATTCCTTCCTCATCTGTTAAAAATGTAACACTGCACCAATTTAAAAACATGCCCCTGACCACATTTTTACCTGTGCAAAGCTGAACTGACAACCGCAAAAAAAAAATTCAAACGTTAACCCCCTAACCCTGTATATTAAAGATCTAAAGCTGTTTTAGTCTAGGGGGCGTGTAAGAGAGAGACCTTATTTCTTGGTTATTTCTTGGTTCCTCAGGCTTCCTTACCGCTGGTTCCTAGGTGGACAACCTATCCCACAAAGCCACTCCTCTTCTTAGGTCATGTTGCCCCCCCCCCCCCCCCCGGTGCCATCTTGCCCACTTTCAGTCCTGCATTGTTTGTGATGATGTATAGGGCCTGTCCAGTTTCCAGGGCTGAGGGGGGAGGGGTAGGGTAAGTATTCCTCTACCTTATAGACTAAATGAGTATTCAATTCTTAATATATGGGGTTTAGGACAGCCACATGGATTTTTTTTATAGCTGACTCAGTTTTGGGTAAGAGCCATAAGGAGCTTAGGGGCGCCACCCCCCCTAGTTTTCAGCGCCGCCCCCTGGACTAATGCCTTTCTATTAGGTCTTTTTTTTCCCCAAGCACATGATTAGGATGTACGCAAGTGGGGCGCAGGATGTACTCAAGTGGGGCGCAGTGAACCCTCCCACTTGTGCTACTAGCCAATCTATTTTTGCTATTGGTTTCCTGCTTCTCCTCCCAGCCTATCAGGACAGGAGGAGGATCTAAAGAAGATCGGGTTGGCCACATGATTAGAGCCTGAGGCTCTAATTGGCTTGAAAAAGGATGTACATGGGGTGCAGTGAACCCTCCCATCCACTCTCCTGAACACCTGTGGTATCAGATCTTCTTATACAAAATCAGTATCTGACCTCAACTCTACTGAACACCTTTGGGATCAGATCTTAAATCAGTACTTGACTTCAACTCTACTGAATACCTCTGGGATCAGGTCTTCTCATTAAACATCAGTACCTGACCTCAACTCTCCTGAACACCTTTGGGATCAGGTCTTCTCATTAAACATCAGTACCGGACCTCAAATCTCCTGAACACCTTTGGGATCAGATCTTCTCATCCAAAATCAGTACCTGACCTCAACTCTCCTGAACACCTTTGGGATCAGGTCTTCTCATTAAACATCAGTACCGGACCTCAAATCTCCTGAACACCTTTGGGATCAGATCTTCTCATCCAAAATCAGTACCTGACCTCAACTCTACTGAACACCTCTGGGATCAGCTCTTCTCATTAAACATCAGTACCTGACCTCAACTCTCCTGAACACCTTTGGGATCAAATCTTCTCATCCAAAATCAGTATCTGACCTCAACTCTCCTAAACACCTTTGGGATCAAATCTTCTCATCCAAAAACAGGACCTGACCTCCACCCTACTGAACATCTTTGGGATGAACTGGGATGGCGATTGTAAGCCAAGTTCCCATGGACACACTTTAAAATCTTGAAGAAATCCTTTCCAGATGAGTTTTTTTTTTAGACACAAAGAGGCCAGCTTCATAATAATGTCCATGGTTTTGGAATGGGATGTCCAACAAGTTCATATAGATGTGATGGTCAGGTGTCAACAAACTGTTGACCTCATAGAATATTTCCTAGTTAAAGGTCTAATTATGTATGTAAAGCAAACTTTTATTACAAGACTAAAACACTGTCCACTACACAGTCTAGTAAAATCCATTAAATTCTTGTAAACCAAGTCAAAATCACTTTTCAAGGATCCATATTGGAATAGTTTAAAGCTTATGCCAGACAAACAGCTAAATACATAGATGATGTACGCACAAGGTAGCTGTTTTACTCGCCAAAGGTTGTGGGCATTTGCATCACTTCCATATTCGCTTGAATGGGTTGCATTTCGTGGGCTTGCCACCCAGCGATAAAGATATGTTAGATAATTTTTTATGTGGGGCATCGTGACCACGGCATGTGAACACCTGTTTGCTACCATTGCAGTTTCGGAGGGGCACTAAAAACACTTAACCATGCATTTTTAATGACCCTCAAATCTAAAATCACGGGCACCACAATGCACAACAGTATGCGTTGCAAAGGAGTGACGTTTGAGATATATACTGTATACTTATCGGCCACTTTATTAGGTACACCTGTTGAAATGCATGGTAACACAAATTGCTAATCAGCCAATCACATGGCAGCAACTCAATGCATTTAGGCAGCTTAACGTGGTGAAGACAACTTGCTGAAGTTCAAATGGAGCATCGGAATGGGGAAGAAAGGTGATTTAAGTGACTTTGAACGTGGCATGGTTGTTGGTGCTTGACGGGCTGGTCTGAGTATTTCAAAGCTGCTGATCTACTGGGATTTTCACGCAAAACCGTCCCTCGGGTTTACAGAGAATGGTGGGAAAAAGAGAAAATATCCAGTGAGCCGCAGATGTGTGGAGGAAAATGCTGTGTTGATGTTGGGCAGGTTAGTTTGAGATGATAGCAAGGCAACAGTAACTCAAATATCCACTCGTTACATCCAAGGTATGCAGAATACCATCTCTGAACGCACAACACATCAAACCTTGAAGCAAATGGGCTATGGCAGCAGAAGACCACACCGGGTGCCACTCCTGTCAGCTAAGAACAGGAAACTGAGGCTAAAATTTGCACAGGCTCACCAAAATGGGACAATAGAAGATTTAAAAAACATTGCTTGGTCTGATGAGTCTTAATTTCAGCTGCGACATTCAGATGGTAGGGTCAGAATTTGGCGTAAACAGCATGAAAGCATGGATCCTTTCTGCATTGCCTCAACGGTTCAGGCTGGTGGTGTAATGGTGTGGGGGATATTTTCTCGGCACACTTTGGAAACCTTCGTACCAACTGAGCATCATTTAAACACCACGGCCTACCTGAGTATTGTTGCTGACCATGTCCATCCCTTTATGACTACAGTGTCCCCATCTTCTGATGGCTCCTTCCAGCAGGATAATGCACCATGTCACAAAGCTCCAATCATCTCACCACTGGATTCTTCAACATGACAATGAGGTCACTGTACTCCAATGGCCTCCACACTCACCAGATCAGGTCACTGTACTCCAATGGCCTCCACACTCACCAGATCAGGTAACTGTACTCCAATGGCCTCCACACTCACCAGATCTCAATCCAATAGAGCACCTTTGGGATGTGGTAGAACGGGAGATCAGCATTATGGATGTGCAGCCAACAAATCTGCAGCAACTAGGTGATGCTATCATGTCACTATGGACCAAAATCTCTGAGGAACGTTTCAAAAACCTTGTTGAATCTTTTCCATGAAGAATGAAGGCAGGTCTGAAGGAAAAAGGGGGTCCAACCCTGTACTAGCAAGGTGTAACTATTAAAATGACTGGTGAGTGTGTGTGTGTGTATATATATATATATATACACTGCCTGCCAAAAATCACCACCTGGAATTAACTAAGCAACTAACTAAACTAAGCATGCAGTGACTCTCCTATTCTCCTATTGGATAATTACTGCTTGTGCCCAAAGAATGAGGTCAGCTGACTACCTGAATATACTGAATGACCAGGTTATTCCATCAATGGATTTTCTCTTCCCTGATGGCACGGGCATATTCCAAGATGACAATGCCAGGATTCATGGGGCTCAAATTGTGAAAGAGTGGTTCAGGGAGCATGAGACATCATTTTCACACATGGATTGGCCACCACAGAGTCCAGAACTTAACCCCTTTGAGAATCTTTGGAGAAGGCTTTGCCCAGTAGTCTGACTCTCCCATCATCAATACAAGATCTTGGTGAAAAATTAATGTGTGGCTTTTTTTGGTGGCGATTTAATTTTGGCCAGGCAGTGTGTGTGTGTGTGTGTGTGTGTGTGTGTGTGTGTGTGTGTGTGTGTGTGTGTGTGTGTGTGTATATATATATATATATATAGTACAGAGGCGACCCCGGGTCATTGTGTGTTTTAGCAATCTACACCTGGTTTTGGTAAAGACAGGCCTGCTGATTGCACACCTGTGGGCTGGGTTCATATTATTCCCAGGGTTAGCACTCAGAGCTTCCAGTTGGACACGGGTGCACCAGGGCAGACAGGAGGTCTGGGGCCCAGGAGTCAGGAGGACTCCAACCGAAAGAAAACAAGGTCTGTGTATGGGAGTCAGGAGGGCTCCCACCTTCCCTTAGCGAGAGAGTCTGCAGTTGGCAGCCAGAGCATACAGGTCTGCAGGAGGCAGATGTAATCCGCAACAGAGCAGTATGAATCTGATCCCAAGAAAACTACAAGGGACAAAAGGATACTTGTGTTGGTCTAAGAATCAGACCTAAGGCCTAGGCGTGAGGCCTGAAGCAGCCGTGTGGCATGTGAGTAAGCCAGGAGGCTGAATTTACCATGTACAGTAATGGTGGAACCCCTGTGAGGGAAAATTTCTGTTTTGTCAACTTTCTTTATTCCTTTTTTTTAACTTCTTTTTATTGCAAAATATATTGTACAAAACTAAGCCTGTGGGGTATACCCCGGCTTGAGATAACCATAACAACAAACATCTAACTCTACAACTCTACACAAAAGTAGCTGGAGGTCAGAACATTAGACCTCCCCATATGCAATCTGCCCATTACTCAGCAACCGGACGATAAAGAAAAAAGGTATATGTGTTACATTATAAGGAGTCTGCTTTTCCCCTCCCTCTTTCTCCCGCCACGTGACCAGCCCGGGCCCAACACCATAGCTTAATGTAAGGAGGATCCCACGCCTGGGCTCCACCCACCACTGCCAGATACACTTAATTGGGTTTTCTTCCAGGCAAATGCCTGCATGATCAAAGTATTTTAACTAGTGATCGACCGATTATCGGTGGCCAATATGCACTTTCCCCAATATATATCGGAATTGACCTTTGTATTTACCGGTATTGCCGATATTTCGGGAAAGTGCTGTACCGGAGTGATGCCTGCAGCTAGAGGCATCACCCCGGTACCGGCATCCATATAGCCGACGGTCGGCTATCTTGTAATGACAACCGATGCGGCTGAGAAGCTGCTCGGCTGCCATTCTAAGGAGCGGGAGGGGACGTCCCCCCCCCTCCCGCCGCCTTCCGCTGCGGTGGGACAGGAGACCCGGGCATCCTACCTGCAGGGCCGCCGAAGAGAAGACACGATCAAAGCCGCATTCGGCTCTGACCGGGTCTCCATTTTTTTTAATTCGCTGCCGAGTACCCGGAAGTGATGTCATATGACATCACTTCCAGGTACTGGCGGCGCAGAATTCAAAAAACTTACAGCATTCAAAACAGCCAAACTTTTGCATTTTGAATGCTTTTAAGTGCAGAGGAGTGGTTTGGGGTCTTGTAGGCCCCCAGGTCCCTCCACCACAGTACCTGTAGACATTAAAAAAAAAAAATGTAATGTCCGAAAATATCGGCAGATACCGATATTCCGATGACCAAAATATCGGTATCGATATAGAAGCTAAGGGTCGGAGGGATTTCTGATTTCCAATTAAGGGCAATCGCTTTTCTAGCATAAAATAATAGGACGTCAAACAGGGTGTGCGCCGCTTTAGCAGACGCCAGCAGATCCACGAGTCCAAGAAGACAAACGCTAACTGTCGACGGGATCGGTATGGTGGTAAAGCACGAAACGAATCGGGTTACCTCCTGCCAGTAAGAAGCGATCTGAGGGCACTCCCAAAAAATGTGAGAGAAACCTGCAGATTCACAAGAGCATCTCCAACAGGAGGCCGAAACACCAGGATAGATGCGGTGCAGCCGCTGTGGAGTATAATAATTCCTGTGCAGCATCTTAAATTGAATCAAAACATCTCTAGTTGCTATGAGGGGCTTAAAACTTTCTTTATTCCTTTAACCACTTGCCGACTGCCGCAACACTATTTACGTCGGCAGTCAGCCCCTCACAGGCAGAGCGACGTAGGGCTACGTCGCTAGCCTGTGAGGGTCTAGGAAGCGAGCGCGCGCCGCCGGAGGCGCGCTCCCGCGCATGTGACTGGCGGACCCGATGTCCGGCGGGCACTCGCGATCGCCCGTTAGAGCGGGGGGAAAAGGCAGGCGGCTAATGTAAACAAAGCCGCCTGTCATTCTCCCCTGTGTATGAATGGTGATCATGCGGTTCTACTATGTAGGACCGTTGATCACTGTTCATACACCTCAAGCCACAGCCAATCACAGTTAGAATCACGCCCCTAGGGACACACATAACCCCTCCCTCTCAAAAAGTTAACCCCTTCACTGCCAGTGTCATTTTACAGTAACAGTGCATATGTATAGCACTGATTACTGCAGTAATGTCACTGGTAACCCCAAAAGTGTAAAAAATGTCAGTCAAGGGTCCGATCTGTCCGCTGCAATGTCGCAGTACCGCAAAAAAAATTGCAGATCGCCGCCATTACGCGTTAAAAAAAAAAAACAACAAAAATTACAAAAATCTTTCCCTTAGTTAGTAAACGCAATAACTTTCGCGCAAACCAATCAAAATACGCTTTTTGCGATTTTTTTTTACCAAACATTGTAGCAGAAAACAAATTGGCCTAAAATGTTAAAAAATTTTGATTTTTACATTTTTTGTTTTGGGGAATTTCATATAAAAAAATGTTAAAAATATTGTTATTTTTGCAAAATTGACGATCTCTTTTTTGTTTATAGCGCAAAAAGTAAAAATCGCACAGGTGATCAAATACCACCAAAAGAAAGCTCTGTTTGTGGGAAAAAAAAGGACGTCAAATTAGTTTGGGTACAGCGTCGCACGACCGCACAATTGTCCGTTAAAGTCAAGCAGTGCCGAATCGCAAAATAGGCTCTGGTCAGGAAGGGGGTAAAATCTTCCGGGGCTTAAGTGGTTAAATAAAAGTCGGCTGCCATGCCCTTAAAAATGCAGTCTGGACTGACACTACTTCTTCAAATCGCATGCACCATTTGAGTTAAATCACCCTGAATCATTACAATATATATATATATCTATATATATATATCTATATATATGTATATTGTAATGATTCAGGGCAATATATATATATATATATATATATATATATATATATATACATACATATATATAGATAGATAGATAGATAGATAGATAGATAGATAGATAGATAGATAGATAGATAGATAGATAGATAGATAGATAGATAGATAGATATACACAGTTTGTAGATTAAAATAGAAAAATGTGGATTAAAATAGAAGAAAAACTAAGAAGAAAAAACATTACAATACCAGATGGCTTGTGTAGCCATTATAAATATGTTACATTTCTTGCGTTTCTTAGAGATGATGGATTATATTGCGCAATGTGAATGCGCACAAGGAATCGTCTATATTTTCAGATGCAAACCGGTTGGTTTAATAATCTGCGGGATTACTGAAGTAAGCATTAGAGCTTACTGTTTCTCATCCTATAACAAAAAATATAATGCTTTGCTTTCCATGTTCATGCAAATCAAATCACAAGATGACATAGGAATAGAGAAGGGTCGGCTAATTTCGGCCCAAGGGGCAATCAGTATTGAGAGAAGCAGGGACTGTGGTTACCATCTCCCTATGGAATGTGCCCAGTAGTTACAGGAAGAATACGGTAACAGATAAGCCTTGATGACTCAATCGTTTTATCCTTCTACACAACGGTAATGGCTGTGCCAACATTTGTCAAATTAAAATGTATATTTTAGTGGACCAGGTGTAGGAATTCTATATATAGTGATAGGTCTTTCCTTTTTTTTTTTTTAAGCAGATGTGAATCCTAAATTCCTTTATTCCAGCCAGATAGTGCTGCATTGGACAGTATTGCCCAACAAAGGCACACTGTAAAGACAAGAAGACGAGGCAATTTGGCTTGAATCCTATCAGTCCAGTTCAGACCACAGCTCTGCAGTGGTGTGCGCTAAAAAAAGTTAGACACGCTTTATTTTTTTTATTTTTTTTAGCGCAACATGTTGCACTGTGCTACATTACAATGCATTGCAGTAAATAAAAATGAAAGAAGCGTAATTTTGTGTTGTTTTAATAAAGGTAAAAAAGGCGTCAATACAATATGTCAGCACTGCTACCTTCACAGCACACACCAGCTGCCATGGTATAATGCAGCCACTGATGTGAACGAGCTCTACATACCAAGGTTAATCCAGAGTTTATCGTGGGGTTTTTCGAACAATGAGCAACTTCTGACTCTCAGTTATATAAATACTGACCACCAATGTAGGGGGCTTTCTTTCTACTGACCGCCAATGTAACAAGTTTTTTTCCCACTGACCACCAATGTAAGGAATATTCTTCCCACTGACCACCAATGTAAGGAGCATTCTTCCCACTGACCACCAATGTAAGGAACATTCTTCCTACTGACCACCAATGTAAGGGGCTTTCTTCCCACTGGCCACCAATGTAAGGAGCATTCTTCCTACTGACCACCAATGTAAGGGACATTCTTCCCACTTCCCACTGATCACCAATGTAAGGAGCTTTCTTACCACTGACCTCCAGTTTAAGGAACATTTTTCCCACTGACCTCCAATTTTGATAGGCCTGAGGAAGGAGCGCATGCTCCGACAACGCGTCGCCTACGTCATCACGCCCACGCTCTACGCCCAACCCGGAAGTCCGCCGCCGGAGGCGTTGCAGGTGTCCTCGGGGTCCGGATACTGCTCACTCCCGCAGTCGGACGGATCTATGTGGAGCACATCAGCCCCTCCTTGCCCAGGCACTGGATTAATGGATTTTTCCACATACGTTTACCATGCTTTTTAAACGTTTTATCTTGTGAGTACCCAGCATTATTATATGTCAAATAAAGTATTGGTTTTACTGCACTTAGAGTGGCGCTGTTCTTATCTTCCACCAATGTAAGAAGCTTTCTTACCACGAACCTCCAGTTTAAGGAACATTTTTCCCACTGACCTCCAATTTAAGGAACATTCGTCCCACTGACCATCAATGTAAGGGACATTCTTCCCACTGACCACCAGTGTAAAGAGCTTTCTTTCTACTGACCTCCAATTTAAGGAGCATTCTTCCCACTGATCACCAATGTAAGGAACATTCATCCCACTGGCCTCCAATTTAAGGGGCATTCTTCCCACTGACCTCCAATTTAGGGAACATTCTTCCCACTGACTACCAATGTAAGGAGCGTTCTTCCCACTTACCACCAATGTAAGGAGCTTTCTTCTCACTGACCACCAATGTAAGGAGCATTCTTCCCACTGTCCACCAATGTAAGGAGCTTTCTTCCCACTGATCACCAATGTAAGGAGCATTCTTCCCATTGACCACCAATGTAAGGAACATTCTTCCCACTGACCACCAATGTAAGGAACATTCTTCCCACTAACCACCAATGTAAGGAGCATTCTTCCCACTAACCACCAATGTAAGGAGCTGTCTTCCCATTGACCACCAATGTAAGGAGCATTCTTCCCACTGATCACCAATGTAAGGAGCATTCTTCCCACTGATCACCAATGTAAGGAGCATTCTTCCCACCGACCTCCAATTTAAGGAACATTTTTCCACTGACCTCCAATTTAAGGAACATTTTTCCACTGACCACCAATGTAAGGGGCATTCTTCCCACTAACCACCAATGTAAGGGGCATTCTTCCCACTAACCACCAATGTAAGGAGCATTCTTCCCACCGACCTCCAATTTAAGGAACATTTTTTCACTGACCTCCAATTTAAGGAACATTTTTCCACTGACCACCAATGTAAGGAGCATTCTTCCCACTGACCACCAATGTAAGAGGCATTTTTCCCACTGACCTCAAATGTAAGGAGTAATATTCCTACCAACCTCCAATGAAAGGGGTATTCTTCCCACTAATCACCAATGTAAGGAGCATTCTTTCCATTGACCATCAATTTAAAGCGGAGTTCCGGGCACAAAAAAGATTTTTTTTTTTTGTGCCCCTCCGCTAGGTATGCCTCACCTGAAAAGGAATTGGATAGTTATTTTTTTTTTTTTTGTTTACTCACCTTTTTATTGAAGATCGTAAATACTCACCTATGACAGCTTCCTCCTCCAGCGCCGAGGCTCACCCCGTCACTTCCTGCCTCGCGATGATTCCTGGGAGCTAAACGTCATAGCTCCCAGGAATCAATGCGACGGCACCGGCCCCGCTCGTCATTTCCGGGCGACGCCGCATTCCCCTGCTAAACAGCTTCTGGGCATGCCCAGAAGCTGTTTAGGAATGCGGCGCCGCACCGGAAGTGACGAGAGGGGCCGGTGCAGTGCATTCTGGGACACGAAGACGCGGAAGAAGACAGAGAAGATGACCGCGCCGGCTTCAGCTGCCCACAACCGAGATGGAAACGCTGTGGAAGAAAATTTCTAAGTAAGTATTTCTTCTTACAGGTAAGTGCGAACCGGGACAGATCAGAGGCTAGCCATTGTGGAATGTGCTAGCCCTGACTGTCCCGGGGGTATGTTCAGAAAAAAATCGTTTCTCTGCCCGGAACTCCGCTTTAAGGAACATTCTTCCCACAGACCTCCAATTCAGGGACATTCTTCCCACTGACCTCCCATTTAAGGAACGTTTTTCCACTGACCACCAATGTAAGAGGCATGGAGAATGAAATATCCAACAAGCTCATATAGGTGTGATGGTCAGGAGTCCACAAACCTTTTGCCATATAGTGTAATTTTTTTTTTTATAGCGCTTTTCTATCAAACTGAAGGTGGCAGGGTTTTCCCCCAGTTTTTTTGATTTCTCAGTTTTCCTCCTAAAAACATACACATGGTGACAGATGGACCATGAAACCAACATCAAATCCTCAGGTTTATTCAGTTGTAAAAAACAGAAGTGTACAAAGATTACATTGTATTTTATCCGTAGATTAGAAAAAAATACGGTCTTTGCATGTATCAGTTATATCACTTTATCTATGAAAGCAAAATCCAAGGAGTAAGCATCTTACATTGTTACATTTTGCTTTGTAACACTCTATCGTTTCATATAGTATTTTATATGTAAATGTATAAAGAATCTACACCTTCCAATGGGGACTACTGCCAGCCATTCTCTACCAGGGTTCCCTCCAGGGGTAACTAAGGGTTATTTGACCAATGGCTGATTGACCACCCATTAAATAGTGCCTGCATAGTTCTGGAACCGATGCCACATTGCCAGCGGGCATGACCCTGGAGACCTATTCAGTTGCCTGTAAGGGTGGCAGTTCTTCCAGCTGACCACAGATGTACATTTCCCACTGACCTCCAGTGAATTGGTTTTAGCAGGGATTCCCCGAGACCTGAAAATGGTTTTCCAGGTTCCTTTGGGCTATAAAAAGGCTGAGAAAAGCCGGTCTAAGCTCTTCTTCACACTATTGCAAATTGTCGTGCGTCTGTCTTAATGCTGCCATGAACAACAATAGAAATCCTATTAGTTTCTATGGTGCCTGTTTACATCAATGCAATGCGATTTTAAAAGGTACAGCAGCTTCTCCTGGTGCAACACAGCGCCAATGCATGCATGCATTGGTGCAGTTTTGTGCTTAACATTCAGTCTCTTCCTCCTAGCAACAATGATGTCACAGCAGATTTTGCTAGTCATTGGCTGAAACGAAAATGCATAAACATGCTACAAAAAGGCACTGAAAGAGGCATGATTATGCAGCAGCACTAGAGTGAGCTCAAGAGGAATTCCCCTCACTTGGTACAGATTTTCAATCTATACAGGACAGGACGTCAATGAACATTTCCTATAGGTTTATATGTCTATAAGTCTCTATCTATACAGATTTCCCCATAATTTCCTGTTGTATCTATACAGGATGGGACGTCAATAGAAATTTCCCATATAAATGTCTCTATCTATACAGATTTCCCATAATTTCCTGTTGTGTTTACTGGACGGGACATCAATAGAAATTTCCCATATGTCCATATGTCTATACCTATACAGATTTCCCATAATTTCCTGTTGTGTCTACAGGACGGGATGTCAATGGAAATTCCCCAAATGTCTCTCTGTCAATATGTCTCTATCTGTACAGATTTCCCATCATTTCCTGTTGTGTCTATACAGGACAGGACGTCAATAGAAATTTCCCATATTTTTCTATGCCTAAATGTCTCTATACAGATTTCCCATCATTTTCTGTTGTGTCTGTATAGGATGGGACGTCAATGGAAATTTCCCTTATGTTTCTATGTCTAAATATCTCTGTACAGATTTCCCATCATTTCCTGTTGTGTCTACAGGATGGGACGTCAATGGAAATTCCCCATCTGTCTCTCTGTCAATATGTCTCTATCTATACAGATTTCCCTATCATTTCCTGTTGTGTCTACAGAACGGGACATCAATGGAAATTTCCCATATGTTTCTATGTCCAAATGTCTCTACCTATACAGATTTCCCATCATTTCCTGTTGTGTCTACAGGATGGGACGTCAATAGAAATTTACCATATATTTCTATGTCTAAATGTCTCTATCTGTACAGATTTCCCATAATTTCCTGTTGTGTCTACTAGACGGGATATCAATAGAGATTTCCCTTATGTTTTTATGTCTAAATGTCTCTATCTATACAGATTTCCCATCATTTTCTGTTGTGTCCTCAGGACGGGACGTCAATGGAAATTCCACAAATATGTCTCTATCTGTACAGATTTCCCATCATTTCATGTTGTGTCTATACAGGACGGGATGTCAATAGAAATTTCCCATATGTTTCTATGTCTAAATGTCTCTGTACAGATTTCCCACCATTTCCTGCTGTGTCTACAGGACAGGACATCAATATAAATTTCCCATATGTTTCTATGTCCATATGTCTCTATCTTTACAGATTTCCTATAATTTCCTGTTGTGTCTACAGGATGGGACATCAATGGAAATTTCCCATATGTCTCTATGTCCATATGTCTCTACCTATAATAATATTAATAATAATAACCTATACAGCTTTCCCATCATTTCCCGTTGTGTCTACAGGATGGAACGTCAATGGAAATTTTCCATATGTTTCTATGTCCATATGTCTCTATACAGATTTCCCATCATTTCCTGTTGTGTTTATATAGGACAGGACATCAATAGAAATTTCCCATATGTTTCTATGTCCATATGTCTCTATCTGTACAGATTTCCCATCATTTTCTGTTGTGTCTATAGGACGGGACATCAATGGAGATTTCCCATAGGTTTCTATGTCCATATGTCTCTATCTATACAGATTTCCCATTATTTCCTGTTGTGTCTACAGGAAGGGATGTCAATGGAAATTCCCTATATGTCTCTATGCCCATATGTCTCTATCCAAAATGGAACTGGTTTTGACTTTAGATATTATTTAGTGTATGGAATTATTTCTCCACTATCCATGTTTCCATAAAGCTGAACTCCAGGCAAACAGCTAGATACACAGCTGAAATACATGTATGGGAGCTGTCTTTGCTGTCAAAGGACTTGTATTTCAGTTCATCCCATCCTGAGATTTACACAGCTCTACCAAACAGTACATCCAGCCCGCTGACTTTATTTCTTTCCTCGGTAAGTGAGGCAACACAGCTAGAGTACGTCCCATCACCCTCTCCATGTAACAAGGGGTTACATGAGACTGAAATTTGTAAACTAAAAAAAATTCTGTGAGGGATGTGTATTCCCCCATATTTTACCTATATGGTATGTTGTGGCTTCTTTGGGGCACCTCAAAAGTCCATGCTGGTATAGACAATTGGAGTTTTTTTTCATTAAATTTGGATGTGGTGCCCCCCCATTGTGTACCTAGGAGCTTCCCATACCTCCATAATTTTGGCATCCGGCACCAGTCAATCAAGACAGCCAAAGATTACCACCTGGAAGAGGCTGGGGAGAAGATGAAGGTGGCAACAGGGGACATCACTGGTGTCGGACCGTTGGAGCATAGGTAGGTATTCTTGCCTTTAGCTCCTCATTAAATCAATACACAACTAAATATATTGGTGCTTATAGAGCAGTGGTCTCCAAACTGCGACCCTGGGGCCGGATGTGGCCCTTTGCTTGCCTTTATCTGGCCCTTGAGGCATTATTCCTGCCATTGACACCAACAATGGGGCAGCATTCCTTCCACTGACATCCACATTGGGGCGTAATTTCTTCTACTGACAACAAACATGGGGCAATATTCCTCCAGACACCAACTAGTTCTCCCCCTAATACCAAAGATGGGGCATTGTTTACTCCCACTGGGCACAGTCCGACCCTCCTAAAGTCTAAAGGACAGTAAAATGGCCCTTTCTTTTGAAAGTTTGGAGACCCCTCTTATAGAGTTTGCCTAGAGTTCAGCTTTAATAGGAACCATTTTGGTTTAACATGGCAATGCACCTGCTCTGTGCACTTGTAGTGCCATGGATTGTGAACGGAACCTAAACCATTGTACAGTAAAGCCCAACACACTGCAGCACACCACAAAGAATATACTTGCGTTGTGGTGCTCTACATTGCTAAAAAAATAAATAAAAAAAGGCCATGTGCATTTTTTCACCCATTGTGGTGCATTGGCAGACCATTCACAATGCATGTTTTTGCGTGACGTGCGTTCACAATAACACATCGCAATTGTTTAATATGTGAATGAGCCCTGAGGGAAATCCCCAAGTTTCCCCATTGAAAGATTTCCCTGCTATTTCTCTTCTGGTGACAACTCAAAATTTGGGATTTTTTTTTCTCACTTTTAATCCTGGTGACTGGTGGTCAACAGGACATATAGAAGGGTTGAACCTCCCCAGTGGGGACACCACACAGCGATAAAAACCTGACAGAGTTACTAACACCTTACTACTCTTTTTAAAACCCCCAAGTTTTGGCTTCAGATAAATTTTAATTAGGGGAAGAATGGAAACCTTTGGTCTGGGAATAAAAAAAAAACGTATCAAGTGGCCCTTTTTATGGTAGAAGTAGATTTTTGTGGGCTACAAAAAAGGGGTCTACATGTGCCATGGTTGCCCATTGATTAGCAGGCATAGTAAAATGTAGGCAATCAAGCATTAGCTTCCTTCAAGGCATTTAGTCTTCAAAAGATGTTGGTGCGGAAAGATGGGTCTGGACGAGGTGGCTATATGTCCAGCATGTATCAATGTCCATAGGTCCCACTGTGATTGATGGCTGAATGATAAAGTAGCTCAAACACTATGACTATGCCTTGTGGGCGTAGCCTTGGAGGAGCTGAGGCCGAGGCCATAATTAATCTTCACCTAACACGTGGGTCAACTGGAGTCTGGTGTCTTTTTTTTTGCAGCATTACTTATTGGTCTTGGATGGGCTCTGTAGATGTCATCACCTGGATTTCAGTAGATCACCAGAGCATTGCCATTGGCGCTTGGAGCTGCACTCTAAGATACTTTATGGGGTTGTAGCATTACTTATTGGTCTTGGATGGGCTCTGTAGATGCCATCACCTGGATTTCAGTGGATCACCAGAGCATTGCCATTGGCGCTTGGAGCTGCACTCTAAGATACTTTATGGGGTTGTAGCTCCACTCATACATTTCAGATTAGTCATGGCCCAAGAGCCCCGACCCCCCACCCACCCACTAGTTCTGTCCTCCCCTAAATTGGATACATGGTATGGGGTTGCAAATGTAAGATAATAACTATGTTCCTACAAAGTTCATGAATCGTCAAAAATATTCAGTCGAAAATTGTTTTGTATCTAAATACAAGTTGAATTGAGAATGGATTAAATTTTAAAAAAATGTTTCCGGTGCCACATGTATGCTGCCATAGACTGGCACCAGGAAGGAAAAATGAAGGTAAGTATTTGATATAATTTTCCTTTTTCCTGGCACCAACATGGCAGCATACATGTGGTATGTTGCTGCCATGGATTGGCCACAGGAAAGAAAAATTACGATAAGAATTTGATACAATTTTCCATTTTCTGGACGCCAACATGGCAGCATACATGTGATACTTTGCTGTCATGGATTGGCCACAGGAAAGGAAAATTGCTGTAGGTGGTATGTTGCTGCCATGGATTGGCCACAGGAAAGAAAAATTATGATAAGAATTTGATACCGTTTTCCATTTTCTGGGCGCCAACATGTCAGCATACATGTGGTACTTTGCTGCCATGGATTGGCCGCAGGAAAGGAAAATTGTTGTAGGTATATGATACAATTTTCCTGGCGCCAACATGGAAGCATACATGTGGCACTTTGCTGCCATGGATTGGCCACAGGAAAGAAAAATTATGATAAGAATTTGATACAGTTTTCCATTTTCTGGGCGCCAACATGTCAGCAGACATGTGATACTTTGCTGCCATGGATTGGCCACAGGAAAGGAAAATTGCTTTAGGTATTTGATACAATTTCCCTTTTTCCTGCCGCCAACATGGCAGCATACATGTGGTACTTTGCTGCCATGGATTGGCCACAGGAAAGGAAAATTAAGGTAAGAATTAAATACAATTTTTTGTTTTCCTGGCACCAACATGGTAGCATACATGTGGCGCTTTGCTGCCATGGATTGGCACCAGGAAAGGAAATTACTGTAGGTATTTGATACAATTTTCCTTTTTCCATGCGCTAACATGGCAGCATACATATAGTACCTTGCTGCCATTAATTGGCACTAGGAAAGGAAAATTACGGTAAGAATGGAAAAAAATTTTTGGTTTTCCTGGCACCGACGTGGCAGCATACTGTATATGTGGTAGAGTGCTGCCATGTATTGATGCCAGTAAAAGAAAATTACAATAAGTATTTGATACAGTTTTCATTTTTTTCCCATTGGAGAGATTCCATTTTACTTTCTGTCCTACTGACACAACAGGAAGCGATAGGAGATTTTCCCTCACTTACCAGAACAAATGTTGCCACACGGAACAGATTTCAATGCTCTTGCCATTCTGGCAGTAACCTAAAATATTGGATTTTCCCCAAGGCAATGGTTGCCTAGACAGACAGAGAGAGTGAGGGCCCATTCACACATATGTGTATTGTGGCGTGCATAGAGTTGGGCCTCGTTCAGATGGGTGTACTACAGCATACACCCGTGCAAGTACTGTGTTTGGCTGCATGGAGATGCACAGGTGTTCCATGCAACCTTGTGCAGGCAGTTCCATTCATGTCAAGTGGCTGCTACCAATTTCTCATCTGTGTGTGCGGCCTTGAATGCACCCACACGGCTCTTAAATTGGGAGCAGCGGCTGTGTCCTTGCAGCTGCTGCATCCCAGTTGACATGACTAGGACTGCCAGCAAAGGGATGCACAGAACACCTGTGCATCCCCATGCAGGCATACACAGCCATTATACTGGTGTACGGCCATGTGTAAACGAGGCCTTAAGGCAGCCCATGTTGTTATGAATGGGTTTCCAACGCACCGCGATGGATGAAAAATTGAGCATGACCTCTTTTTTAACAATGCAGCGCGCCACAACACACATTATATGCACTGTGGTGCGCTGCAGCGTAATGTGTACAGTGCAGCACAATGAATGGCATCACTGCACATAGAGCAGGTGCATTGCCATGCAAGTGTAAATGGACCCTAGACCTCCCCAACAGGGGGCACAAAAATCAATAACCCCTTGTTACTCCATTCAAAACAAAGGAATGTTGCCTTTGGATACACTATAGCTCAATTTATCTCCCAGTGATTGGATATTAATGAGTGTTAAAGGATTGGAACTCTTGACTTCCTTTAGCCCTAGACAGTTTTGTGTGAGACTTTTCCAATAGGACTTTGAAGGAATTGAATTTTGAAGGAAAATCCTGAATTTATTTTATAGGGAAAGCAAGCGTGTGCTATTATTTATAATTCCTTTTTTTATAAATATATTTTTTCTTGCTCATGTGTTTTGGAAAGGGATCCCATTGATCTCTATATAAGCTCATGGAGTCACGGCCCCAAGTAAGTTTCCAAAAATAATCCCAAACCCAACCTATCCAACTTGGGCACAAGCTACAATCGGGGCTGGTTTCGTTTAAGACATGGGTGTCTAACCTTTTGGCTTCTCTGGGCCACATTGAGTGTAGAGAAATTTTCTCGGGCCGCATATAAAATATATACTATAGTTAAGGTATATAAGTAATAAAACGCCGCCGTGCCCTCCCGTGCTGCCGCAACCCCCCACCCAGCCCCCCCAGCACTAATTTAACACAACTAGTGGATGATCCCCTCCGAGGCAGCTTCTGTGGCCGTGCCCCCAATATATAAGCCCCCCTATATAAGCTCATGGAGTCACGGCCCCAAGTAAGTTTCCAAAAATAATCCCAAACGCAACATATCCAACTTTGGCACAGGCTACAATCGGGGCTGGTTTCGTTTAAGACATGGGTGTCCAACCTTTTGGCTTCTCTGGGCCACGTTGAGTGTAGAGAAATTTTCTCGGGCCGCATATAAAATATATACTATAGTTAAGGTATATAAGTAATAAAACGCCGCCGTGCCCTCCCGTGCTGCCGCACCCCCCCACCCAGCCCCCCCAGCACTAATTTAACACAACTAGTGGATGATCCCCTCCGAGGCAGCTTCTGTGGCCGTGCCCCCGACTCAACTTCCTTCCTACCCAGCAAAAAATAAAAAATTGTCAGGGGGCAATGGGCCGCATTGCCTGCAGTTCCGGGCCGCAGGTTGGACATGCTTGGTTTAAGAGATTAGCACACTTTTTGGCCCCTCGTCCCCTATACATTTAAAAGCTTGAAAGCGATGAGCCTATTGGCTTGTGTCCAGAGAACAGGGGGCTGCACGATCATGGGGCCTTTGAGTTCTAAGTATAGTCACCGCAACGCCAAAACTAGTCATCTTTAATCATTGAGCAGCGCTAATTATAATATACAACCTAACCATGGCTCTGTGTCATAGATCTTGTCACTGATACAGCCAATCTTTTAGGCATCCTATCAGTAGGTGTCTTGAAGAAGGCCACGCTTCCCTTCATGCAAGGTCCATCACTATCCCATACAGAGCTAATGCTAAAACAGAATCTTCCCATCAATGGCTTATTTTGCTCATTGGTCCAACCGTTGGCCGTTATTTGGTCAAAAAAGGACCTAAATTGTTTTATTAACACCTTGTGCCACACCTGTTCTTTCATTCTTATGCCATATATTTGAGAATGTTTGCAGCCAACAGAGCCACCATCTCTATTGCCTCAGCAACCATTTTCTACAGTTATCCTGCACCTTGCACGTTGACTTGTACCTTTCTATTGACTATTCCCGGTTCTGCATTTCAGCTTGCACATTTTTCTACATTTCTAAATACCCATCTCATTTTTTTTTTTTTTGGGGGGGGGGGGGGTTTAAGGCACTAGCCTTAGTCTTCTACCCTAAGCCATCAAATCCCTTCCATCCTCCTTCATGCATTCCCTGAGCAACTCTTATTCATCTCACGTACCTATTTCTACCTCTCTCTCCCCTCCAGCCTACCCTGAACAAAGCATCTTCACCATTAGCATCTCTCCATCAGCAGCATCCCTCAATCAGCCAACTCTAGCTCCCACCATCATTTTTTTTTTTTTTTTTAGCTGGCCATTTGCACCATCACTATTTTTCCAAAACGCCTGTTCTACCACCGTCGTCTTAATTTGCAGTTCCCCTCCCACCTATCCCGACCACCTTACCTTTGTGCAGAACAGACTAGCAGGATGGTAGCCAAGGCTGAGATAATTGCTCCAATCCAGCTCTCTTTCCCAAGACTCAACATTTCCACCTGGACCATGGAGTGAAGGGGGGGGGGGGGGGTTTGGACGAAGGGGGGGGGGAAGGGATAGGGGTGGGGGGGGGTCTTGAAATTCTTGCAACCCCCCCTCAGTAAAAATCCAAAAATGCAAAATCCAAATGTCGAAATGAAAAGGAAATCTCCTTGGAAGAAAAGGGGGTCTCTATGCCCTCCCCAAATGGTGGTGGAAGGCAGATAGGAACGGGGTAAGAGTCCACCGAGAGGCTAATCCACTTTTTCCTTGGCAATAGGAAAAAAACCATTGGAATCCAGTCTTCAGCCCTGGGAGACGGATGGAGGGTTGCCTTTTCTTCGGTCTCTATTTGCTCCTTCTTCCTTCGTCTAGTCGTCCATCTGTAATTTTATTTTTTTTGTCGTGGCTCGTACAAACCCGGGTGAAAAAGGGAAGGGGGGGGAAAGGGAAGGTGATCCACAACGAAATGGGTTCCCCTTCTTTTATAGTTCGCTCACCCCCCTTTTTTTTTTTTTAAGTTGCTGGACTTGAGGGGGGCTCCTCGTTTTGCCCCTCTCACACCCCCTCCTCTGCCCTCTTTTTTTTTTTTTCCCTTTCCGTACAGGAGGGGGAAATGAAATGAAACAGAAATGGTAAAAAAAAAAAAAAATAAAGGAGTGAAGGAGGGAGGGGGGGAGGGAGGAAGAGAAAAAGGGTAAGCTTCAGCGCAAGGAGGAGGAGGAGGGATGTTCCATTATATCTGCTGCAGCAGGATCTGACTACTGCACATTGTGTAGAGGGAGGGATGAAGAAAGGGAGGGTGCGACAGAAGAGAGGGGAAGAGATAGAAGGAGGGTACCTATAGAAAAAAAGGAGGGAGTGAAGAGAGCAAAGCAAAAAAAAAAAAAGGAGGCAGGAAATATAGGAAAGGAGGGAGAGAAAGAGAGAGAAAATTCTCTGGGCACATTGGAATTCTGACGTCATAGATGACAGTATTAACCCTTTCCATGCAGCAATCCTTCCCTCTACTCCCCCCCCCCCTCCCCGTTTTTTTTAGGAAAGGATAACTCATTTTCTGGCTAGGATGCAGAGGGGGGGGGGGGGGGAGGATGCTGCGGAGAGGAGCTGTCCCAGGTGCTGAGCCTATTAGCGCACAGTCTGTACTGAGCTGCCAGCATCAGCACCACATCCATGTGCTGGCAATGCGCATGGGCTTTCCTGCATGGGTTAGTTATAATTTTTTTTACGAATCTTCTACAAACACCAAAAAAAAAAAAATATATATATATATAAAATAAAATAACATTAATAATAAAAAAATAAATATATATATATATATATATTGCAAACATTCAAACAGCAGCAAAAATAGCATCCCTGCTCTTCTCCTCTCCCCATGGGTTAGTACTATTTTTTTTTTACGAATCTTCTACAAACACCAAAAAATATATATATATATATATATATATATATATATATATATATATATATATATATATATATATATATATAAAATAAAATAACATTAATAATAAAAAAATAAATATATATATATATTGCAAACATTCAAACAGCAGCAAAAATAGCATCCCTGCTCTTCTCCTCTCCCCATGGGTTAGTACTATTTTTTTTTACGAATCTTCTACAAACACCAAAAAAAAAAAAAAATATATATATATATATATATATATATATATATATATATATATATATATATATATATATATAAAATAAAATAATATTAATAATAAAAAATAATATATATATATATATATACACATTTATATATATATATATTTTGCAAACATTAAAACAGCAGCAAAAATAGCATCCCTGCTCTTCTCCTCTCCCCATGGGTTAGTTCTATTTTTTTTTAACGAATCTTCTACAAACACCAAAAAAATAAATAAATATATATATATATATATATATATATATATATATATATATAATAAAATAATATTAATAATAAAAAATAATAAATAATATATATATATATATATATATATATATATATACATATATATATATATATATATATATATATTGCAAACATTCAAAAATAGCATCCCTGCTCTTCTCCTCTCCCCATGGGTTAGTTCTATTTTTTTTTACGAATCTTCTACAAACACCAAAAAAAAAAAAATATATATATATATACATATATATATATATATATATAAAAAAAATAACATTAATGATAAAAAATAAATATATATATATATATATATTGCAAACATTCAAACAGCAGCAAAAATAGCATCCCTGCTCTTCTCCTCTCCCCATGGGTTAGTTCTATTTTTTTTTACGAATCTTCTACAAACACCCAAAAAAAAAAAAAAAAATATATATATATATATATATATATATATATATATATATATATAAATAATATTAATAATAAAAAAATAATAAATATATATATATACATTATATATATATATATATATATATATATATATATATATATATATATATATATATATATATATATATATATATATATATATATATATATATATTGGAAATATTAAAACAGCAGCAAAAATAGCAATCTCTGCTCTTCTCCTCTCCCCATACGATGTCTGCCGTGCAATTCCTATGGCTTAAAGTCAAACGTCACTGAGCATTGCAAATGATAAGAGAGGTGTGCAAAGAAAAAAGAAAAATTGAATTGCAATTGCTCAGAAGGATCGTACACAGTCTGCCGGTGTATTGGAGGGGAATTGGAACGCTGAGATGCCGATATCTGTGTGCAGTTCTGTTACCAGGGCAATAAGGGAAGCAGCCTGTGTTCTGTAAGAGCTGACTCCATGTTGCATGGAATCCCAGCCCCCCCCAACTGTGTGCAGACTGTGACTACGGGGCCAGCAGAGCAGTCAGTTTGATCAGATGGTGCTAATGGCCCCCCAGTGTGCAAAAGGTGCAGGTGTAGGGTGCTATAGAATAAAACAGAACAGGCTTTGGAATGATACAGAAATGCACAGGCTTATAGAGTGAAACAGCACAGACATTAAAACAATGTAGAATAAAACAGCACAGCCTATAGAATATTCAATGTTGTAATGTGACGCTTGCTTAGATATACATTTACCGGCCACTTTATTAGGTACATCTTGCTAGTATCGGGTTGGACCCCTTTTTGCTTTCAGAACTGCCTTCATTCTTCGTGGCATAGATTCAACAAGGTGTCAGAAACAGTTGGTGTCGATTTGTTGGCTGCACATCCATGGTGCCGATCTCCCGTTTTACCACATCTCAAAGGTGCTCTATTGGATTGAGATCTGGTGAGTGTGGAGGCCATTGGAGTACAGTGACCGGATCTGGTGAGTGTGAAGGCCATTGGAGTACAGTGACCGGATCTGGTGAGTGTGGAGGCCATTGGAGTACAGTGACCTGATGTGGTGAGTGTGGAGGCCATTGGAGTACAGTGACCGGATCTGGTGAGTGTGGAGGCCATTGGAGTACAGTGACCTGATCTGGTGAGTGTGGAGGACATTGGAGTACAGTGACCTGATCTGGTGAGTGTGGAGGCCATTGGAGTACAGTGACCTGATCTGGTGAGTGTGGAGGCTATTGGAGGACAGTGACCTCATTGTCATGGTGAAGAAACCAGTGGTGAGATGATTGGAGCTTTGTGACATGGTGCATTATCCTTCTGGAAGGAGCCATCAGAAGATGGGTACACTGTAGTCATAAAGGGATGGACATAGTCAGCAACAATACTCAGGTAGGCCGTGGCGTTTAAACCATGCTCAGTTGGTACTAAGGGGCCCAAAGTGTGCCAAGAAAATATCCTTCCCACCATTACACCACCGCCACCAGCTTGAACGGTTGATACAAGGCAGGATGGATCTTTTATGTTGTTTACGCCAAATTCTGACCCTAACATCCGAATGTCGCAGCTGAAATTGACAGTCATCAGACCAGGCAACGTCTTTACGATCTTCTTTTGTCTAATTTTGGTAAGTGGAATAGGAGACACTTTGGGCGGGGGGCTTGTGGAACCCAGCTTACCTTAGAGAGGTCAGGAATCTCCTTTTTCAGCTCCCCAGGTCCTCTGTGTAAGTCACCCTGTGTTCTATTAGGGGCACAGGGTAACCAAGAAAATGATGGACAACTACTTAATGGACGCTGAGAACGTGGTTTGGATTACTTCAAACGGGACAGAAATATTTATCAACAGAATACACAAATGTGTGTCTCTCACATTGTATGCCTCCTAGGGTGCAGTCTCTTTGTTAATTGTGTTAATTAAGACCTCTATTGTTTCTGGCAGTCTGCTCATCTCTTGAACATGTGATTAATATTGTGACCACTTAAGTTTGTTATGGAACTATTGTGAGATGTTATGTTTTATGCATATATTAATGTGTATTGTACAGTATTTTGTATTAAGGGTTGTAGGTTCCGGGCAGTCTGGTCACTTAGGCTGGTTTGAAGCGGAGTTCCACCCAAAAGTGGAAACTCCGCTTATCTCTCTCTTTTACCCCTCCAGTGCCACATTTGGCACCTTTTGGGGGGGAGGGGGGGGGAGGAACCTGTTTTTGACTGGCACCCATGCCCACTTCTGTCGGACCTCGCCCCGGCGAGGTAAGTCAAAAGTTCGACCCCCCCTCCTCCTTCCCCGTCGCCGGGCCATTCAGAAAGCGCAGCGCGCATGTGCAGTAGGGAATCGGCTGTAAAGCCACAAGGCTTCACTGCTGGCTTCCCTTACAAGTTGTGGCGGCAGCAGCACCCAAGAGCCATTGTAAACATCGGCTTGGGTGCCGACATCCCTGGATTCCAGGATAGGTAAGTGTCCTAATATTAAAAGTCAACAGCTACACATAGAGTATGTGTAGCTGCTGACTTTTAATTTTTCCATGGGGGGGGGGGGGGGGCTGGAGTACAACTGTAAGTGACTAGTTAATTAGCTCATGCTAATTATATCACTGTCAGCTATTACTGTGTTTCCCCGAAGATAAGCCCTACCCTGAAAATAAGACCTAGCGTGATTTTCAGGGAGGGCTGCAATATAAGCCCTACCCCAAAAATAAGCCCTAGTAAAATCCTTGTAAAGCCTTTGTATAATACGTTTGTAAAAAGATTATATAATGTCCAGTGTGTCTGCTTTTTGTAACTTTATTGTCGAAAATACCTTTTCTCTTTCATTCATTGACGGACACAGCTCCTGATTCTTCTTAACTATTAAGTTATACTGCCCCATACAGGAGTAGGACAGTAGGCAGTATAAAGCTTGACTACACCTATGGGCAGTCCCAGGGGGTATACACTAGGGATCGACCGATTATTGGCAAAGCCGATATATCGAGGGCCGATCTGCACTTTCCCCGATATATCGGAATCGACCACCAAGGTGACCGATATTGCCGATATTTCGGAAAGTGCTTGTACCGGAGTGATGCCTGCAGCTAGAGGCATCAGCCCAGTACCAGAGTCTATAGCCGGTGGTCCGCTGCCTTGCAATGACAACTGATGCGGCTGAGAAGCCACTCGGTTGTCATTACAAGGAGCGGGAGGGGACATTCCCCTCCTCCCACGGCTCGCCTGGGAGGCCGGGGCAACCAGCCTGCACAGCCGCTGAGGACCCAATCAAAGCCGTATTCAGCTCTGATCGGGTCTCCATGCAAAAACCCGGAAGTGATGTCATGACATCACTTCCTGGTACTGGTGCCAGATTTAAACAAATGACAGCATTCAAAACAGCCAAACTTGGCGTTTTGAATGCTTTTAAGTGCAGAGGAGGGGTTTGGGGTCTTTTAGACCCCCAGATCTCTCCACAAGAGTACCTGTCAAAGAAAAAACAAACAAAATGTTTTTAAATGTACAAAAATATCAGCCCATATTGGCCGATACCGATACGCGATGACCAAAATATCGGTATCGGTAATGAAAAAACGATATCGGTCGATCACTAGTATACACCCACACTCAGCTATAGGCGCTCAGTTTTTTTTCTGCCTACTCAGGAGTAAGGACCTAGTTCCTTACTGGGATCTCTGGTCCTGGCAATTTTTTCCTATCTTTGTTACTTTGTTCCTGTGAGAATCTACAATCAACTGTCGGACTGGATAATCTAGATCCAGAGGGTCCCCCCAGTCTGGCCAGCGAGCACACGCAGGCCTTAGCACCGCGCTAGGTCAGCCGCGACATAGCCCCACTGGAAAGGGGTTGGCCTGCGAGGTAAACAACTCGCGAGTGCGGATACGACCTGGCCTCGGCCTGAGTCGCAGCTTTTCTCCTGGCCGACAGCCTCCCCTATTCTGATGGAGCGGTGGTCCGTCAGGTGCCCACCCTGTTCCTGGTATGGTAAGTAGCTGTCCCCTCTCTACCCCTGAAGTGTTTTGGGGTGGACTTGGGCCCCTCCCTGGGACAGTGGGATCCCGAGTTCCCCTCCCCCCCCCCTCTCCGCCCTCTAAAAATTCATGGTGGATGCACTGATTGTGGTCCATTGTGGCACCACAGGTCCTCCACTGTGGCGGGGTTGTTCCCTTTTCCCGCTTACTTTGACAACATTGTCACATATTAGTGGGGATGTCCAAAACGCACTCTTGTGGTCCCTAAGCGTTTTGCTATGCAGTACCCTTTAAGGATTCCCTGCTTAAAAAGTGGACGGTCCCACCTGTAGTGGACTCGCCGGTTTCCAGGTTAAATGAAGCTACCTTAATTCCGGTTATTGACCTGTTGATAGGAGAGCAGAGGCTCTTACCCGCCTTATGTTTCATTATGGCTGGTTTCGCTTCAGCAGGTATTTACCATTGCCCTGGTGTCGCAAACTCTTACCAGTGGGCTAAACATTTATGCCGGGAACAGGAGGGGAAACAGCTTCCCCCTGCCTTTGCGGAGCTGGCTGATCAGTTGATCCAGGGGCTACAGTTTATCTGTGATGCCTTTTTGGATGCGGCTCCTTTTATTTTAGGCTGTCTGTATCAGCAGTGGTCCTTCGGTGTCTTCTCTGGCTGACAATGCTGGTCTGCGGACCAGACTTCTAAGAATGCCTTATCTGATCTCTCCTTTGTGGGGGATTGCCTGTTCGGAGCTTCCCTGGATGACATCATTAAGGGACTCACAGGGTGGAGTACTCTTCTTCCACAGGCTACCAAGGGCAAGGAGCCCTGTTGTAGACGTGGGCCATTCTTCTCTGCTCATAAGAGGCCTTTTTCGTCCCTCAAGGGATAAAAGTCCTTCAGGGCCTCTACCAGGGGTTCCAAGAGGACCTGGTCTGGCAAGTCACGAGGGGCTTTTCCAGACCTGCGGACAAGGCTTCCTTGGCGTTAAGGGGCACCCTCACATGTATCTGGGGTGGGGGGGGGGGGCTTCTTCGCTGATTTCCGGATCTGTGGACCTCTCTGGTACAGGTCAAGTGGATCCACAAAGTCATTTGGTCCGGCTACAAGATCGAGTTTTGGTCTCTTCCTCCGGAAAGGATCTTCCCTTTCACCCTGCACTTGTCCCCAGATCGCTTACGGCTTCACTTTGGGGAAGTGCAAGACTTGTTACTTCATGGGGTGATCTTCCTGGTTCCAGCTTCGGGATGTTTTCAGGGGTTTTACTCAAACCTTTTTACAGTTTCCTGGAAGGAAGGCAAGGTACGTCCAATTCTGGACCTCAAGGAGCTAAACTGCTTGGTGCGGGTGCAGAATTTCCGAATAGAGTCCATTTGCACAGTAGTTATGTCCCTACATCTTGGGGATTTTCTCGCTTCTATCGACATCAAGGAAGCCTACCTTTACATTCCAATATGTGCCAGTCAACAACGCTTCCTCCGCTTTGCCATGGGCAAGGAGCATTTTTAGTTTGTGGCATTTACCTTTGGTCTCGCCTCCGCTCCTCGGGTCTTCACAATTCAGCTTCTGTTGTCTAGCAGTCAGTCATCCCTCTGGGCTTGCATGCGGGTGCTGGGCCTGATGGTGTCTAACTTCGAGGCGGCTCCATTTCCACAGTTTTTCACACGAGATCTCTGCAAAAAGAGATTCTGGTGACATGGGACAAGAATCCACAGTCTTTAGAGGTGGCTTTGTTCTCCGACACTTTGACAGGGAAATCCTTCTCCCCCTGTACTGGGCGGTTGTCACCATGAATGCAAGCCTGTCCGGTTGAGGATGTGTCCTCGGCACAGACTTGGGAAGAGTCCAGACTGCTGATCAATGTACTGGAACTCTGAGCAATCAGACTTTGTCTGGATCATTGACAATTCGCCTTCAGGGGTGTCCCATACGAATTCAATATCAATCACCATGGGGGCACAAGAAGTATCCTGGCAGATCAGGAAGTAGCCAGCATTCTAAGGTGGGCAGAACGATCATTCCAGCCCTCTCTGCTGTACATATTCCATGGAAGGTGCAAAGGTTTGTGGCAGCAGGATCGAGGCAGCAAGGGATTCTGGTCTTTCTAGTGGCTCCAGACTGGCCTTGCAGGTCTTGGTACGCCGATCTGGTACAACCGGTTACCGATGTTCCTTGGAGCTATGCAAACTGTGGCCCTCCAGATGTTTCAGAACTACAAGTCCCATGAGGCATAGCAAGACTCTGACAGCCACAAGCATGACACCCAGAGGCAAAGGCATGATGGGACTTGTAGTATGCAACAGCTAGAGGGCCACAGTTTTTGTAACCCTGATATATATGATATGGAATAAAACAGCACAGGCTATAGAATGATGGAGAAAAAAAACAGCAAAGACTATATGTGATATGGAATAAAACAGCATAGCCTAGCGAGTATTATGAAATAAAACAGCACATGCTATAGCATGATGTAAAATAAAACAATGCATCTCTGTATGTGATATGGAATAAAACTGCACAGACTGTAGAGTGATAGGAAATAAAACAGCACAGCCAATAGAGCAGTGATGGCGAACCTTGGCACCCCAGATGTTTTGGAACTACATTTCCCATGATGCTCTACTGCACTGCAGAGTGCATGAGCATCATGGAAAAAGGTAGTTCCAAAACATCCGGGGTGCCAAGGTTTGCCATCACTGCTATAGAGAGATAGGAAATAAAACAGCACAGACTATAACGTGATATGGAAAAAAAAAAAGCACAGACTACAGAGTGATACAGAATAAAAAAGCACATATTATAGCGTGATATGGACTAAAACTGCACAGACTACAGTGTGATATGAAATAAAACAGCACATACAGTATCTCACAAAAGTGAGTACACCCCTCACATTTTTGTAAATATTTTATTCTATCTTTTCATGTGACAACACTGAAGAAATGACACTTTGCTACAATGTAAAGTAGTGAGTGTACAGCTTGTATAACAGTGTAAATTTGCTGTCCCCTCAAAATAACTCAACACACAGCCATTAATGTCTAAACCGCTGGCAACAAAAGTGAGTACACCCCTAAGTGAAAATGTCCAAATTAGGCCCAAAGTGTTAATGTTTTGTGTGGCCACCATTATTTTCCAGCACTGCCTTAACCCTCTTGGGCATGGAGTTCACCAGAGCTTCACAGGTTGCCACTGGAGTTCTCTTCCACTCCTCCATGACAACATCACGGAGCTGGTGGATTTTAGAGACCTTGCGCTCCTCCACCTTCTGTTTGAGGAGGCCCCACAGATGCTCAATAGGGTTTAGGTCTGGAGACATGCTTGGCCAGTCCATCACCTTTACCCTCAGCTTATTTAGCAAGGCACTGGTTGTCTTGGAGGTGTTTGGGGTCGTTATGTTGGAATACTGCCCTGCGGCCCAGTCTCCAAAGGGAGGAGATCATGCTCTGCTTCAGTATGTCACAGTACATGTTGGCATTCATGGGTTTCCTCAATGAACTGTAGCTCCCCAGTGCCGGAAGCACTCATGCAGCCCCAGACCATGACACTCCCACCACCATGCTTGACTGTAGGCAAGACACACTTGTCTTTGTACTCCTCACCTGGTTGCCACCACACACGCTTGACACCATCTGAACCAAATAAGTTTATCTTGGTCTCATCAGACCACAGGAGATGGTTCCAGTAATCCATGTCCTTAGTCTGCTTGCCTTCAGTAACCTGTTTGCAGGCTTTCTTGTGCATCATCTTTAGAAGAGGCTTCCTTTTGGGACGACAGCCGTGCAAACCAATTTGACGCAGTGTGCGGCGTATGGTCTAAGCACTGACAGACTGAACCCCCAACCCTTTCAACCCCTGCAGCAATGCTGGCAGAACTCATACATCTATTTCCCAAAGACAACCTCAGGATAAGACGCTGAGCATGTGCACTCAACTTCTTTGGTCGACCATGGCGAGGCCTGTTCTAAGTGGAACCTGTTAAACCGCTGTATGGTCTTGGCCACCGTGCTGCAGCTCAGTTTCAGGGTCTTGGCAATCTTCTTATAGCCTAGGCCATCTTTACAGGGAGCAACAATTCTTTTTTTTAGATCCTCAGAGAGTTCTTTGCCATGAGGTGCCATGTTGACCTTCCAGTGACCAGTATGAGAGAGTGAAAGCAATAACACCAAATTGAACACACCTGCTTCCCATTCACACCTGAGACCTTGTAACACTAATGAGTCACATGACACTGGGGAGGGAAAATGGCTAATTGGGCCATATTTTGACATTTTTACTTAGGGGTGTACTCACTTTTGTTCCCAGCGGTTTAGATATAAATGGCTGTGTGTTGAGTTATTTTGAGGGGACAGCAAATTTACACTGTTATACAAGCTGTACACTCACTACTTTACTATGTCTCATTAAGAGCATTCCCCGATGTTGTCAGACATGTATACAAGCACGTGGGGGGGGGGGGGGGGGCATACAAACTGAGGACAATTCTGAGTTGCTGCAATGAAATTTCAGCAAAATGGACTCGCCTGCTGCATCATTTTTTCACTTTGATTTTCGGGGTGTCTTTGAATTCAGCCCTTTGTAGTGGGATAATTTTAATTTTCAATCAAATTATGTGGCATTCTTTCCTTCCTAACACATTACCCAGTCCATACCAGTATAGATCCTACCACATTACCCAGTCCATACCAGTATAGATCCTACCACATTACCCAGTCCATACCAGTATAGATCCTAACACATTACCCAGTCCATACCAGTATAGATCCTAACATATTACCCAGTCCATACCAGTATAGATCCTAACACATTACCCAGTCCATACCAGTATAGATCCTAACACATTACCCAGCCCATACCAGTATAGATCCTAACACATTACTCAGTCCATACCACTATATATCCTAACACATTACCCAGGCCATACCAGTATGAATCCTAACACATTACCCAGTCCATACCAGTATGGATCCTAACACATTACCCAGTCCATACCAGTATAGATATCCAGCATTATATTTTTTCCCATTGGGATCTGATGTGTTTTCAAAGTGTTCCTTTAATTTTTATGAGCAGTGTAGAATCAAACCGCACAGACTGTAGAATTTTAGAGAATCAAACAGCCCACACTGTAGAATTCCATAGAATAGAACAACTAAGACTGCAGAATTTTATAGAATAAAACAGCACAGACTACAGCATTTTCTAAAATCAAGCAGCTCAGACTGTAGATTTCCATAGAATAAAGCATCACAGACTGTAGTATTCCATAGAATAAAGCAGCACAGACTGTATAAATCCATAGAATCAAACAGCACAGACTGTAGCAATCCATAGAATAAAACAGCACAGACTTTAGAATCCCAATGAATAAAGCAGCACAGACTGTAGAATTCCATAGAATCAAACAGCACCGACTGTAGAATTCCATAGAATAAAGCAGCACAGACTGTAGAATTCCATAGAATAAAGCAGCACAGACTGTAGAATTCCATAGAATAAAGCAGCACAGACTGTAGAATTCCATAGAATCAAACAGCACAGACTGTAGAATTCCATAGAATCAAACAGCACAGACTGTAGAATTTCTTAGAATAAAGCAGCACAGGCAACATTATTTTTTGTAGAATCCAACAGTACAGACTGTGGAATTCCAAAGAATAAAGTAGAACAGACTACAGCATTTTTTTTTTTTTTTTAGAATCAAGCAGCACAGACTGTGGAATTCCATAGAATAAAACAGCTCAGACATGCTGGTTAATATTACTGGACTGCTCCTTGCCTAGGTACAGCACAGGTGATGTTTCTCAGCATGTGCACCTTGCCCATGACGCTTCCCAACCCTGCCATGTGAATTTGCTGGCATCTCCCTTTTTATCTGATGGGATCCCCCCTTCCTCAGATCTAAGAATAGGTTACCCCTCCCCCTCCTCCCATCCCCCCCGCCCTTCATCAAACTACAGGTTCCCATCCTGATTGGAATCAGTCATGGCAACCGTCAGCGTGCTATTTTTTTTTTTTTCTTCTCTTGTACAGTGTGAAAGATGCACGCCATCATCATCATCATCATCATCATTTTCCATTTGTGTTTTCTTGCCTGGCTCTGATGATTTTCTGCTGTTGACACCCTCAATGCGGGCTAGACCCCCCCCCCCCCCCTTCATGCCATAGATCACAGCGTTCTGCTTATGTAACCCATTGCATATTTTGCACACATATCTCTCCATACTCATAAGCTGAGCAGCTTTTGCAGCTTATTTGCTGATGGTAATCTTTATTGGAGCTTCTTGCTACACTTGCTGTGATGCAGCTTTTGCACACATTTTCTGCGGCTTCCCTATGTGCATGGCCAGGGATCATGCTTACATTTTTAGGGCTTGCGTGATCTGGATACATTGTAGCAAAAGATGTGCGACAACAAAGAAAAAAACATTGTTACATTGTAGCAGCTACTTCTCCATTCACTCATTCCAGGTCTCTCCTGTTTCTGTTTTCTTCAGGTTCTCAAGTACCCTCTCTCCTTTCAACATCCCCCCCCCCCCCCCCGTTTGGTTTTACACACACAGGAACATCCCCTCACGATGCCCAGGGAAAAATAAGACCGGTTGCCGTGGTGATGATGGATGCTGCAGTCCTTGCAGCCGTGACGACCAGAGGATGCTACTATTGGACAACCTTACATGGAAACCTAAAGATATCTTTTCCTCTTCGTCTTTCATCCTCCACCCCCCCCCCCTTTTTTTTTTTTTTTTTCTTATTGCGCTGATTTTTAACAGAATCAAATGACATAAAAATCCAAAATCTATCTGGAAGACCGTGTGGGGGGAAACGGAGTCTCTAGGAATGCTTTGCTGCGTATGTCATGCGTATGCATTTACATTATTCTTTAGGGCTCATTCGAACCACAACACATCCGAAAACGCATTTTTTTTGTAATGTGTTGTAATGCAATGGTGTGAATTTTACACACGTTGTTTGTTTTTATTGCCTCGCTTGCTTTGATTCGCCTTGCACTGCATTGTGTTTATGCGCGTTTGCATGTATTTGATTGCATTGCATTACGGTGCTGAAAAAAGTAGTGCATGCCATATTTTTTTCAGCGCTGGGCAAACGCAACGCGCCAGTGTGAACCACATTCATAAGGAACCATTATTTTTTTTGGTTTCCATGCATTGGGAGTGAGCTCACAAACGCACCCCAGCGCATCTGGTGTGAATATAGGTCCCAATCACACCACAATGCATCGGTTAACACATGCGCATTGCATTGCAGTGTTGCATTTTTTTTGTAAAGTGATGTAATGCACTAACTTTAATTTTACAGGCGTTGCATTTGTTTTTTAAAACTTTTTTTGCGTTGTTTGGCTAGATTTGCTTTGCAGGGCATTGCGTTTATGCATGTTTCTGCACGTTTGCGTGCATTTGAGTGCAATACGCACTGTAAAGGAAATTTTTACATTCTGTATATTATTGTATTTTACTTTGTATGTATTGCACACGGCACTAATAATATTTTCATTAAATTCTTGATTAGAAGATGCATGTTTGCATCCTGATTAGAATTAGCCTGCTTATGTTACGCCCTTTGTTACCATAAAAATACAGTTGTAATTGTAGCAGGATTTCCAGGCATTGGGCCTGATGTGGGTCTGCCATGGTCACTGGTAACACCAACAGCACATTTATTTATTTCAGGTTCTTATATAGCGCTGTCAATTTACGCAGCGCTTTACATATACATTGCACATTCACATCAGTCCCTGCCCTCAAGGAGCTTACAATCTAAGGTCCCTAACTCACATACATACATAGTAGGGCCAATTTTTTTTTTTTTTTATACAGGATCCAATTAACCTACTAGCATGTCTTTGGAGTGTGGGAGGAAACCGGAGTACCCAGAGGAAACCCACGCAGGCACAGGGAGAACATGCAAACTCCAGGCAGGTAGTGTCGTGTTTGGGATTCGAACCAGCAACCCTCTTGCTGCTAGGTGAACGTGCTAATCACTACACCACTGTGCCAGCCCGCATTTAACCACTTGCCGACCACCACAAGTACATATACTGCAGCGGTCAGCCCCGGCCAGGCAAAGTGACGTACCGGTACGTCACTAGCCTGTCACTCACTTGTGAGCCAATAGCGGGCGAGCGCGCGCCCGCCTCGGCTCGTTCCCTAACAAGTCAGTGCGTGTGACCGGCGGACCCGATGTCCGCCGGTCACTCGCGATCGTTCGCCGGGAAGGGAGAAAGGCAGGCGGCTGATGTAAACAAAGCCGTCTGTCATTCTCCCCTGTGTAAAAATGGAGATCAGACGGTTCTACTATGTAGGACCGTTGATCTCTGTTTTTAAACTAGTAGCCATGTCCAATCACAGTTAGAAATACGCCCCTAGGACACACTTAACGCCTCCCTCTCCAATACAGTTAACCCCTTCCCTGCCAGTGTCATTTTTACAGTAACAGTGCATATGTATAGCACTGATTACTGCAGTAATGTCACTGGTAACCCCAAAAGTGTCAAAAATGTCAGTCAAGGGTCCGATCTGTCCGCCGCAATGTTGCAGTCCCGCCATTACTCGTTAAAAAAAACCACCAAAAATGACAAAAATCTTTCCCTTTGTTAGTAAACGCGATAACTTTTGCGCAAACCAATCAAAATACGCTTTTTGCGTTTTTTTTTTTACCAAACATATGTAACATAAAAGAAATTGGCCGAAAATGTTAAAAAATTTAGATTTTTACATTTTGTTTTTTTTGGGAATTTCATATAAAAAAATGTGAAAAATATTGTTATTTTTGCAAAATTGACGCTCTTTTCTTGTTTATAGCGCATGATCAAGAAATCGCACAGGTGATCAAATACCACCAAAAGAAAGCTCTGTTCGTGGGAAAAAAAGGACGTCAAATTTGTTTAGGTACAGCATCGCACGACCGCGCAATTGTCCGTTAAAGTCATGCAGTAAAAAATCGCAAAAAAAACCCTGGTCAGGAAGGGGGTAAAATCTTCCGGGGCTTAAGTGGTTAAGCTGAATACCCAAGTGTGAGATTTGAGACAATGAACAGTCCGGCATCTTTGGTTTGTTTTGTTTATTTTTATATGGGGATGGGAGAAGGGAATGAGTGGGCTACTCCTTTGGCTTAACTAGGTAGAAATTGGAACACTTGAGAAAAAAATGCCTCTCAGCGCTGACTTGACACTGGCTGGATGCCAACCAACGCTTGCAGGCGCTTGAAATCACTGACTTGCTGAACTGTATCGAAAAAGGGACTTCTGACACTCTGGTTAGCTCAAAAGTCCTTGACTGTACTGAAGACTAACTTATGACGCTCTGGTTAGCTCAAGTCTTTGACACTGCTCCCTCCAGTCCTTCCTGACTGAGGTAGCCTCTTGTAATGCTGCTGCAACTCTTAACACTGTACACACTGCACTTCAGGGTCCAACCACTGGCACCCCTTTTACTCTTCAGGGTCTCCGGAGTGGTCCCCTCTCACTAGGCAGACCTCCAGGGGCAGTTTGCAGTACTAACGACTGGGAATGCTTTCCTGAAATTCGTCCCCTCTCAACTCCGCTGGTCCTCGGCACACCGGATCCTCTCTGCAGCTCAGCTCAGCCTGTACCCCCTCAGGCAAGCTGTCTGGGATACCCGATCCTTCCTGTCAGGAGGAGAGACAACCGTACCCTCCCTCCTGGGACTCTGCTTTCCGCCAAAGACAACCTGTCATGTGCTCCCCACAGACTTATACCCCCTCCCAGAATGCTCTGCGACAGAATCTGCCCTTCCAGGATGGATACAAGCCCTGGTGTGCTATTGGTCAGGTTTCCTCCACTGCCCAATGAGAGCCCTCATTGGGACACAGTAGGGAGACTCTCCAACTCAACAGGCACACCTGGGAACACATGCCAGCCTAACTGAAAATCATGGCCATGCTGATAAGCAGACAAGGCCCACTATACTTTACCTAGCACCTACCTTGGATGGTGCTACATAATAATAATGTGATACCTTCGTAATCATGTGTATAAAAGCCTTCAGTTGCGTCAAATAAAATGGAACAGTTTTTTTGGAAAGATGCGGAGTGTATCTTATTGTGTCTCTTCCCTACTGCAGTGTGTGGAAACTTAATGAAAGCTTGTTACAGATAGAGGAAGTAAAAATAGAAGTACAGAAGGAACTTAAAGATTATTTCGACCGCAATGACCAACCTGGATGCACCATTGGCACACTATGGGAGGCACACAAATCAGTGATAAGGGGGATATTAATTAAGCATGGCGCAAGAATAAAAAGGGAATAAAAAGGAACTTCTACTCATCACTTTATAATTTACCGGAAGTGGGAAAAACACAGAAAGAAAGGGAAGAGTATCTAGTTAAGTCGGGAATACCCAAAATCACTGAGGAAGAGAGAGAGGAGCTGGAAAGACATATCTCACAGGAGGAAATAGAGCAGACAATAAAAAATATGAAAAAAGGTAAGGCACCAGGTCCAGACGGATTGACACCACAGTACTTCCATGTATTGGCCCCTATTTTGGGACCATACATGGAAAGACTGTTCAACAAAAGTGGACCAGGGGGGACATTGTCTAGAGACATGTTAACAGCTTATTTAACATTAATACTAAAAGAGGGTAAAGACCCAGCGAGCTGTGGAAGTTATAGGCCCATATCGCTTCTGAATACAGATTTAAAAATATACACAAAAATTCTAGCGGCAAGAATGGCAAAGGTACTCCCGAAAATAATTGGCCTCGATCAGGTGGGCTTTATGCCTGCGAGAGAAGCCAAAGATAGTACAACGAGGGTTCTAAATTTGATTCATGTAGTCACTAAAACACCGAGCGTTATACTGAGCACCAACGCAGAAAAGGCCTTCGACAGAGTCGAGTGGGCCTTTATGCAGTCGGTGCTCAAGTACATAGGAGTAGGAGAAATGATGCGGGAAAGAATATCTAGGGTTTATTCTAATCCAACAGCAAGGGTAAAAGTGAACGGGGTATTATCGGAACCCTTAAGCATAAAAAATGGTACAAGACAGGGATGCCCATTGTCCCCCCTGCTCTTCGCACTCACACTAGAACCCTTTTTGAATAAAATCCGACTTAACCCGGATATAAAAGGTATCACGGTAGGGAAAGAACAATACAAAATCGCAGCATATGCGGACGATCTACTGTTTACATTGACAGAGCCAGAAATCTCGATCCCGGTACTGTTGAAGGAATTTAAACAGTATGGAGAACTATCTAATTTTAAAATTAATTACGGGAAATCTGAAGCGCTGGGAGTAGGAGTAGCAGAGGTAAACAAGGCTAGACTAAAGAGTAATTTCGGATTCGTATGGGTAGAGAAAGCTGTGAAGTATCTAGGAACGTATATAACGGCAAACCTAACCCAAGTTTATGAGTTAAATTTAATCCCCCTGATTGAAGAGATAAAGAAAACGCTGGAACAATGGAGAGGAGGTCTCCAGTCATGGTTTGGCAGAGGAAATTTAATAAAAATGAATATTCTACCAAAATACTTGTATATAATGAGAGCGCTCCCTATCAAAATACCGAATAGCTTCTTTAAAATTGTAAACGGGATATTTGGTAGATATATATGGGCGGGGAAAAAGCCACGGATAGCTCGTAATAGCTTGTCACTACCGAAAGACATGGGTGGATTAGCAGTTCCTGATCTGCGCAGGTACTATCATGCTATTCATTTGAATCGAGTTCTGGACTGGTGGCATCAGGGGGAAGTGAAAAGATGGGTCCAAATAGAACAAGCCCAGACCACAGTATCACTGAAAAGAGCGATTTGGTGTTATAAGATGCTCCCTAAAACTTTAAAGATACACCCTTTAATGGGAAATACATTAAGGATAGGCTATCAGCAGTCCCTGAGACAAAATCTAATTACAACAGAGTCCCCGCTGTACCCGGTCCTAGGGAATCCCGAGTTTACACCGGGCCTGGACAGACAACATTTCAAAAAATTAAGGGAAACAGGGCAAGAAAGCATTAAGTCTTTTGTGAATCAACAGGGGTGGCCCACAATCGCTAGGTTAACAGAAGAGGAGGGACCGTATGGCCTACGTTTGTGGGAGGCACTTCAACTACGGCATTTTCTGGAGACATTACCTGATCCTGGAAAATTTAAGAAACCATTGACATCCTTTGAAAAATTATGTGAGAAAGCAGGGGGGGTAGAACGGCCACTATCTAGCTTATATAAAATATTGATTACACCACTAAGCCAGCCAAGATTAAAATGGCTGGAAAGATGGAAACAAGAACTAAATATGAACATAACGGAAACACAAAAACAGAGGATATTCAGGGCAATATTTAGACCAACAAAATGTACCAAAATTCAAGAAATAAATTATAAGATCTTAACTAGGTGGTACAATACACCAGATAAGCTAAATAGGTGGTATACGCAAGAATCAAACAGATGTTGGAGATGCGAAGAAGGAGAGGGCACATTATTCCACATTTTTTGGACCTGCCCGGGGATAAAAAAAATTCTGGTCAGAGATCGGAAATATAGTTAAAAAAATAACAGATCATAAAATTGAGGGAGATGCTGCCTTCTGCCTGTTACAGATATCAGAATTGTCAGCACAGCAATATGAAAAATCAGTATTGCCTCACATGTTGAATGCTGCAAGAGCATGTATACCCCAACATTGGAGAAAGAGACAAGCTCCATTGGTGCAGGAATGGGCAAGGAAACTAGAACACATTAATAAAATGGAAGATTTAGTGCTTTCCTCACAACATAAACAGGAACAATATAAATCGATATGGAGAAAGTGGAATTTATTTGTAGCTTCGGATGTGGGGAGACAATTGTTAAGCCCGTCATCTTAGAATATGGAAGTCCTGGGAGATGGGAATTCCTAATTAGTTTGAGGTGGATGGAGAGAGGAGAGGGAGGGGGAGAGGATGAAGGGGCCCCCCCCCTTTTTTTTTTATATATTTTTTTTTTTTTCTCTTTTCTTTTTCTTTCCGTGTTTGCTTTGGTTGAGAAGTATGGGTGTATGTATGGAAGTGTATGAGTAGGGGGTATAAATGGAGGGAGGGGAGGGAGGGAAGGTGGAGGAGGTAAAGGGGGAAGGGAAGGGGATGAACGGCCAGAAAGATGAGGTGGAAACAAGATAACTTAAGAGTTGAGGGTCATTTGATTTACATCCAGTGGAGGGAAGAGAGATAAGGACGGTATGAGTAGGAATAGAGAAGGAGACTTGCTCTCTTGACAATACCTTGCACCGGTCAAATATCTATTAAAAGAATGAAAATGAGTCGAGAAAGGATCGTAATAGATCTCAGAGATAAGAAAAAGTTGTATTAGATAATGACTCTGTATTTGGTTAACCTTATTCTGTGTATGATAGTGTGCTGTGTAAATAACCTTCCTTGAAATTAAAATAAAATGATAAATATAAAAAAAAAAAAAAAAAAAGTAGATCGGATTGCTAGTTGCCACTCTTGCCCAAGTGTATGTCGTACCAAGGTCCCCCTCCAACTTTTGTATGGGTAGAGATTTTTGAGGTTTAGATTTGTACTGCAGTGTGTCATAGAAGAAAGATATGCCTACTTTAGTCGGAGTCTCTCAGTTTAGGAACTGCCATACCGTAGGTGGGACGTGTAAAGGGGGGTAAGGGGTGTTTGCAGAGAAATTGGGATATACGATAGCAGGAGAAGTATAGTGTCGGAGGCAAGGAAAATCTGTTTTTCTGTGAACAGAAATTTTCAAGTCTTGCCACAGATTCTCAATTGGATTTAGGTCTTGACTTTGACTGGGCCATTCTAACACATGAATATGCTTTGATGTAAACCATTCCATTGTAGCTCTGGCTGTGTGTTCAGGGTCGTTGTCCTGCTGGAAAGTGAACCTCCGCCCCAGTTTTAAGTTTATTGCAGAATCGAATAGGTTTTCTTCTAAGATTGCCCTGTATTTGGCTCCATCCATCTTCCCATCAACTCTGACCAGCTTCCCTGTCCCTTCTGAAGAAAAGCATCCCCACAGCATGATGCTGCCACCACCATGTTTCACGGTGGGGATGATGTGTTCAGGGTGATGTACAGTGTTAGTTTTCTGCCAAAAAGTTTAATTTTGGTCTCTTCTGACCAGAGCACCTTCTTCCACATGTTTGCTGTGTCCCCCACATGGCTTCTCGCAAACTGCAAACGGGACTTCTTATGGCTTTCTTTCAACAATGGCTTTCTTCTTGCCACTCTTCCATAAAGTTCAGATTTGTGGAGTGCACGACTAATAGTTATCCTGTGGACAGATTCTCCAACCTGAGCTGTCGATCTCTCCGAAGTTACCATGGGCCTCTTGGCTGCTTCTCTGATAAATGCTCTCCTTGCCCGGCCGGTCAGTTTAGGTGGACGGCCATGTCTTGGTAGGTTTGCAGTTGTGCCATACTCTTTCCATTTTCCGATTATGGATTGAACAGCGCTCCGTGAGATGTTCAAAGCTTGGGATATTTATTTATAACCTAACCCTGCTTTATTCTTCTCCACAACTTTATCCCTGACCTGTCTGGTGTGTTCCTTGGCCTTTCTGATGCTCTTTGTTCACTAAGGTTCTCTAACAAACCTCTGAGGGCTTCACAGAACAGCTGTATTTATACTGAGATTAAATTACACACAGGTGGACTCTATTTACTAATTACAATAGGTGACTTCTGAAGGCAATTGGTTGCAATAGATTTTAGTTAGGGGTATCAGAGTAAAGGGGACGAATACAAATGCACACTGATACATTCATTAATGTTCGTGAAGGTGAATAATAATAATATTATTATTAAACCATGCATGTATAGATTTTAGATATCTCTTTACATTCTTCCTAATATTGTGCAATTATATTCAAGTTGGTTGTGTCTCCTCCCATGAACGAACATTAATTAACTTTTATTTTTAAAGTATGAAGTGTTAACCAATACCCTCTACCTTCGCACCCTGGATGTAATATAAACATTCATGTTTCAAAAAATCATCATCATCAAAAAAAATGTGAAAATATAAGTAATAAATTCTCCATCAACACCAAAGTGATGGTGTTGATGGACAATTTATTACTTATATTTTCACATTTTTTACATTTTCATACACATCATGTAATAATTTTACTTCATGTTTGAGAGCGCGGTTTAATATTAATATTATTATTAATAATAATCACCTTCACCTATTTCGGCCTATATGGCCTAAAACCAGGTGATCAATTTATCTATTTATATATTTTATTAAGTTCTCAATGATTTATTGATTGTTTATATTACATCCAGGGTGCCAAGGTAGAGGGTATTGGTTAACACTTCATACTTTAAAAAAAAATAATAATTAATGTTCGTTCATGGGAGGAGACACAACCAACTTGAATATAATTGCACAATATTAGGAAGAATGTAAAGAGATATCTAAATCTATATACAGAGAAGAGGTGGTCCCATGACTGTAAGATATTTATGTTTTTAATTATTTATTTTCAAAGGACTTCGTTACTCCATTGGCATTGATACAATAAAGCTGAGATTATTCTATTATATACTTTCTGTATCATTGGGATTGATATAATAAAACTGATATTTGTTTGATACATCCCCTTTGGACCAGATCTCAGTTATATTTATTATTGACACATTTTAACCACTTAAGCCCCGGAAGATTTTACCCCCTTCCTGACCAGGGCCTATTTTGCGATTCGGCACTGCGTGACTTTAACGGACAATTGTGCGGTCGTGCGACGCTGTACCTAAACAAATTTGACATCTTTTTTTTCCCCACAAACAGAGCTTTCTTTTGGTGGTATTTTATCACCTGTGCGATTTTTGATCATGGGCTATAAACAAAAAAAGAGCGACAATTTTGCAAAAATAACAATATTTTTCACATTTTTTTATATGAAATTCCCCCCCAAAAAAATGTAAAAATCAAAATTTTTTAACATTTTTGGCCAATTTGTTTTCTGCTACATATGTTTGGTAAAAAAAAATCACAATAAGCGTATTTTGATTGGTTTGCGCAAAAGTTATTGCGTTTACTAAGAGAAAGATTTTTGTCATTTTTGTTGTTTTTTTTTTTAACGAGTAATGGCGGCGATCTGCGATTTTTATTTGCGGGACTGCGACATTGCGGCGGACAGATCGGACCCTTGACTGACATTTTTGACACTTTTGGGGTTACCAGTGACATTACTACAGTAATCAGTGCTATAAATATGCACTGTTACTTTAAAAATGACACTGGCAGGGAAGGGGTTAACTTTATTGGGGAAGGAGGGGTTAAGTATGTCCCTAGGGGCGTGTTTCTAACTGTGATTGGACATGGCTACTGGTGTAAGAACAGAGATCAACGGTCCTACATAGTAGAACCGTGTGATCTCCATTTTTACACAGGGGAGAATGACAGGCGGCTTTGTTTACATTAGCCGCCTGCCTTTCTCCCTTCACTGCGAACGATCGGGAGTGACCGGCGGACATCGGGTCCGCCGGTCACACGCACTGACTTGTTAGGGAACGAGCCAGGGCGGGCGCGCACCTCCGCGGGCGCGCGCTCGCCCGCTATTGGCTCACAAGCTAGTGACAGGCTAGTGACGTACCGGTACGTCACTTTGCTTGGCCGGGGCTGACCGCCGCAGTATATGTACTTGCGGCGGTCGGCAACCGGTTAAGGGCTGGTTCACACCAAAATGCTGTGCAGAAATCCTGTATTCTGTGCGCACTTCCTGCACCGCTGATTGCAGCACCTCACACTGTTTACTTTTTTTTTTAAGGAACTTCTACTTGCCACAGCGCGGTGTGAGGCGTAGTGCTGAGAAAAAGTAGTGCTTGACCCAGCCAGGTAGGATACAAGTAATTTTGTGTACAAGTATATAAGTATTCACAGCCTTTGCCATGACACTCAAAATTGAGCTCAGATTAATCCTGTTTCCACTGATCATCCTTGAGATGTTTCTGCAACTTGATTGGAGTCCACCTGTAGTAAATTCAGTTGATTGGACATCATTTGGAAAGTCACACACCTGGGTATATAAGGTCCTTTTAGTTAACAGTGCATGACAGAGCACAAGCCAAGCCATAAAGTCCAAGGAATTGTCTGTAGACCTCAAATACAGGATTGTATTGAGGCACAGATCTGGGGAAAGGTTACAGAAAAATGTCAGAGCACAGGCCAAGCCATGAAGTCCAAGGAATTGTCTGTAGACCTCCGAGACAGGATTGTATCGAGGCACAGATCTGGGGAAAGGGTACAGAAAAATTTCTGCAGCATTGAAGGTCCCAATGAGCTCATCATCCATAAATGGAAGAAGTTTGAAACCACCTAGAGCGGACCAACATGCCAAACTGAGCAATTGGAGAAGGGCCTTAGTCGGGGAGGTGACCAAGAACCCGATGGTCACTCTGACTCCAGCATTTCTCAGTGGAGAGAGGAGAAGCTTCCTGAAGAACAATCATCTCTGCAGCACTCCACCAATCAGGCCTGTAGAGTGGCCAGATAGAAGCCACTCCTCAGTAAAAGGCACATGACAGCCTGCCTGGAGTTTGCCAAAAGGCACCTGAAGGACTCTCAGACCATGAGAAACAAAATTCTTTGGTTTGATGAAACAAAGATTGAACGCTTTGGCCTGAATACCAAGCGTCATGTCTCGAGGAAACCAGGCACCGCTCATCACCTGGCCAATATCATCCCTACAGTGAAGCATGGTGGTGACATGGGGATGTTTTTCAGCAGCAAGAACCAGGAGACTAGTCAGGATCGAGGGAAAGATGAATGTGGAAATGTACAGAGACATCCTTGATGAAACCCTGCTCCAGAGCGCACTGGACCTCAGACTGGGGCGAAGGTTCATCTTCCAACAGGACAACGACGACCCTAAGCACACAGCCAAGATAACAAAGGAGTGGCTACGGGACAATTCTGTGAAGGTCCTTGGGTGGCCCAGCCAGAAAATGGCTGTTCACCGATGCTCCCCATCCACCCTGATGGAGCTGGAGAGGTTCTGCAAAGAAGAATGGGAGAAACTGCCCAAAAATTGGTGTGCCAAGCTTGTAGCATCATACTCAAAAAGACTTGAGGCTGTAATCAGGGCCGGTGCTAGATTATTTTGCACCCTAGGCAAGACCAGCTACTTGCGTCCCCCCCCCCCCACCCACCCGAGAGAGAGGGGGTGGGGGGCTGAAAGGGGGGGGAGAGTGAGGAGAGAGGGGGGCTGAGTGAGGGAGTGGAGAGGGAAAGCTGAGATAGTGGGGGCTTAGAGAGGGGGGCTGAGAGAGGGAGGGCTGAAAGAGAGGGGGGTGAGAGAGAGGGGTGTGATGAGAGAAATAGGGGATTGAGGGGGGCTGAGAGAGAGGTGAGCTGAGAGAGGGGGGGCTGAGGAAGAGGGAGGGCTGAGAGAGGGGGGGCTCAGAGAGTTGGGGGCTGAGAAAAGGAGGGCTGAGAGAGGGGAGGGCTGAGAGAGAGGGGGTGTCACGATCAGGGGTCGGGCTCGAAGACCAGTAGCTATAGCAGTGGAAGCTCACACAGGAATCCACAGGATAGGAACACAGGTCACCCAGGCAGATGACGCAGGCTCATCTGAGGTGCGGAATCTAAGTACTAACCAGTGTTCACCAGAGCTCCTGATGGTGGAAATTGATTTTGCTGAGTGTTAGCAGTTAGCAGTACTGGAGGCCATATCTCCAGAAGGATATAGATACTCTAGAGAGAGTTCAGAGAAGAGCTACTAAACTAGTACATGGATTGCAGGAAAAAACTTACCAGGAAAGGTTAAAGGACCTTAACATGTATAGCTTGGAAGAAAGAAGAGACAGAGGGGATATGATAGAAACTTTTAAATACATAAAGGGAATCAACTCGGTAAAGGAGTAGAGCATATTTAAAAGAAGAAAAACTACCACAAGAGGACACAGTTTTAAATTAGAGGGGCAAAGGTTTAAAAGTAATATGAGGAAGTATTACTTTACTGAGAGAGTAGTGGATGCATGGAATAACCTTCCTGCAGAAGTGGTAGCTGCAAATACAGTGAAGGAGTTTAAGCATGCATGGGATAGGCATAAGGCTATCCTTCATATAAGATAGGGCCAGGGACCATTCATAGGATTCAGATATATTGGGCAGACTAGATGGGCCAAATGGTTCTTATCTGCCGACACATTTTATGTTTCTATGTTAGCACCAGGTCACAGTCCTCAGGATCGCCCCACCAGGAGCACATACTCTGAGAACTGGAGGTTCCATATACACCTTTGGGGCCTCTATGCCTCAAATCAGCAATGACTGTAGATGTTATTGTAATCAGCACAAACACCTGGGGTCGCCTGCCATAATGTGTGTATTGTAAGTAGGTCTCTCCCATAGTGTGCCTCCTAGGTGTCTTCCTCCTGTTGTTAATTGGATCCCCTATTGTTTCTGTCTGTCTTTTCATCTATATGTTTATACATGTAATCGTGTGTATTGGACAGTACTTTGTATTCATGGTTGTAGGTGCTGAATGGTCTGGTCATCTAGGCTGGTATACAGTTTCCTTGGCATACAATAATGGGATCAAGCTTTTATCTGATTTTGTGTGGTATATAAATTTAATGTGAGTTTTCAATAAACAGTTTTATTATTATTATTATATAGTATTTATATAGTGCCGACAGTTTACGCAGCGCTTTACAACTTGAGGGTAGACAGCACACTGTGTCCCGACTAGTGACTGGGTGGGCTGCGGGATGTTATATTGTTCTGTTACCAGGCAAGGGAAGCGTATAGAATGGAAATACTCCTCTTGAGTACCGAGGTACGTAAAACCATCCATGCATGGGGGGGGGGGGGGGGTGGGATGTCCTCGTCCTCATCCCGCACTTGGTAGGACATCAGCAGAGACTTTTTACTCCTCTTCATCAGGAAGCCTTTAAGCATGTTGCCGGTGGAAGAGGTGAGGCTTTATTATGGGGAAACAGTTGGCCTTGGGGGGCAATTGCCCCTGTGGCTCTTTTTGCCCCTGCGCACTCCTTAGCGGGGTTATATGCATCCTTGTACAGTGTGGCTCCGCCTCGCCAACTCCTCACAGGATTTGACAGGATTTTTTTCACCATGGTCGACCAAAGAAGTTGAGTGCACGTGCTCAGCGTCCTATCCAGAGGTTGTCTTTGGGAAATAGACGTATGAGTGCTGCCAGCATTGCTGCAGAGGTTGAAGGGGTGGGGGGTCAGCCTGTCAGTGCTCAGACCATACGCCGCACACTGCATCAAATTGGTCTGCATGGCTGTCGTCCCAGAAAGAAGCCTCTTCTAAAGATGATGCACAAGAAAGCCTGCAAACAGTTTGCTGAAGACAAGCAGACTAAGGACATGGAATACTGGAACCATCTCCTGTGGTCTGATGAGACCAAGATAAACTTATTTGGTTCAGATGGTGTCAGGTGTGTGGCGGCAACCAGGTGAGGAGTACAAAGACAAGTGTGTCTTGCCCACAGTCAAGCATGGTGGTGGAAGTGTCATGGTCTGGGGCTGCATGAGTGCTGCTGGCACTGGCGAGCTACAGTTCATTGAGGGAACCATGAATGCCAACATGTACTGTGACATACTGAAGCAGAGCATGATCCGCTCCCTTCAGAGACTGGGCCACAGGGCAGTATTCCAACATGATAACGACCCCAAACACACCTCCAAAACGACCACTGCCTTGCTAAGGAAGCTGAGGGTAAAGGTGATGCCAAGCATGTCTCCAGACCTAAACCCTATTGAGCATCTGTGGGGCATCCTCAAACGGAAGATGGAGGAGCCCAAGATCTCATCCACCAGCTCCTTGATGTCATCATGGAGGAGTAGAAGAGGACTCCAGTGGCAACCTCTGGTGAACTCCATGCCCAAGAGGGTTAAAGCAGTGCTGGAAAATAATGGTGGCCACACAAAATATTGACACTTTGGGTCCAATTTGGCCATTTTTCACTTAGGGGTGTACTCACTTCTGTTGCCCGCGGTTTAGACATTAATGGTTGTGTCAAAGTGTCATTTCTTCAGTGTTGTCAGATGAAAAGATAGAATAAAATATTTACAAAAATGTGAGGGGTGTACTCACTTTTGTGAGATACTGTATATACAGTATATATATATAAATATATATATAAGTGTGTACAGCATTGATTGCAAAAAAATGTACTAAGTTCTCCCTATTTGAGGAAGATTTTTTTTGACTGTTTTAATCATGGAAATGAAAAAAAAGAAGAATGATAAGAAAGGTGCAGAATTTTCTGAGACTTTCCTTGTGGCTGATTCTATACCTTTCAGCGCTACTATATGTGGGAGTTGAATCTATTTTTAATACGTGCTCTGTGCGACAATCTATTTTTAATACATTCTCTGTGTGACAGTCTATTTTTAATTCATGCTCTAACAAGTGAAGTTTTTGACCATTTTTTTTTTTTTTTTTATTTCCGCTATATGCGAGACATTGGTGCTTGCTACAGCCCTTTTTTAGGTGACTGTATTTTATATTGGTTGTATTTTAATGCCTTTTAGTAAAGTCGTACTATGTGAGTGATTGTCTTATGAGCTTGCTTACAGGGTGAGAGATTGAATATCTGGAGAAGGGAAGGAGACAAGATGATTGATCTTTCATATATATGTCAGTGCTGTCAGATCTGTCCTTTGGGTCTGGTAAAAGTTTTAAAGGGGGAGCACTTTGCAAAAAAAAAAAAAAAATTTGGGGTTCCCTCAAAATCAATTATCTGATCATGCATCATGGCAAAGCAGAAAAGGTGTGGGGGGGGGGGGACGAGGACACATGCCCTTATGGGGAGGGTACCTTGCCAGGAAGGATACCATCTAGCTAATCATCTTGTTCCCATGTTAACCACTTTACCACCGGAGGATTTTGCTGTCTTATGTCTGGGCCACTTTTTGCGATTCGGCACTGTGCGACTTTAACTGACAATTGCGCAGTCATGCAACGCCGTACCCAAACGAAATTTACGTCCTTTTTTTCCCACAAACAGAGCTTTCTTGTGGTGGTATTTGATCACTTGTGCGATTTTTACTTTTTGCGCTATAAACAAAAAAAGAACGAAAGTTTTGAAAAAATAACAATATTTTTCACATTTTTTTATATGAAATCCCCCCCCCCCCCCAAAAAAAAATGTAAAAATCAAAATTTTTTATCATTTTAGGCCTATTAGTTTTCTGCTACATATTTTTGGTAAAAAAAATTGCAATAAGCGTATTTTGATTGGTTTGCGCAAAAGTTATTGCGTTTACTAACGAAGGGAAAGATTTCTGTCGTTTTTGGTGGGTTTTTTTTTAACGAGTAATGGCGGCGATCTGCAAATTTTTTTTGCGGGACTGCGACATTGCGGCGGACAGATCGGACCCTTGACTGACATTTTTGACACTTTTGGGGGTACCAGTGACATTACTACAGTAATCAGTGCTATAAATATGCACTGTTACTGTAAAAATGACACTGGCAGGGAAGGGGTTAATTTTTATTGGTGATCAAGGGGTTAATGTATGCCTGGTGCTTACTGACGTGTGGGGGGAGGAGACTATGTGACACAAGGACAGATCACAGGTTGAGCTATGCTGAACCCTGCAATCTGACCCTGCCTGTCACTTAGGAGATCCGCCCGCTTTGTTTACACAAGCAGGCGGATCTCCACACTTGATTCCCCGACGATCGGGGAAGAGCAGCGGCGATCGCCGCCGCTCCTCCCCTGGCCCGACTCCCGCTGTGACTGAATACAGCGGGAGCGAGCGTCCGGCGGTGCGCGCGCCCTGCCGAGAGAGGGGAATGTCTGGCGACGTAGGTCTACGTCGCCAGACATTATCGAGCCACTTTGCCGCAGTAGAGCTCTAGTGAGCAGCGGCAAAGTGGTTAAAGAGGACAAGGGCCTCTTCCCAACAACCCTGGCCCAGTGGTTGTGGGGGTCTGCAGATAAGGGGGTTTAATTAGAATCTGGATGCCCTTTTCAATAAGGGGGCCACCAAATATCTGTCCCACCATGTGAATGTGTAAGGAGTATATAATACCCCGCCTATTTCACAAACAAAAACATGTAAGGTAAAACACACAGACACACTTTAATGAATCGTTTATTTTAATAAAAGTCTTATAATGTACATTCATCGCCAGTCACAAAGCCCAGCAATGTAGCCCCTCATCAGTCATCATGAACGACACCCGTCGAGCCATTAATTGAAGAAAAAACACAGACCGCCAACGCAATCTTCATACGACAGCTGATCGCCACCAATGACAGCTTCCTAGCTGACAGATGAATGTAAACAAAGGGGCAGGGTCTCCTAAATTATGTTATTGACCAAATATGGTTATGTCCATATTTATTCAGTGAGGTCACTTGGGAGATCCTGCCCCTTATGTATACATTCACCTATCAGGTAGGAAGCTGTCATTGGTGGAGAGTGGTCATCGGAAATGGAGCATGTTGTGGCAAGTTTTTTTTCTTTTGATGCGTCAGCATCTATCTATCTATCCAGGGCTTTTTTTTCTCAGAGAATAGATGAAGGAACTCCCCCCTTCTGCGTCCCCCCTTGTCTCCGCCCCCTCCCCCTCGAGCACCGTCCCTTGGTTCCACCCCTACCCACCTCCCAGTACTTCCCCAAGTATCATTTTGTGGTGCTAAATAATTTGTATGGGATTTGTTCTTGTCTAAGAATAAGTAAAGCAGTAAAATAGATCCCAGGCAGACAGCAACAATAGATCTCCCCAGCATTAATAGACCCCACCCCAGCAACAATAGATCCCTCACACAACAATGGACTTCCTTAGCAACAATGGACCTTACCCCAGCAACAATGGACCTCAGCTCAGCAACAATGAACTTCACCCCAGCAACAATGTACCTCACCCCAGCAACAATGGATCTTACCCCAGCAACAATGGAACTTACCCCAGCAACAATGGACCTCAGCCCAGCAACAATGAACCTCACCCCAGCAACAATGGACCTCACCCCAGCAACAATAAACCTCACCCCAGCAACAATGGACCTCACCCCAGCAACAATGGACCTCACCCCAGCAACAATGGACCTCGACCTAGCAACAATGGACCTCACCCTAGCAATAATGGACCTCACCCCAGCTTCAATAAACCTCACCCCAGCAACAATGGACCTCACCCCAGCAACAATGGACCTCACCCCAACAACAATGGACCTCAGCCCAGCAACAATGAACCTCACCCCAGCAACAATGGACCTCACCCCAGCTTCAATAAACCTCACCCCAGCAACAATAAACCTCACCCCAGCAACAATGGACCTCACCCCAACAACAATGGACCTCAGCCCAGCAACAATGAACCTCACCCCAGCAACAATGGACCTTACCCCAGCAACAATGGACCTCACCCCAGCAACAATGGACCTCAGCCCAGCAACAATGAACCTCACCCCAGCAACAATAATCCCCCCCCCCCCCACACAGAAACAATGGACCACCCACAACAAAATACCACACACAGCAACATTAGATCCCCCCCAGCAGCAACAACAGATCTCCCAGCAGCCAGCATCAATAGACCCTCCAGAAGCCAGCAATATTAGACCTCTCCCTCAACAGTAGATCCCTACCAGCAACATAAGACTCCCCAGCAACAATATACCCCCCACTTGCAACAATAGACCTTCACACAAAAACAGATTTTCATCAGTAACTATAGATCCCCCATCAGCCAGCATTAGTAGCAGCTTCAGCATACCCCTTGCTATTACATTCAGTGGTAGAGGTGCCGGAACTGCGTTCCCCTGCATTCCTGCTGAAAAAAGCCCTGTATCTATCTATCTATCTATCTATCTATCTATCTATCTACCTATCTGTTGGGATTCGAACCTGTGACCAGCCACATCCCAGGCAGTAGCCCTGCTTACTAGGCTACCGTCCGCTCTGAACATTTCTCCCTGAACATTCTTCCCTGAAGCCTATTATTTCAACCTTAGTCTTGCCAAGCCTTGCTCATCACCCTTGATTCCCCACACCTGGTACTTCCCTATATAAGTCCAGCCCCTTGCACTCCAGTTTGCTGATTATTGAGCTCCTGAGCCTTGATCAAGCGACTCCTCACCTGCTGCTCTTATCTTCTACCACAAATCCAATGCTGACCAGGAATTGACTACCGACTACTCTTCTGCTTTGTCCCTACCTACTGAACTGCTACCTCTGTTGCCGATCCGGATTGTCTGACCTCGCTTACTGCTGCCCGCCCCGACCTTTGGCTCGTCTGACTTCTCTCTGGTTATCCCTTGTCTGCTCCTCTGCCTTCGGACCGAACCTACACTCTGCCTGGCTGGGTGATCCTGAAGACCGCGTCCTGGTGTTAGCTTGCAGCGCAGTCTATCCCCACCATCTGGGGCTCTAGTGAAAACCAGCTAGCACTTAGTTTCCGCACCTCAGGTGAACCTGTGTCCTCATCAGAGTACTACGCAGTGTCCATCCGGTATCCAGCACCTACTAACTGCCTGCGGTCTTTGCCACTGGGCTCCACTCCTACCTCCGGCCAGCAGTCCTCTGACTCAGGTGAGCCTGTAGGATTGTTACAGAATAATCAGCCCAACTATGGAGTCCACAATGACCACTCTGTGTAGACAGGTCACTGAACTTCAAGAATTTGGTACTACGTATCAGGAGAAATTTGCTCAGCTCCAAGAAGTAGTCAAAAGCCAACAGAAGGAGATTATTGAACTACAGAGACAACTCCTAGACGTCCGCAGCGCGGCCGCAGACACCCGCATGCCACTCCCATCAAAATTCGGCGGTGACAGACGCCAGTATCGGGGATTTCTGAACCAATGCCGCATCTATTTTCAGATGAACCCGGCCCCGTTCACCACCGATAAAAAGAAGGTGCTATTCATGATCAATCTCTTGACGGATGAAGCATTAGCATGGGCGTCACCATACGTGGAGTCTAGCAATCTGCTCCTGGACAACCTAACCAACTTCATCACCGCCATGAGCCTAGTCTTCGATGACCCCAACCGCTGTGCGACGGCCGAGGCGCGACTACATAGTCTGCGACAAGGGAGACGCTCCGTCGCCGAATATACCGCCGAATTTCGCCGTTGGGTCACGGACACCACCTGGAACCCAGCAGCACAGAGGAGCCAATTCCGGCGAGGCCTGTCCGAAGCAATAAAAGACGAACTCGCCAGAGTTGAAGCCCCGGACGATTTGGATGACTTTATTCAAGTATGCATCCGGATAGATCAAAGACTCTCCGAGAGGAAGAGGGAAAGATTCTGGTCCTTGGACCACAGACCCACTTACTCCTTCTCCTCTACCACCCAGCACGACCCCCAGTCAGCACCTGAACCTATGCAGGTCGACGCACTACGGAGGTCTCTATCCACAGCTGAGAAGGCGAGACGGCTGGCCGAAAACCTCTGCCTCTACTGTGGAGAGCCGGGTCATTTTGCCATCAAATGTCCCAATAAGATTCGAAGAACTATTGCCGTCACGGAGCTAAAGGAGCAATCACAGACTCCAACCCCGCCAGCAGCCCCTGAAAATAACAACACGGCAGCTCATGGATCCCACTTCATCATCCCCATCCTCATCGACATTGAGGGGCGACAACTCCCCTGTTCTGCGATGTTAGACTCCGGGGCGGGAGGCAACTTTATGGACCTAACCTTCGCCCGTGAAAAGAACATTCCACTGACAATCAAGGCAGCCCCTGTTGACCTGGAAACCGTCGACGGATCCCCACTCTCCTCGGGGCCGGCGACTCACGAGACCATTGAACTACAACTCCTTATAGAACCCGATCACCACGAGAAGATCCACTTCTCGCTGATCGCTTCCCCGAAGTTCCCGGTGATCTTGGGCATCCCATGGTTGGCCACCCACAACCCCTCGGTGGACTGGGAAACCCACTGCATACGGTTCCCGTCCAAGTTCTGCTCGCTGAATTGCTCCCACAAACCCGTCCTTCCACCCGAAGACACCACCATCTCTGAACTTTCCGTCAAGGATCTGCTACCCCCTCAATACCGCGAGTTCCAGGATGTCTGCGACAAGAAAAACGCAGACAAGCTGCCACCACACCGACCCTACGACTGCCCTATAGAACTGTTGCCTGGGGCTGAAATACCCTTTGGCAGTATCTACCCCCTCTCGGAGCCTGAACTCAAGGCCTTGAAAGAGTACCTGGACGAGGACCAAAGGAAGGGGTTCATCCGGCCCTCTACCTCCCCTGCGGGAGCCCCCTTTTTCTTTGTAGAGAAAAAAGACTCCTCCCTGCGTCCCTGCATAGACTACAGGAAGCTTAACGACATTACCGTAAAGAACCGGTATCCTCTTCCACTGATTTCAGAACTCCTTGAGAGACTCCGGGCAGCAAAGATTTTCACCAAACTTGACCTTCGAGGGGCCTACAACCTCGTCCGAATCCGCCCTGGGGATGAATGGAAGACCGCCTTTCGGACACGTTATGGTCACTTCGAGTACCTAGTCATGCCTTTCGGACTCTGCAATGCTCCCGCCACCTTCCAGCACTTCATTAATGACGTCCTCAGGGACATGCTCGATCTGTTTGTAGTCGTTTACCTGGACGACATCTTGATCTTCTCCGAAGACCTCGAGCAGCACCGCGAACACGTCCGCAGGGTACTGCAGAGACTCCGACAGAACTCTCTCTATATCAAGCTAGAGAAATGTGAGTTTGAGCGAACCACCACTCAGTTCCTCGGATACATCATCTCCCCAGAGGGCCTAAGTATGGACCCGGGGAAGGTCCAAGCCGTGATGAACTGGCCCATTCCAAGAAACGAGAAGGAGATACAAAGATTCATTGGCTTCGCCAACTTCTATCGGAAGTTTATCCGGAACTTCTCCAAGATCATAGCACCAATTACCCAACTCACCAAGAAATCAGTCCCCTTCTCCTGGACACCAGAGGCACAGGAGGCCTTCACCAAGTTGAAACTCCTCTTCACTTCTGCTCCAATCCTAATCCACCCAAACCCCGAGCTGCCATTTACAGTCGAAGTGGATGCATCTGACTCTGCGGTGGGGGCTGTTCTGTCACAACGGACAGGGGAGAAGATGCTACTACACCCGTGCGCATATTTCTCCCGCCAGATGTCCCCCTCCGAGAAGAATTATGACATCGGGAACAAGGAACTACTGGCGATCAAGGATGCCTTCTCTGAGTGGAGACACCTGCTGGAGGGAGCCACCAACCCCATAATCGTACTAACTGACCACAAGAACCTCGAGTTCATCCGCAGCGCTAAGAGACTCTCAGCCAGACAGGCCAGATGGAGCCTATTCTTTTCCCGCTTTAACTTTCTCATCACCTATCGCCCCGGATCAAAGAATGGTAAGGCTGACGCCCTCTCCAGAATGTTTTCCGAGCCCTCGCAGAGTAACAAGGGCCAAAACAACATCCTGCCCGAGAGAAGGGTCGTAGGGGTCACCTACTCTAAAGAACTCCTGGGCACAATCAAAGAAGGATACGAAAATGACCCCTTCCTTGCCCATCCCACAAGGAATGTCAGCCTTACGTTTAAGAACGGTCATTGGTTTCATCTGGACCTACAGTTATATGTACCAGAAATCGCACGGCTCGAAGTACTCAGACTCAACCATGACTCCAAGCTGGCCGGCCATCTAGGCACAAGAAAGACCCAGGAGCTTCTCTCCCGCTCCTTCTGGTGGCCAACATACAAGGAGGACATCAAGAGGTACATCTCCTCGTGCACGGTCTGTGCCCGCAATAAGACTCCTCGTTCCTCTCCCGTGGGTTTGTTACAACCTCTCCCGATTCCCTCCCGCCCCTGGGGCTCGATCTCCATGGACTTTGTGGTAGATCTTCCTCCTTCAAAAGGGATGAACACCATCCTGGTCGTAGTTGACCGCCTCACCAAGATGGCCCATTTCATCCCCTACAAAGACCTACCCACCGCCAAACAGACGGCCGATCTTATTCTCAGAGAGGTCTTCAGGCTGCATGGGATCCCGGACGACGTGGTCTCCGACCGAGGCGTACAATTTGCCTCTAAGTTCTGGAAGAACTTTTGCCTGGCACTTGGGGTTAAAGTGAACCTGTCCTCCGCCTTCCATCCTCAGTCAAACGGGCAGACGGAGAGAACTAATCAGACCCTAGAGCAGTACCTACGCTGTTTTAGCTCCCACCTACAGGATGACTGGCTTGACCATCTCTCCACGGCCGAGTTCGCCTACAACAATGCGGAGCACAGCTCAACCAAGCACAGCCCCTTCTTTGCTAACACAGGCTCGCACCCGGTATTCATTCCCCACCTACCCGTCGCCTCCACCCTCCCAGCAGTGGCCGAACGCCTAACAACCCTACAAGAGGCACAAAAGAACATTATAAACAACCTCCAGCTCGCCCAGAGCCGCTTTAAACAGGGAGCAGACAGACGCCGCAGACCCACCCCGGGCTTCCATGTGGGAGACAAGGTATGGCTGTCCACCAGGAACCTCAGATTGAAGGTCCCCTCCAAAAAGTTTGCCCAAAAATACATGGGTCCATTCCGGATCTCTGCGCAAATTAATGAGGTCACGTTCCGGCTCGATCTTCCGGACTCCATTAGGGTGCACCCTGTTTTCCATTGCTCCCTCCTCAAGCCATACATGGAGAACACCTTCACAGGCCGCCACTCGCCCCCTCCACCACCCGTGAAGGTACAGGGTGAAGAAGAATATGTTGTCGCAAAGATCCTCGACTCCAGGATCCACCGGGGAAGACTACAATACCTAATTGGGTGGGAGGGCTACCCTCCCGAGGATAACTCCTGGGAACCAGAAGAAAATGTCCACGCCCCCAGACTGGTAAAAGAGTTCCACCAACAGCACCCCGATAAGCCTGCCCCTGCGGTGCCCGGAGGTCACCTTGGAAGGGGGGAAGTACTGTTGGGATTCGAACCTGTGACCAGCCACATCCCAGGCAGTAGCCCTGCTTACTAGGCTACCGTCCGCTCTGAACATTTCGCTCTGAACATTTCGCTCTGAACATTTCGCTCTGAACATTTCGCTCTGAACATTTCTCTCTGAACATTTCTCTCTGAACATTTCTCCCTGAACATTCTTCCCTGAAGCCTATTATTTCAACCTTAGTCTTGCCAAGCCTTGCTCATCACCCTTGATTCCCCACACCTGGTACTTCCCTATATAAGTCCAGCCCCTTGCACTCCAGTTTGCTGATTATTGAGCTCCTGAGCCTTGATCAAGCGACTCCTCACCTGCTGCTCTTATCTTCTACCACAAATCCAATGCTGACCAGGAATTGACTACCGACTACTCTTCTGCTTTGTCCCTACCTACTGAACTGCTACCTCTGTTGCCGATCCGGATTGTCTGACCTCGCTTACTGCTGCCCGCCCCGACCTTTGGCTCGTCTGACTTCTATCTGGTTATCCCTTGTCTGCTCCTCTGCCTTCGGACCGAACCTACACTCTGCCTGGCTGGGTGATCCTGAGGACCGCGTCCTGGTGTTAGCTTGCAGCGCAGTCTATCCCCACCATCTGGGGCTCTAGTGAAAACCAGCTAGCACTTAGTTTCCGCACCTCAGGTGAACCTGTGTCCTCATCAGAGTACTACGCAGTGTCCATCCGGTATCCAGCACCTACTAACTGCCTGCGGTCTTTGCCACTGGGCTCCACTCCTACCTCCGGCCAGCAGTCCTCTGACTCAGGTGAGCCTGTAGGATTGTTACACTATCTATCTATCTATCTATCTATCTATCTATCTATCTATCTATCTATCTATCTATCTATCTATCTATCTATCTATCTATCTATCTATCTATCTATCTATCTATCTATCTATCTATCTATCTATCTATCTATCCTTTATTGTCAAAAGTATTGGGACGCCTGCCTTTAAACGCACATGAACTTTAATGGCATCCCAGTCTTAGTCCGTAGGGTTCAATATTGAGTTGGCCCACCCTTTGCAGCTATAACAGTTTCAACTCTTCTGGGAAGGCTGTCCACAAGGTTTAGGAGTGTCTATGGGAATGTTTGACCTCTGCTTGAAATTTTCCCTTCATTCTGGAGAAAGGGTGCTGGTTGAAAAAGGTTAATTGAAGTAACATTGTGACCAAATATTTGATCGTGTAAAAATGTAGTTTATTGCACATGTATATTTAATGTTTACATTTCAGCCAGCAGGTGGAGCTCCAGGTTTTTTTTTTTATATTTCTCCTTGAACACCCTACCAGTGATGGCGAACCTTGGCACCCCAGATGTTTTGGAACTACGTTTCCCATGATGCTCAACTACACTGCCGAGTGCATGAGCACCATGGGAATTGTAGTTTCATAGCATCTGGGGTGCCAAGGTTCGCCATCACTGCCTGTGTGAAAACTCTGTTGCCCACAGTGTACAATAGTGGCAGCTTATATTGCCCACACAACACAATGAGTAGGATCAGTCATTTACCAAACCCCCCGCCACCCAACATCCACCTACTTCTCTGTTCAGAAACAGCTACATGGAGTTGAAATTAGAGGGAGAGAGCCTGAAGGCAAAAGGGTTCTGATTTAGAAAATCCAAGGAGGAACATTTATCAACAGGAATTGCGCCAAATTTAGATTCATGTCTACACCAAGTGACAGGTTTTTTTTTTTTTGCCTTTTTGTGATCCTTGCAATTTAGGCCAGCCAAATGTCAAGTCTGGGGAAAGACTGGGATGACCTGGGCTCAGGTGAGGTGGGATAAATGATGCTGACAGACTGATGGCGTCTTGTCACAGAAAAAAAGTACTGCAAATGAAATCTCTGGACTGAAGGTGCATATTGCAGCAAAAGCTTCTCTTCTAATGGGCTTATTATTAAGTCCTGTTATTTTATTCCCAGAGTTCTGTTTGAAGAAGTGGCCAGGGACCGGTTTTCTATGGTCACATCGCTATATTAGAGCAGCAGAGGGAGGAATTTATGCTGCAAACTACAAATTTATTAAAAATTGCTCTGTTATTGGTCTTCATTTATTAAAGTAGTTGTAAACCCTTTCATATACACAATGACTGGCTTCAGATGATACACAGAACTATACTACTAAGATGTACCTGTTTATCTGCAGTCTTCTCATCTCTTTAAACATCTGTTTAAAGAACAGAATTTATGCAGGTTGTCTGAGCTTTTAGACACTGTTGGATGTTGGAGCCCTGGCCACATGCGGCCCTTTTGGTACTTTATGTGTAGCCCTTGGGCCCTCTGCAGGCATTATTCTGTGTTTCTCTATTGCCCTGTTATAGCAGCAATTTCTAGCAGTCTCATGTCATATTTCTCCAGTCCAGAATTGTCTCTGGAAGCATGTCCCCTGTCTACAACAACTCCTATAGCACCTTCACAGTCTCTGACCATTTCCTGCACCATGTCCACAGTCTCTGGTCATCTCCTGTATCATGTCTGCAGTCTCTGACCATCTCTTGTATCATGTCTGCATTCTCTGACCATCACTTGTATTATGTCTGCAATCTCTGACCATCTCCTGTATGATGTCTGCAATCTCTGACCATCTCTTGTATCATGTCTACAGTCTCTGACCATCTCTTGTATCATGTCTGCAGTCTCTGACCATCTCTTGTATCATGTCTGCAGTCTCTGACCATCTCTTGTATCATTTCTGCATTCTCTGACCATCTCCTGTATGATGTCTGCAATCTCTGACCATCTCTTGTATCATGTCTACAGTCTCTGACCATCTCTTGTATCATGTCTGCAGTCTCTGACCATCTCTTGTATCATGTCTGCAGTCTCTGACCATCTCTTGTATCATGTCTGCAGTCTCTGACCATCTATTGTATCATGTCTGCAATCTCTGACCATCTCTTGTATCATGTCTGCAATCTCTGACCATCTCTTGTATCATGTCTGCATTCTCTGACCATCTCTTGTATCATGTCCTCAGTCTCTGACCATCACTTGTATCATGTCTGCAATCTCTGACCATCTCTTGTATCATATCTGCAGTCTCTGACCATCTATTGTATCATGTCTGCAATCTCTGACCATCTCTTGTATCATGTCTGCAATCTCTGACCATCTATTGTATCATGTCTGCAATCTCTGATCATCTCTTGTATCATGTTTTCAATCTCTGACCATCTCTTCTATCATATCTGCAATCTCTGACCATCTCTTGTATCATGTCTGCAATCTCTGACCATGTCTTCTATCATACCTGCAGTCTCTGACCATCTCTTGTATCATGTCTGCAGTCCCTGACCATCTCTTGTATCATATATTGTAATAACTCACCATTAGAGGGTCTAGTGTCTAGTTGCCAACTTCCCATATAGGATCAAAACAAAAATTATCCTCTCTATAAGTAGGGACATTAGGGGCAGAAAAGACACCAATGTAATAAAACGTTTGTACATTTATTGAATCATATTAAAAATATAAATGACATGCCATATTAGCACAAAATCGCTTCTCGGCCTTTTGGCTAAGATCAAGTGTAGTATCTGTTCTTATCAGTTGGTATGGACCCTGATGGTTAGTATCGGCAGGGGCTGAAATGAACCGGGGCGCTCTAGGCGTAACTGGAGGACCGGGAAGTAGGCACTGTCAGAGAAAGCCGGATGGGTCCGTTGCCTTCTGATTTGAATGGGTCCGCCCCTGTCAGTTTGAAGGGAGCGGGAAAGCCGGTTTCGCCAATTTTCCGGTTAGTACTGCTCCTGGATGTGATTGGTAAGGAATGGCGGATGGTGGTGGGGGAACCTTTCCTCCTGGGTTGAATCTGGCCTTGCAAAAGGCTTGTCCCCAGTTGAAGGCAGGTTCTCCCTAAGCTGTCTAAAATTCTGATGCCTCCTGATGGGATAGGGCTACACTGGGCTGGGTCTGGCCGGGGGCTGAGACCGAAAAAGCCCGTGGTGTACGTGCCCCTGGGGTGGCAGCCCAGGGGTGCCTCAATTTCACTGGTGAGGGGCAGCTCACCTGAGTTTTTGTGGCACCTTGGTCACTGCACCATCACACTTTTTCTGCACCTGCCTCTTGGGGTGGGCTTTTTGGCCAACACCAGAGGAATTTTTTATTCCTGGCCGGGGGGCCTGCCGAGGTCTAGCACTTAGGCACTACCCAGCACTTCTCCACTTCCCTTTTCCCCACTCTGTTTTTCTTTGTTTGTGTGTTCACGTATGTCCCTTTTTGGTTGTTTTGTCACTGCACGACTTGGATGGCGTAGGTCCTCGGGCCTGCCCTGTAAGTCTTGGGAGGGGGTGGATATGGCCTTTTGGCTTAGTTCGCCCTCTCCCATGGGGTCTCCCTTCGGGGGAGCCCTACCTAGTACTCGGGGTGGGCTGTTTCGGCAGTCCCCCTGAAGAATGGGGTCTGCCCGGCTTCGGCTGGGTGGACCTAAGTGAGTACCTCAGTCCCTGTCAGGAGCTTCGTGCCCCGGGGGATCAGGGTCAGGGTCCTTCCTCTTCGGAGGAGGGCCATGTGTGTACGCCTTGTGCACTTTTTTGTGTGTTCACGTTTGCGTGTGTGCACTTTTTTATGCACCGGGTGTAAGTCTTTTGAGTGTGTTTCACACACCACGGGAAAAAAAAAAAAAAAAATTAGCACAAAAACAAATATATATATATATATATATAACACAACTCGTATGGATATAAAATTACACATCCTGGTTGTTTTGGTAATGGAAGTGCACTTGTCTCCATGGCACCCGACACGTTTCAGGTTCATACCCTTCATCGGGGGTCTGTCATAGGTAAGGAGATTGTGTACATTCATATTGTATCTGTTGGTAGAGGATAAGATTAGAGGTACACATACTATGAGATCGCACATTACAACAATAAACGCTCAAGGAACGTTTAAGGTGCAGAATTTATGCAGTTTGTCTGAGCTTTTAGACACTATTGTATGTTAGAGCCCTGGCCACATGCGGCCCTTTGGTACTTTATGTGTAGCCCTTGGGCCCTCTGCAGGCATTATTCTGTGTTTCTCTATTGACCTGTTATAGCAGTGATTTCTAGCAGTCTCATGTAATATTTCTCCAGTCCAGAATTGTCTCTGGAAGCATGTCCCCTGTCTACAACAACTCCTATAGCACCTTCACAGTCTCTGACCATTTCCTGCACCATGTCCACAGTCTCTGGTCATCTTCTGTATCATGTCTGCAGTCTCTGACCATCTCTTGTATCATGTCTGCAGTCTCTGACCATCTCTTGTATCATGTCCGCATTCTCTCACCATCTCTTGTATCATGGCTGCAGTCTCTGACCATCTCTTGTATCATGTCCGCATTCTCTGACCATCTCTTGTATCATGTTTACAATCGCTGACCATCTCCTGTATCGTATCCTTAGTCTCTGACCATCTCCTGTATCATGTCTGCAGTCTCTGACCGTCTCTTGTATCATGTCTGCAATCTCCGACCATCTCTTGTATCATGTCTACAATCTCCGACCATCTCTTGTATCATGTCTGCAGTCTCTGACCATCTCTTGTATCATGTCTGCAATCTCTGACCATCTCTTGTATCATGTCCACAGTATGTAACCATCTCTTGTATCATATCTGCAGTCTCTGACCATCTCTTGTATCATGTCTGCAGTCTCTGACCATCTCTTGTATCATGTCTGCAATCTCTGACCATCTCTTGTATCATGTCTGCAATCTCTGACCATCTCTTGTATCATGTCTGCAATCTCTGACTATCTCTTGTATCATGTCTGCAGTCTCTGACATCTCTTGTATCATGTCTGCAGTCTCTGACATCTCTTGTATCATGTCTGCAGTCTCTGACCACCTCTTGTATCCTGTCTGCAGTCTCTGACCATCTCTTGTATCATGTCTGCAATCTCTGACCATGTCCTGTATCATGTCTGCAATCTCTGACCATTTCCTGTATCATGTTTTTAGTCTCTGACCATCTCTTGTATCATGTCCGCAGTCTCTGGCCATCTCCTGTATAATTTCTGCAGTCTCTGGCTATCCCTATCTCTGGCATTATATCCACAGACTCTGAGTATTTCTTGTACTGTATCATGTATCATATTCTGTTGTCTGTCTGCTCTCTCTGACACTGAATATTCACTGAATTGTATGTGTGGCCCTTTAGTGATGTCTGAGGTCGCACTTGAGCCCCCCCATGTCAAGATACACTATATTGTCAAAAGTATTGGGACGCCTGCCTTTACACACACATGCACTTTAATGGCATCCCGGTTTTAGTCCGTAGGGTTCAATATTGAGTTGGCCCACCCTTTGCAGCTATAACAGCTTCAACTCTTCTGGGAAGGCTGTCCACAAGGTTTAGGAGTGTGTCTATGGGAATGTTTGATCATTCTTCCAGAAGCGCATTTGTAAAGTCAGGCACTGATGGTGGACGAGAAAGCCTGGCTTGCAGTCTCCGCCCTAATTCATCCCAAATGTGTACTGTCAGTTTGAGGTGCAGGCCATTCAAGTTCCTCCACCCCATACTCACTCTTCTACATCTTTATGGACCTTGCTTTGTGCACTGGTGCGCAGTCATGTTGGAAAAGGAAGGGGCCATCCCCAAACTGTTCCCACAAAGTTGGGAGCATGAAATTGTCTAAAAGTCTTGATATGCTGGCGCCTTAAGAGTTCCCTTCACTGGAACTATAGTGAAGACTGCGAGCCAGGCCATCTCATCTAACATCAGTGCCTGACCTCACAAATGCACTTCTGGAAAAATGATCAAACATTCCCAAAGACACTCCTAAACCTTATGGACAACCTTCCCAGAAGAGTTGAAGCTGTTATAGCTGCAAAGGGTGGGCCAACTCATTATTGAACCCTACGGACTAAGACTGGGATGCCAATAAAGTTCATGTGCGTGTAAAGGCAGGCGTCCCAATACTTTTGACGATATAGTGTAATTGACTACACCTCTACGTTAGAGGGTGAGAGGCGCAGTTTGCTATTTAGCCACTAGAGGGCTCACTTTCTTTAGATAACTTACATACAAGTGATGTTTAGTATTAAAATGTGTATGTGTTTTAAATGTGTCCTCCCTATTACATCTTCTAAAACTATTAGCTATATTTTTTATTTCATGCAATGATTTGCTACATTTTTATATTTCTTTACTGTACTATATTTAACTGAAACATTCAAGATTAGTGAATGTAACAATTTTATGAATAAGTGTATTCCAGGCAAACAGTTAATACAGGAATGAACAAATTTATATACACCAATCAGCCATACATTTATGACCACTTGCCTAAAATGTAGTAAGTTTCCTTTTTGATTAAAACAGCCCCTTTTGCAGCCAAAACAGCCCTGACTCATCAAGGCATTGACACCAATAAACGTGTGAAGGCATGGAGTTGTGAATGTCCAGTTGTGTCAAAGTGATCCCTCTCTGGCCAGCTGTGTCAAAGTGATCTCTCTCTCTGGCCAGCTGTGTCAAAGTGATCCCTCTCGGCCAGTTGTGCCAAAGTGATCCCTCTTGGCCAGTTGTGCCAAAGTGATCCGTCTCTGGCCACCTGTGTCAAAGTGATCCCTCTCGGCCAGTTGTGCCAAAGTGATCCCTCTCTGGCCAGCTGTGTCAAAGTGATCCCTCTCTGGCCAGCTGTGTCAAAGTGATCCCTCTCTGGCCACCTGTCTCAAAGTGATCCCTCTCTGGCCAGTTGTGTCAAAGTGATCCCTCTCTGGCCAACTGTGTCAAAGTGATCCCTCTCTGGCCAGCTGTCTCAAAGTGATCCCTCTCTGGCCAGCTGTGTCAAAGTGATCTCTCTCTGGCCAGCTGTGTCAAAGCGATCCCTCTCTGGCCAGCTGTGTCAAAGTGATCTCTCTCTGGCCAGCTGTGTCAAAGTGATCCCTCTCGGCCAGTTGTGCCAAAGTGATCCCTCTTGGCCAGTTGTGCCAAAGTGATCCGTCTCTGGCCACCTGTGTCAAAGTGATCCCTCTCGGCCAGTTGTGCCAAAGTGATCCCTCTCTGGCCAGCTGTGTCAAAGTGATCCCTCTCTGGCCAGCTGTGTCAAAGTGATCCCTCTCTGGCCAGCTGTCTCAAAGTGATCCCTCTCTGGCCAGTTGTGTCAAAGTGATCCCTCTCTGGCCAACTGTGTCAAAGTGATCCCTCTCTGGCCAGCTGTCTCAAAGTGATCCCTCTCTGGCCAGCTGTCTCAAAGTGATCCCTCTCTGGCCAGCTGTGTCAAAGTGATCTCTCTCTGGCCAGCTGTGTCAAAGTGATCCCTCTCGGCCAGTTGTGCCAAAGTGATCCGTCTCTGGCCACCTGTGTCAAAGTGATCCCTCTCGGCTATTGTGCCAAAGTGATCCCTCTCTGGCCAGCTGTGTCAAAGTGATCCCTCTCTGGCCAGCTGTGTCAAAGTGATCCCTCTCTGGCCAGCTGTCTCAAAGTGATCCCTCTCTGGCCAGCTGTGTCAAAGTGATCCCTCTCTGGCCAACTGTGTCAAAGTGATCCCTCTCTGGCCAGCTGTCTCAAAGTGATCCCTCTCTGGCCAGCTGTCTCAAAGTGATCCCTCTCTGGCCAGCAGTGTCAAAGTGATCCCTCTCTGCCCAGCTGTGTCAAAGTGATCCCTCTCTGGCCAGCTGTGTCAAAGTGATCCCTCTCTGGCCAGCTGTGTCAAAGTGATCCCTCTCGGCCAGTTGTGTCAAAGTGATCCCTCTCTGGCCAGCTGTGTCAAAGTGATCCCTCTCGGCCAGTTGTGTCAAAGTGATCCCTCTCTGGCCAGTAGTGCCAAAGCGATCCCTCTCTGGCCAGCTATGTCAAAGTGATTCCTCTCTTGCCAGCTTTGTCAAAGCGATCCCTCTCTGGCCAGCTGTGTCAAAGTGATCTCTCTCTGGCCAGCTGTGTCAAAGTGATCCCTCTCGGCCAGTTGTGCCAAAGTGATCCCTCTTGGCCAGTTGTGCCAAAGTGATCCGTCTCTGGCCACCTGTGTCAAAGTGATCCCTCTCGGCCAGTTGTGCCAAAGTGATCCCTCTCTGGCCAGCTGTGTCAAAGTGATCCCTCTCTGGCCAGCTGTGTCAAAGTGATCCCTCTCTGGCCAGCTGTCTCAAAGTGATCCCTCTCTGGCCAGTTGTGTCAAAGTGATCCCTCTCTGGCCAACTGTGTCAAAGTGATCCCTCTCTGGCCAGCTGTCTCAAAGTGATCCCTCTCTGGCCAGCTGTCTCAAAGTGATCCCTCTCTGGCCAGCTGTGTCAAAGTGATCTCTCTCTGGCCAGCTGTGTCAAAGTGATCCCTCTCGGCCAGTTGTGCCAAAGTGATCCGTCTCTGGCCACCTGTGTCAAAGTGATCCCTCTCGGCTATTGTGTCAAAGTGATCCCTCTCTGGCCAGCTGTGTCAAAGTGATCCCTCTCTGCCCAGCTGTGTCAAAGTGATCCCTCTCTGGCCAGCTGTGTCAAAGTGATCCCTCTCTGGCCAGCTGTGTCAAAGTGATCCCTCTCGGCCAGTTGTGTCAAAGTGATCCCTCTCTGGCCAGCTGTGTCAAAGTGATCCCTCTCGGCCAGTTGTGTCAAAGTGATCCCTCTCTGGCCAGTAGTGCCAAAGCGATCCCTCTCTGGCCAGCTATGTCAAAGTGATTCCTCTCTGGCCAGCTATGTCAAAGTGATTCCTCTCTGGCCAGCTTTGTCAAAGCGATCCCTCTCTGGCCAGCTGTGTCAAAGTGATCTCTCTCTGGCCAGCTGTGTCAAAGTGATCCCTCTCGGCCAGTTGTGCCAAAGTGATCCCTCTTGGCCAGTTGTGCCAAAGTGATCCGTCTCTGGCCACCTGTGTCAAAGTGATCCCTCTCGGCCAGTTGTGCCAAAGTGATCCCTCTCTGGCCAGCTGTGTCAAAGTGATCCCTCTCTGGCCAGCTGTGTCAAAGTGATCCCTCTCTGGCCAGCTGTCTCAAAGTGATCCCTCTCTGGCCAGTTGTGTCAAAGTGATCCCTCTCTGGCCAACTGTGTCAAAGTGATCCCTCTCTGGCCAGCTGTCTCAAAGTGATCCCTCTCTGGCCAGCTGTCTCAAAGTGATCCCTCTCTGGCCAGCTGTGTCAAAGTGATCTCTCTCTGGCCAGCTGTGTCAAAGTGATCCCTCTCGGCCAGTTGTGCCAAAGTGATCCGTCTCTGGCCACCTGTGTCAAAGTGATCCCTCTCGGCTATTGTGCCAAAGTGATCCCTCTCTGGCCAGCTGTGTCAAAGTGATCCCTCTCTGGCCAGCTGTGTCAAAGTGATCCCTCTCTGGCCAGCTGTGTCAAAGTGATCCCTCTCTGGCCAGCTGTCTCAAAGTGATCCCTCTCTGGCCAGCTGTGTCAAAGTGATCCCTCTCTGGCCAGCTGTGTCAAAGTGATCCCTCTCTGGCCAGCTGTGTCAAAGTGATCCCTCTCGGCCAGTTGTGTCAAAGTGATCCCTCTCTGGCCAGCTGTGTCAAAGTGATCCCTCTCTGGCCAGCTGTGTCAAAGTGATCCCTCTCGGCCAGTTGTGTCAAAGTGATCCCTCTCTGGCCAGTAGTGCCAAAGCGATCCCTCTCTGGCCAGCTATGTCAAAGTGATTCCTCTCTTGCCAGCTTTGTCAAAGTGATTCCTCTCTGCCCAGCTGGGTCAAAGTGATCCCTCTCTGGCAAACTGCATGCCAGTGATCCCTCTCTGGCCAAGTGTGTCAATGTGATGCCTCTCTGGTAAACTGCGCCCAAGTAGACCCCTCTCTAGGCAGCTGTGTCAAAGTGATCCCTTTGTGGCCACTTGTGTCAAAGCAACCACTCTCTGGCAAACTACATCAAAGTGATGCCTCTCTGGTCAACTCTGTCAATGTGAATCCTCTCTGGCCAACTGCATCTGTGCTCTTAGGCTCCTGCCAATTGCCTGCATGCCAGGTCGGTCAGTGGAGGACCTCTCCCCTGGCTGCACATCACTTGCCCAGCTACCTCTTCCTCCTCAGGTGTGGGCTTTCTAAGTTGCTGAGAGAGGAAAGCAGAAAAATGTGTCCTCCCTGAGCATACGTAGGAATCCAAGGAGTTGTGAAAAAAGGAATTAAGGGCCCCTGTGTCTGCAACTGAGCATAGAACATAAAAAGGCACTTTGCTACACTCCACCCTACTTGAACTTGCTGTCCCTGGCAAGTATGCAGACCATTGAAATAATTGATTCTAGTACAGGGGGTCTCCCAAAGTAAGGTCTCTGGGAGGGCTTCATGGGTTGAGTCTTGGTTCCATGCGCTGGAATAAGAGGACGGCCATTTTTATCTTCAGGTGCATCAGTGGATGATAGACCAGAGAGCTCTACAGTGGAAGCATGGACCCAAAACTCAGTGGTCATTGGGCTGTGTAATATTGTCAAGGTCCCTGGTTTCTCCTGGGGGACTTGGAGAGAATGGTGGAAGAGCAGGACGCAGCGAGCATTGAACCTCTGGTGGCTTACAAACTTGGACACATTCTTTAAAAAAACCTTATGGGCCTCTCTATGGGTCTCAATAGGTTTGAGGGTTTAATGGTGTAGGCGTCAGTAATAAAGAATCAAGATAAAAGACAAGGCTCTGGACCGTGACTCGACAGCAGGTGACTTTGAACGTGGCATGGTTGTTGGTGCCAGCTGGCCTGAGTATTTCAAAACTGCTGATCTACTGGGATTTTTACTCACAACCATCTTTCGGGTTTACAGAGAATGGTGGGAAAAAAGAGAAAATATCCAGTTATGTGGAGGAAAATGCCCTTTTTGATGTCAGAGGAGAATGGGCAGACTGGTTTGAGATGACAGAAAGGCAACAGTAACTCAAATAACCACTCGTTACACCCAAGGTATGAAGAATAACCAGCTCTGAACACACAACACATCGAACCTAGAAGCAGATGGGCTACAGCAGCAGAAGACCACACTGGGTGCCACTCCTGTCAGCGAAGAACAGGAAACAGATCGCACAGGCTCACTAAAATTGGACAATAGAGAATTGGAAAGATGTTGCCTGGTCTGATGAGTCTCAATTTCCACTGCGACATTCAGATGGTAGGGTCAGAATTTGGTGTAAACACCATGAAAGCATGGATCCATCCTTCCTTTTATCACTGGTTCAGGCTGGTGGTGGTGTAATGGTGTGGGGGATATTTTCTTGGCACACTTTGGGCCTGTTAGTACCAATTGACCATCTTTTCAATGCCATGGCCTACCGGAGTATTGTTACCATGTCCATCCCTTTTATGACTACAGTGTCCCCATCTTCTGATGGCTCCTTCCAGCAGGATAATGCACCATGTCACAAAGCTCCAATCATCTCACCACTGGTTTCTTCACCATGACAATGAGGTCACTGTACTCCAATGGCTTCCACACTCACCAGATCAGGTCACTGTACTCCCAATGGCCTCCACACTCACCAGATCCGGTCACTGTACTCCCAATGGCCTCCACACTCACCAGATCAGGTCACTGTACTCCAATGGCCTCCACACTCACCAGATCAGGTCACTGTACTCCAATGGCCTCCACACTCACCAGATCCGGTCACTGTACTCCAATGGCCTCCACACTCACCAGATCCGCTCACTGTACTCCAATGGCCTCCACACTCACCAGATCAGGTCAATGAACTCCAATGGCCTCCACACTCACCAGATCCGGTCACTGTACTCCAATGGCCTCCACACTCACCAGATCAGGTCACTGTACTCCAATGACCTCCACACTCACCAGATCAGGTCACTGTACTCCCAATGGCCTCCACACTCACCAGATCAGGTCACTGTACTCCAATGGCCTCCACACTCACCAGATCCGGTCACTGTACTCCAATGGCCTCCACACTCACCACATCTCAATCCAATAGAGCACCTTTGGAATGTGATGGAACTGGAGATTGGCATCATGGATGTGCAGGCGACAAATCTGTAGAAACTGTGTGATGCTTTCATGTCACTATGGACCAAAATCTCAGAGGAACGTTTCCAACACCTTGGTAAATCTATGCCACAAAGAATGAAGGCAGTTCTGAAGGCAAAAGGAGGGACAGCCTTGTAGCTAGCAAGAAATGGCAGGCAAGTGTATGTGTCCGGGATTCAGTAATAAAAAATACAGCATTTTTTAAATTATCCTGCCACTTTTTTAAGCTTGAGGAAAGCCGGGAATGCCAGAAAAATTGCAGGATTTTTATTTACTAAAACAAAAAGGAAAAACAAAAAAAAAAAAAGCTCTCAGGGCTGCAGACCCTTTGGCTTTTTGTTTATTCCATTGTGGTCAAAATGTGGTTTGATAATATAAATATCATTGTAATATTTATTTTCCATTATATATACAGTATATTCATTTTTCTATTTAATACATATTATTTATATATTTATGTGTTATATAATACCTATTGAAATATATACAGCATATACTGTATTAGAATATTTATATAAATACATTTATATATTAATATAATATAATATATATATATATATATATACACTGCTCAAAAAACTCTTTGAAAACGCATCAGATCTCATTGGGGAAAAATCTCATGCTGGATATCTATACTGGTATGGACTGGGTAATGTGTTAGGATCTATACTGGTATGGACTGGGTAATGTGTTAGGATCTATACTGGTATGGACTGGGTAATGTGTTAGGATCTATACTGGTATGGACTGGGTAATGTGTTAGGATCCATACTGGTATGGACTGATTAACCACTTAAGCCCCGGAAGATTTTACCCCCTTCCTGACCAGGGGGTATTTTGCGATTCGGCACTGCGTGACTTTAACGGACAATTGCGCGGTCATGTGACGCTGTACCTAAACGAATTTGACGTCCTTTTTTTCCCACAAACAGAGCTTTCTTTTGGTGGTATTTGATCACCTGTGCGATTTTTTGATCACGCGCTATAAACAAAAAAAGAGCGTCAATTTTGCAAAAATAACAATATTTTTCACATTTTTTTATATGAAATTCCCCCAAAAAAAAAGTAAAAATCAAAATTTTTAAAAATTTTCGGCCAATTTGTTTTATGCTACATATGTTTGGTAAAAAAAATCGCAAAAAGCGTATTTTGATTGGTTTGCGCAAAAGTTATCGCGTTTACTAACAAAGGGAAAGATTTTTGTCATTTTTGTTGTTTTTTTTTTTAACGCGTAATGGCGGCGATCTGCGATTTTTTTTTGCGGTACTGCGACATTGGGGCGGACAGTTCGGACCCTTGACTGACATTTGTGACACTTTTGGGGTTACCAGTGACATTTCTACAGTAATCAGTGCTATATATATGCACTGTTACTGTAAAAATACACTGGTTGTGAAGGGGTTAACTTTATTTGGGAGGGAGGGGCTGTGTGTATCCCTAGGGGCGTGCTTTCTACTGTGATTGGCTGTGGCTTGAGCTGTAAGGACACTGATCAACGGATCTACATACTAGATCCATTTGATCAGTGTCTTTACAGCGAGGAGAATGACAGGTGGCTTGTTTACACAAGCTGCCTGACTTTCTCCCTCTCCCTCGCCGATCGCCGAGTGACCGGCGGACATCGGGTCCGCTGGTCACACGCTCGGGGGGGTCTGTGACCACGCGGGAGCGGGAGCGCGCCTCCGGGGGCGCGCGGGAGCTCCCTAGACCCTCACAAGCTAGTGACGTAGCCCTACGTCACTTTGCCTGTGAGGGGCTGACTGCCGACGTAGATCGGCGTTAGGCAGTCGGCAAGTGGTTAATGTGTTAGGATCTATACTGGTATGGACTGGGTAAGGTGTTAGGATCCATACTGGTATGGACTGGGTAATGTGTTGGGATCTATACTGATATGGACTGGGTAATGTGTTAGGATCTATACTGGTATGGACTGGGTAATGTTTTAGGATCTATACTGGTATGGACTGGGTAATGTGTTAGGATCTATACTGATATGGACTGGGTAATGTGTTAGGATCTATACTGGTATGGACTGGATAATGTGTTAGGATCTATACTGGTATGGACTGGGTAATGTGTTAGGATCTATACTGGTATGGACTGGGTAATGTGTTAGGATCTATACTGGTATGGACTGGGTAATGTGTTAGGATCTATACTGATATGGACTGGGTAATGTGTTAGGATCTATACTGGTATGGACTGGGTAATGTGTTAGGATCTATATTGGTATGCACTGGGTAATGCGTTAGGATATATACTGGTATGGACTGGGTATGGTGTTAGGATCCTTACTGGTATGGACTGGGTAATGTGTTAGGATCCATACTGGTATGGACTGGGTAAGGTTTTAGGATCCTTACTGATATGGACTGGGTAATGTGTTAGGATCTATACTGGTATGGACTGGGTAATGTGTTAGGATCTATACTGGTATGGACTGGGTAGTGTGTTGGGATCTATACTGGTATGGACTGGGTAATGTGTTAGGATCTATACTGGTATGGACTGGGTAATGTGTTAGGATCTATACTGGTATGGACTGGGTAATGTGTTAGGATCTATACTGGTATGGACTGGGTAGTGTGTTGGGATCTATACTGAAATGGACTGGGTAATGTGTTAGGATCTATACTGGTATGCACTGGGTAATGTGTTAGGATCTATACTGGTATGGACTGGGTAATGTGTTAGGATCTATACTGGTATGCACTGGGTAATGTGTTAGGATCTATACTGGTATGGACTGGGTAATGTGTTGGGACCTATACTGGTATGGACTGGGTAATGTGTTAAAGGGAAAAGATGCCACATCGAAAATTATCACCCTACAGAGGGCGGAATTCAAAGACACCCCAAAAATCAAAGTGAAAAAATGATGCAGCAGGCGAGTCCATTTTTCTGAAATTTCATTGCAGCAACTCAGAATGGTGCTCAGTAGTTTGTATGGCCCCCATGTGCTTGTATGCATGTCTGACAACGTTGGGGCAGGCTCTTAATGAGAGGACGGATGGTGTCCTGGGGTATTTCCTCCCAGATCTGGACCAGGACATCACTGAGCTCCTGAACCGACTGAGGTACAACCTGGCGGCGTCGGATGGACAGAAACATAATGTCCCAGAGG
>NC_138774.1:284980508-285040508 GCF_965119305.1 Pelophylax lessonae
GGGTGGGCCAACTCAATATTGAACCCTACGGACTAAGACTGGGATGCCATTAAAGTTGATGTGCGTGTAAAGGCAGGGGACCCAATACTTTTGTAAGTAAGGAGTATTGTAGGGAGCATTCTTCCCACCAATGTAAGGGGGATTTTCCCCACTAATCACCAGTGTAAGGAGCATTCTTTTCTCTGACCACAAATGTGAGGAGTATTCTTCTCGCTGACCACTGTGCTAAAAATCAGAGAACTATAAATATAGTGATTATTGTCAGATTTCTTGAGACCAATAAGTAATTTCAAGGGTTTCTCCATGTTAAAAAAAGGTTTTGAGAAAGGCTACTATAGCTGAAAGTGGAACCTAATGGCAGGATCACCAGAGCTTATTTTGAAGAAAGCTGCATATACACAGAAAAAAATACTAGTATGAATATTTATACCAATTGGACCGATAAAACTATGCATATACCAGTGGAATCCCTCTAGAAGCCGGAAATCACGGTAGCAGACATCGCTACTACACCGCTACCCCAGTGATCTCCACTAGCTTTCGGGTTGGGCTTCGACCTGCTGCCCTGCTGCATTCTGAATGGAGGAGGACAACCATTGGGTATGGCCACCATTCAGAGAATACTTTGCATTTTCTCTAATGAGTGAAAAACAGATAAGGTGGAGTGCATGAATGCAAAATGCAAAGCGTTCTCTGAATGGCATCTGTGCCCAGTGGCCAACCTTCTCTTTCAGAATGCAGCAGGGAAGCTTCTCGGCACCGGACCTGGAAGCTAGGGGAGGTCAGTATAGCAGTGGTCTCGAAACTGTGGCCTGGGGGCCAGACGCAGTACTTTTCCTACCTTAGGGCATTCCATCCACTGAATCAAACAATGAGCCATAATTCCCACCACTGACACCAACAATGGGGCACTATTCCTCCCACTGACACGAATGATGGGGCATTATTACTACCACTGATACCAATGATGGGGCACTATTCCTCCCACTGATATCAATGATGGGGCACTATTCCTCCCACTGATACCAATGATGGGGCACTATTCCTCCCACTGATGGGACACTATTCCTCCCACTGACACCAATGATGGGGCACTATTCCTCCCACTGACACTAACGATGGGGCACTATTCCTCCCACTGACACTAACGATGGGGCACTATTCCTCCCACTGACACTAATGATGGGGCACTATTCCTCCCACTGACACCAATGATGGGGCACTATTCCTCCCACTGACACCAATGATGGGGCACTATTCCTCCCACTGACACTAATGACGGGGCACTATTCCTCCCACTGATATCAATGATGGGGCACTATTCCTACCACTGATACCAATGATGGGGCACTATTCCTCCCACTGATGGGACACTATTGCTCCCACTGACACCAATGATGGGGCACTATTCCTCCCACTGACACTAACGATGGGGCACTATTCCTCCCACTGACACTAATGATGGGGCACTATTCCTCCCACTGACACTAATGATGGGGCACTATTCCTCCCACTGACACCAATGATGGGGCACTATTCCTCCCACTGACACTAATGATGGGACACTATTCCTCCCACTGACACTGATGGGGCACTATTCCTCCCACTGACACTAATGATGGGACACTATTCCTCCCACTGACACCAATGATGGGGCACTATTCCTCCCACTGACACCAATGATGGGGCACTATTCCTCCCACTGATACCAATGATGGGGCACTATTCCTCTCACAGACACCAATGATGGGGCACTATTCCTCCCACTGATACCAATGATGGGGCACTATTCCTCCCACTGATACCAATGATGGGGCACTATTCCTCCCACTGATACCAATGATGGGGCACTATTCCTCCCACTGATACCAATGATGGGACACTATTCCTCCCACTGATACCAATGATGGGGCACTATTCCTCCCACTGATACCAATGATGGGGCACTATTTCTCCCACTGACACCAATGATGGGACACTATTCCTCCCACTGATACTAATGATGGGACACTATTCCTCCCACTGACACCCATGGAGCACTATTCATCCCAATGATGGGGCATAATTCCTCCAACTAATACCCATGGAGCACCATTTATCCCAGGGACACCAATGATGGGGCGTAATTCCTCCCGCTGACACCAATTATGGGGCCCTTTTTCTCCCACTGACACCAATGATGAAGCACAATTTCTCCCACTGACACCAGCGATGAGGCACTATTCCACCCCTAACACCAAGGATAGGCATTATTTACTCTTACTGACGCCAGGACATTTTCTACTCCAACTTGCTACAGTGTGGCCACCCTCTATGGTCTGAAGAACAATAAACTGGCCCTTTGTTTGGGTTTGGAGACCCCTGTTTTAGAGGGATTTTACAGGCATGGCGTATGCATAGTTACATTGGTCCAAGCTGGGCCACTGTAACTATGTAACAATATCCAAAGCTAGAATTTTTCCTTAACCACTTGCTTACCGGGCACTTTTACCCCCTTCCTGGCCAGGCCAATTTTCAGTTTTCATAGCAGTCAATTGAATGAAAATTGTGCAGTTCTGCTACACTGTACCCATATAACATTTTTATTATTTTTTTTCACACAAATAGAGCTTTCTTTTGGTGGTATTTAATCACCACTGGGGTTTTTTACTTTTTTTGTTAAATATACGAAAAAATACTTATTTTCGAAAGAAAAAACAAAACGTTTTTCATAGTTTGTTATAAAATTTTGCAAACAGGTAATTTTTCTCCTTCACCGATGTGTGCTTATGAGTTGGACTGATGGGCACTGATGAGGGGACACTGATGAGGCTGCACTGATAGGCAACACTGATAGGTGAGACTGATGAGGAGCCACTGATTGGCAGCACTGGTGGGCACTGATAGGCAGCACTGGTGGGAACTGTTGGGACTGCACTGATAATCAGGGCATTAATAATCAGTGCCCTGAAAATCAATGTAGATGTCTCTTTCATACATGCGGGTTATCGGCACAGCGTAAGAAAAGGAATGCTGATAACCGGCTTGTGTTTACATCTTGATCAGCTGTCATTGGACACAGCTGATCATGTGGTAAAAGGGTCTCTGTGATTGGCCCTTTACCCTGATCTGTGCCCTAAGGACACAGCGATCACAGATAGCAGCGGCAGGACGTCATATGATTCCCTCTCAGAACTGGACGCACAGCGTAAGAAAAGGAATGCTGATAACCGGCTTGTGTTTACATTGTGATCAGCTGTCATTGGACACAGCTGATCATGTGGTAAAGGGTCTCTGTGATTGGCCCTTTACCCTGATCTGTGTCCTAAGGACACACGATCACAGATAGCAGCGGCAGGATGTCATATGACACCCTCTCAGAACAGGACGACCCCACTGTAGCTGGCGTTCAGCTATAGCGTGGTCAGAAAGTGGTTAATAAGACTAAAAACAGCTTTTGAAATTACATGAACGTGGTGAAGTTTTGAGATTTTAGTGCACACATGTCAAACACAAGGCCCGCGGGCCGAATCTGGCCCTCCAGGTGGCCCGCGCACAGAGTTCTGCAGCCGGGTCATGGGGAAACTCCATTCTACCACCTTGGCTCTGGCCCTCCGCTCCCCGCTGTCACTTGCAAACACAGCAGCTCCCGAAAGGAGCAGATCCCTGCACACACTTATGGCAGGGACAGATCTCCAGAAGCTGAGAGAGGGAAAGACCTCTTTGAAAGGCGAGGCAGAGCCTCCTACACAGGTAGGTACTAGAGCCAGGCCAGGTAGGAGAGAGAGATGCAAGTAAGCTTTGGGAGGGTTGGGTTGCACACTGTGCATAGTGAACCCTTAAACCCTACACTCTGTACCAAATGCACTCCTGAACTCTGCACTCTGCATGTAGCGCACCCAGGGGAGGACTGGGCCAGGGGGCAGAGGCAATTGCCCCTTGGGCCACTCTGATGCCCCGTAAAAATGATGCACCTCTTCTGCCACAGACATGCCTAAAGGATTCCTGGTCAAGAGAAGTAAAAAGTCCCTGCCGCTAACCTACTGTGTGCGGGTTGAAGACAAGGACATAGTGCAGGCCTCCCTCCCCAGCATGGATGGTATAAACTGTGTCTGAGCAGAGGCCGCTTCCATGCCCCACTGGAGACTCTTCTGCCCCGGCCAGCCCTAACAGATCTGTCCCACCTTCCCCTGCTGGCCAGGTCGGGAACCCTGATTCACCCGGTAAGTAGAGGGAGTATCTGGAGCAGGGCTTCAGCTTGAAATGGGGGGTCAGGAGGAGAATTGGGAGAGTGAGAAGGGATTGAGGGAAAGTGGTAATGAAGCCGAGTCGCTGCACCATGGGCCTCTGGTTTGAAATTGCCCCCTGGGCCGAAAGTTGGCAGTCTGCCCCTGAGCGCACCCTAGATACAACTGGCCCCTTTGAGGGCAATTGTACTGCTAATGCGGCCCTTTGATAAAATTGAGTTTGACACCCCTGTTTTATTGGTTGGGTTTACATGGACCTTAATTATAGCTTGGGTTTTCTTCTCTGTTTTCTCTAGAGGAGGGCATATAAAAGTTATTTGAAGGCTCTACCAGGACTCAAGAAGCTTGGCATCTCTTCCGTGATTATGCGAAAGACCATTGGTACCTTAGAGCTCGCTTGTGGAATCGTCCTCACTTTGGTTCCTGGGCGACCCAGAGACGTGGCCAACTTCATCCTTCTGCTTTTGGTACTTATTGTCCTGTTTTTCCACCAGCTTGTTGGAGATCCACTAAAACGTTACGCACATGCACTGGTCTTCGGCATTCTTCTCACCTGCCGTTTGCTCGTAACGCGTCAGCCAGAAGAGGAACCTCATGAAAGAAAAGCATTACATAGAGGCAATGGTGCTAACCCTCAAGACAGCAAGATGAAGGTGTCTTAAAATGTTTGCCAAGGACTCCTTAGTGTTGATTAACATTGTTAACTGCTCTAAGCATTCACAGTCCTGTAGAAATACAGGTATAATATATCTATTTTTTTTTTATTAAGTACATATTTTTAGCATCATTGCATGTGTACTTGTGGAGGGAGAGCAATATCTATATTGTTTATATGTTAAATACCTCAGCAAAGTCTCTGGGAAAAAAAAAATGATTGGGACATCCAACATATCTGCGATCAACCCTTATGGTACACATTTTTATTTTGTACAATTTGTTTATATCAATATTTATAAGCTATATTTAATGTCCTACTTAATATATATGCAGTATATGAACGAAAAACATAAATAAAGTCCTCCAACAGCCATCCACGTACACATGGTTATAAGTGTTTGATATCGAAGTGGCTGGTCCTTTCCTTGACATACATTATATGACCAAAAATTTTTGGATACCCAACCATCGCAGCTATATGAGCTTGGTGGACATCCCATTCCAAACCCATGACCAATATTATTTAGTTGTCCCTCGTGTGGCTATAACTGCCTCCACTCTTCTTTGAAGGCTTTCTTCCAGATTATGGAGAGTTTCTCCAAGAACATTTGGCACAAATTTCCACAGACACACTTGAAAAGGTCAGATACTTATGTTAGATGAGAAGATCTGGCTTAAATTTGCCATTCCTATTCATCCCGTTGGGGTTTAGTAGGGTTGACATCAGGTTTTGATGTTGGAAGTGAAGACCTGGGTCCCAACTGGCACTTCAATTCATCCCAAAGGTTCTCAGTAGGGTTGAGGTCGGGTACTGATGTTGAATGAAAAGACCCTGCTCAGAATAGGTATTCTAATTCATCCCAAAGGTCATCAGTAGGGTTGAGATCAGGTACTGATATTGGATGGGAAGACCTGGCTCACAATTGGCATTCCATTGCATCCACACACTGTGTAGTAGGGTTGAGGTCAGGTATTGATGTTTGATGAGAAGACCTGGCTCGCAACTGGCATTCCATTGCATTCCAAAGGTTCTCAGTAGGGTTGAGGTTAGGTAGTGATGTTGGATGGGAAAAACTTGCTCACAATTGGCATTCCAATTCATCCCAACAGTTTTTAGAAGGGCTGAGATCAGGTATTAATGTTGGATGAAAAGACCTGGCTCACAACTGGCATTACAATTCATCCCAAAAGTACTCAGTAGGGTTTAGGTCAGGTACTGATGTTAGATAAGAAGACCTGGCTTGCAAATGGCCTTCCAATTCACTCTAAAAAAAATTCAGTAGGGTTGAGGTCAGGGCTTTGTGCATGCCACTCGGTTTCTTCCATACCAAACTTACCAAACCATTTCATATAGACCTAGCTTATATGCTGTAGTAATAACCGTACTCGTCACTGGAAACTCTTGAATTCAAGGAGGGGTATCCACATGCGTTTGGCCATATAGGTCGGTATGTTGGTCCATTATCTACTGAAATGTGGCTGATCAGGTCTGAAACAAACAAAACGCTCGGCAACTCTGATAAGCTTACCCTATTGTGTTTTATGTGGGCTATGTTGTCAATATGCATTATGATCATTGATGGTGCTATGTACACTTGGGGGTGTAATGCTGGCCATGCTCACGGCATTACACAATCGAACAATCATAGATTAGGCTGTTTTAAATTATTCATTGGTTATAAATGACCCAATTTGGTCAATCTGCATTGTATTTTGCCAGGACAGACCTTTCCTTTTTATATAAAACAATTTATATACATATCGAAATGACCGTTTAGTTCAGTCAAGTTCTAAAAGATACAGTTCTTCCATCAGATTATATTGTACTATTATAGTATAATGTGTGTGTATGTGTATATATATATATATATATATATATATATATATACTGTATGTATTGTACTATTAAATATAGATATATGTGCTGTGAGCCAAACCTAGTACCCACAGCCTTTCCAACAAAAGTGTCCCTCCCTGGGTCCTTGTCTCGATGGATATGTGTGCCATAGCCCTATCTATTCCTTTGGGTAGACAAACTCATAATGGCCCCCAGTTGTCTGACAAATTACTGCCCTCCAATAAGAATGAATGGGGCCCATGCGTGCCACATGCCATTCTTTACTATGGGTAGCCATATTCATTAGAGATCGTCCGATTATCGGCAAAGCCGATATATCGAGGGCCGATATGCACTTTCCCCGATATATCGGAATCGGCCTTTTGATTTACAGATATTGCTGATATTTCAGAGAAAGTGCTTGTACCTGGGTGACGCCTGCAGCTAGAAGCATCACCAATAAAAATGAATAGGGCGGCATGAATGAATGGGGCCCATGCATGCCATGTGCCATCCATTCCTATGGGTAACTATAGTCATGGTGGCCTCCAGTGGTACAGTGGTTCAATGGCCCTCCAGTAAGAACTAATGGAGTAGCATGAATGAATAAGGCCAATGCACACCATGCTCTATCCATTCCAATGAGTAGCTGTACTTATGGCAGCTTCCAGTGGTCCAGCAAAGTATGGCCCTCCAATAAGAACGAATGGGGCTATATGCATGAATGGGACCCGTGTGGGCTATTCATGCCTATGGATAGCCGTTTTCATGGCTGCCCCCAGTGGTCCAGCAAAGTATGTCCCTCAATAAGGATGAATGGGGCTGCATGCATGAATGCGGTCCTTGCACACCATACGCCATCCGTCATAATGGATAGCTGTACACATGGCAGCCTCCAGTGATCAAGCAAAGTACGGCCCTTGAGTAAGAATGAGTGAGCATGTGCATTCAAAAGGCCCACTGGGCATTTTCTTTATAAAGGCTGCTTGACCCTGAGCAGGGTTACACCATGAATTTTGCAGGAGCTGTTGACCATTAATTCTCCAATAAAAGCATTAACTGATGAGACCTCAGAATAAGAAGTTTTTATCGGGCATTTTCCCACTAAGGTAATGCAATCCTTCATCTGACCAGTGGGCACACATGTATAGTACAGTAACTTATAACTAATTTTATATTATCATTAAGTACAAATGAAATATGGCATGTGACAGCACAGAACCTTAATAAAACTGTGAAAAACCTATAAGATATTTGTCATTTCTGAATGCTTCATGTAAATAACCTATATAATAAAAAAAAGCAGTATACCAATCTATGGGCCCATTTAGAGAGCTGTGCTGGGCAGCATGATATTCTACGTTCAGCAGTCTTAAAAAAATTAGGATGCAGTCTCATATGGAGCTGTATTTTACGCTGTACATATGCAAACATTTACCCTAACATTTACATGCCTACAGCTTCAAGCGTACACGTTTCACATTGGATGCTGTCTAGCTCCCATGGTTGCTAGGGCACAGGCAGGCCAATTGCCTACCAGCCTATAGTTGCTAGGACACAGGCAGGCACTAATGATTAGTATCCTTGGGACACTAGGGCGCATACTGCTCTGCTGTCAGGCATCCTTGGTTTCTGGGAAGCAGGAGGCTGACATTGCATGCCCTGAACCACATGAAGGACTCATTCAGGACCAATATGAAAACTTCAATAGTGTGTAATTAGGGTTCATGCTAGGACGCCAGCAGGCTCAAGCGCCTGGCAGCCAATGGTTGTTTGAATGAAGGTGGACCCTAATTCCTCACATCCTTGGTTGCTAAGATGCAGGCAGCTCCTGATGCCTAGTGTCCGTGGTTACTTGGATCCAGTTGGCCCCTGCTGCCTAGCACCTTGGTTTCTAGGACACAGGCGTCTGACATTTAAGCAGCTGCAGTGCAAACCCAATGCCATATGAATGACTCCTTTAGGGAGGATGTGTAAATAGCAACCATGTTTGCTAGGATGCAGGCAGACCCAAATGGCTAGAAACCTATCATTGCTAGGATGCATGTGGCTACTGCTGCCTCACATCCTTGGTTTCAAGGCCACAGAAGGCCAACATTCATGCAGCAGTGGTGCATGCCCTGTGCCACATGAATGACTCATCCGGTGCCAACATGTGAACATCGATAGAGTATAATTAGTATCCATGGTTGCTAGATTGCCAGCAGACCCAAATGGCCAGCTGCAAATGGTTGCTAGGACACAGACAGCCCCTAATGCCTAGTGTCCTTGGAAGCTAAGATCCAGGTGGCCCCTGCTGCCTAACATCCTTGGAAACTAGGATGCACACAGCTCCTGCTGCCTAGCATCCTTGGTTTCCAGGATGAAGGTGGGCCCCAATGCCTACCAGCCTATGGTTGCTTGTACACAGGGAGCTCTCAATGCTTTCTGTCCTTGGTTGCTAGGATGCAGGCGTTCCTTGCTGCCTGGCGACCATCGTTTCTAGGATCCAGGTGGCCCCTGCTGTCTAGCATCCTTGGAAATTAGGACACATGCTGCTTCTGCTTCCTAACATACTTGGTTTCTAGGATGCAGGTGGGCCCAAACGCCTACCAGCCTATGGTTGCTAGGACACAGGCAGCTCGTAAAAACTGGTGTCCTTAGTTGCTAGGATGCAGGCGGCCCCTGATATCTGGTGTTCTTAGTTGCTAGGATGCAGACACCCCTTGCTGCCTGGCATCCTTTGAAACTAGGACAGGTGCTGCTCCTGCTGCCTATGATTTTTTGTTCCTAGGACACAGATGGCCAACATTCATGCAGCAGCAGTGCATGCCCCATACCACATAATGACTCATTTAGCGCTGACATGTGAATATTAATAGTGTGTAAATAGCAGTGCAGGCACTATTGATTAGCTATCGTTGATGTTGGTCCTGGGCAGTGTCAGTAGCCAATAGGGTGAATTTTGAGTATTGGGACGCCTGCCTTTACACACACACATGAGCTTTATGGGTATCCCAGTCTTACTCCGTAGGGTTCAATATTGAGTTGGCCCACCCTTTGCAGCTATAACAGCTTCACCTCTCCAGGGAAGGCTGTCCACAAGGTTTAGTAGTGTGTCTATGGGAATGTTTGGCCACTCTACTCAGTGCTCTTCCGTGTGTGCACACACCCCGTCCCCCTGTGCAGATATAACTCACCAGATACCTAAACCCAATATGCAATGGGTCTAGTATTGCTATTTAGAAGTCTTAAGGATGAGTGATAAGAACCGCATTCTCCTATCTTCCTCTACGGATCCTCAAAGAGTAAAACCAAAACAGTAGGATCATAGTGCAACCCATTTTATTGTAATTTCTGTCCACAAAATGTATAAAATGCCCACTCACATTGAGTTGTGCCCAAGCTGGCACCAGCAGGATCCAGCAGTGTGCTACAGTATATTACCAAAAGTATTAGGATGCCTGCCTTTACACGGACATTCAATTTATCGACATCCCAGTCTTAGTCCATAGGGTTCAATATTGAGTTGGCCCACCCTTTACAGCTGTAACAACTTCAACTCTTCTGGGAAGGCTTTCCACAAGGTTTAGGAGTGTGTCTATGGGAATGTTTGACCATTCTTCCAGAAGCGCATTTGTGAGGTCAGGCACTGATGTTGAACGAGAAGGCCTGGAACCGCAGTCTCCAATTCAACCCAAAGGTGTTCTATCGGGTTGAGGTCAGGACTGTGTTCAGGCCAGTCAAGTTCCTCCACCCTAAACTCGCTCATCCATGTCTTTATGGACCTTGCTTTGTGCACTGGTCCAATTCATTTGGTTCAGGGGGGATTATGGTGTGGGGGTTGTTTTTCAGGGGTTGGGCTTGGCCCCTTAGTTCCAGTGAAGGGAACTCTTTAGGTGTCAGCATACCAAGACATTTTGGACAATTTCATGCTCCCAGCTTTGTGGGAGGAGTTTGGGGATGGCTCCTTCCTGTTCCATCATGACTGAGCACCAGTGCACAAAGCAAGGTCCATAAAGACACGGATGAGCGAGTTTGGGGTGGAGGAACTTGACTGGACTGACCTCAACCCAATAGAACACCTTTGGGATGAACTAGAGTGGAGCCTTCGAGCCAGGCCTTCTCATCAACATGAGTCCCTGACCTCACAAATGCGTTTCTGGAAGAATGGTTAAACATTCCCATAGACCAGCCTTTCTCAATCTTTTCAACACAGAGGAACCCTTGAAATAAATTTCTGGTCTTGGGGAACCCCTACTAAAATCTATAAATCTACAACTCATGACACATTAGTGTGACAGTCAGTGGGAAGAATTCTCCTCCGATCCCCTTGATCGTTTTTTGTGGCACTCTGCTCACTCTGCAATCAATCCTGTCCAAGAATCTCAGTGGCCAGCTTGGGTGAAGACAGGGATCTGGTACTCAGAGTACATTCCAAGTACTGGACCCTTTGCTCCACTCAGGCCAGACACATTTACATACACTCTATTGTCAAAAGTATTGGGACGCCTGCCTTTACACGCACATGAACTTTAATGGCATCCCAGTCTTAGTCCGTAGGGTTCAATATTGGGTTGACCCACCCTTTGCAGCTATAACAGCTTCAACTCTTCTGGGAAGGCTGTCCACAATGTTTAGGAGTGTGTCTATGGCCTGGTTTCTCAACTAGGGTTCCTCCTGAGGTTGCTAGGGGTTCCTTGAGCAATGGGCAATTTCTGCGTCTCAGATAAGTTTCCTTGTCAAACTCTTTTGAAAAATTACCCCCTTACAGATAGCTAAAAGAAACAATGGTGCCATTGGAAACTTATCTGAGACTCAGAAATTGTCCATTGCTCAAGGAACCCCCAGCAACCTCAGGAGGAACCCTAGGGTTTCACGGAACCTTGGTTGAGAAACCCTGCCATAGACACACTCCTAAACCTTGTGGACAGCCTTCCCAGAAGAGTTGAAGCTGTTATAGCTGCAAAGGGTGGGCCAACTCAATATTGAACCCTACGGACTAGGACTGGGATGCCATTAAAGTTCATGTGGGTGTAGAGGCAGGTTTCCCAATACTTTTGACAATATAGTCCGGCATGGTCAGACGTATATGCGACTAACCGAGCACAGAGCAGAGTGACCCCCGGATCGGTTTTGTGTTGCACTCTGCTCACTCAGCAATCAATCCTGTCCAAGCATCTCAGTGGCCAACGTTGGTGTCTGGCTTGAGTGGAGCCAAGGGTCCAGTACTTGGAATGTACTCTGAGTACCAGATCCCTGTATTCACCCACGTTGGCCACTGAGATGCTTGGATAGGATAGATTGCTGAGTGAGCAGAGTGCCCCAAAAATGATCTGGGACGGTCACCCTGCTCTGTGCTCTGTTAGTCGCATTTACGTCTGACCATGCCGGACTGCCCCTCCCCCTTCATAAGATCAATAAATCGCTCACTGGAAGTAGCCCTCGGTAGCACTGCTGCTGTCTTTGATCACCTCCTATACATAACGTTCGCTGCCCAGCCATATTTAATCCCACAAAAAGAATAAAGATAATTAGGTCTTCTGTGACAGAGACTGATATGAATGATTCAGTGTTCTCTATACAGTGCATAAATGTGTAATAAGAACTATATTAATAATTCAACAGCAAAGTAGAATTAATCAGAGCTATATAAATGTATAGTAAATTATGTGCCTGCTGTCAGCAGAAACCAATCATTTAGTGCTGCAAATCTGCACTGCTATCCACTAAGCTACATCACATCTTCCATGTTCCAAAAGGGAGTGGGCATCATTACCACTGTGCATCGCATTCCATCTACAGGCCTGCAGTTAAATCAAAAGCAGACTTGGCCAAGTTTAAGCATTGACATACCTCCATAGACTCAGTCTACCTGGAGAATATAGTCACTTGTTGACTTGGTACCATCCACAGGCAGCTTAACTCTTCAATAAGACGCAGTTGTTGCATCCAAAGCAATTTTACTTCAGCTAATTGCAGTACAGATTGTGTTTTTTCCAGTCTTCCGAAGACTTCTGAAGAAGGAGCAATGTATGCTCTGAAACATGTTGGGTTTTGTGGATTTTCTTTTCAATAATTTTTATTGAAGTTTTTAAAAGAACAGATAAGTACAAAAACAGTACAATCATTTTATTTGGTCCACCGCAGCGTACAGTACTGGTTACAAAACAGGGGCGTAACTACAGGGGTTGCAGGGGTTGCAATTGCAACCGTGCCCCATGCTCCAGGGGGCCTGTGTGGCTCCACTGTACAGCGGGGGGGGGGGGGGTGCAGCATGTAGAGCATGGGTGTCCAACCTTTTGGCTTCTCTGGGCCACATTGAGTGTAGCGGAATGTTCTCGGGCCGCATATAATATATATATATATATACTATAGTTAAGTAATAAAATGCTGCCGAGCCCTTCCCACGCCGCCGCACCCCGCACTAATTTAACACAACTAGGAGATGATCAAATTAAATGGAATCAGTATACAGAGTTTTACTTCTTCTGAGAGATATTAAAGGAACACTCTAACCACCATGACCACTTCAGGGATTTGAAGTGGTCATGGTGGTAGGAGTCAGAAACACTGCACATGCTAGCATCCCCCCTCCCCTCCGAGGCAGCCTCTGCCTACCATTAGTTGGAAGCCACTGTGGCCATGCCCCCAACCTGACTTCCTTCCTCCCCAGCAAAAAAGAAAATGGTCAGGGGGCAGTGGGCCGCATTGCCTGGGGTTTCGGGCCGCATGTTGGACATGCCTGATGTAGAGAAATCACTGTCCTCATTTTTCCTCCTGTAGCTGCAGGAGGAAAATGGAGGAGATTGGTTCCTCTGTATGCTTCCCCCCCGTCACTCCTCCTATCCAGTTCACTTGTGTTCTGCTGTCTCTGGGCCCCTGTGTGCTCCCCTGGTCCTCCCCACTGTGCTGCCCCCCATCTCCTGCCGGCTGCTGCAGGGGATGTGTCGCAATAGAGAACCAGGATGGGGTCGGTAAATATGTAATTTACCAGCTCCTTCCTTTTCTAAATGGACAGAGTCATAGTCAGTCATAATGTAAAAAAATAAAATAAAATGAAAAAATAAAATAATACAATTAAAATACTAAAAAATAAAAACTACTGACACCAGTGGGTGAACTTCCAGGATCGCAAAGGTCACACTTGCAACTGGGCTCTGGCATTCCGCCACCGTGGGGAGGCCCCAAGTTGTGAAAGGGGACTGTAATAAAGGGCCCTGCAACGAGAGTAAAGGGCCCCAGGATCAGTGAGAAGAGCCCCAGGCTTGAAGGGAAGGGCCCCGGCCAGGGGTCCGGGGGGCCCTTCATGGTTTCTTGCACCGGGGCCCTGAAGGTTCTAGTTACGCCTCTGTTACAAAAGATAAGATATTATCAATCAGTAGCATAAAACCCATAAATAACCCATTATGAGGTCAGATAGCTGAGCCTGAGCCATAATTTACATGGATCTGTGACAGGGTGTGAACTACTTGAACATGTTCTTCAAGGAACAAGGACTCCGAAGACAAGAACCCCCCCAGTAACAACAAAACCCATGTCTATATACACTATATTGTCAAAGGTATTGGGACACCTGCCTTTACACGCACATTAACTTTAACCACTTTACCACCGGTGGATTTTGCTGTCTTACGTCCAGGCCACTTTTTGCGATTCGGCGCTGGGCGACTTTAACTGACAATTGCGCGGTCGTGCGACGCCGTACTCAAATGAAGTTTACGTCCTTTTTTTCCCACAAACAGAGCTTTCTTTTGGTGGTATTTGATCCCCTGTGCGATTTTTACTTTTTGCGCTATAAACAAAAAAAGAGCGTTTATTTTGAAAAAATAACAATATTTTTAACATTTTTTTATATGAAATTCCCCCCAAAAAAATGTAAAAATCAAATTTTTTAAAAATTTTTGGCCAATTTGTTTTCTGCTACCTATGTTTGGTAAAAAAAAAAATCACAATAAGCGTATTTTGATTGGTTTGCGCAAAAGTTATTGCGTTTACTAACTAAGGGAAAGATTAATGTCATTTTTGGTGGGTTTTTTTTTTAACGAGTAATGGCGGCGATCTGCGATTTTTTTTTTTTTGCGGGACTGCGACATTGCGGCGGACAGATCGGACCCTTGACTGACATTTTTGACACTTTTGGGGGTACCAGTGACATTACTACAGTATATACAGCTATACATATGCACTGTTACTGTAAAAATGACACTGGCAGGGAAGGGGTTAATTTTATTGGAGAGGGAGGGGTTAATGTATGCCTGGTGCTTACTAATGTGTGTGGGGGGAGGTGACTGAGTGAGTCAGGGACAGATCGCAGGTTCAGCTATGCTGAACCCTGCAATCTGACCCTGTCTGTCACTTAGGAGATCCGCCCGCTCTGTTTACACAAGGGGGCGGATCTCCACACTCGATTCCCCGACGTCCGGGAAGAGCAGCGGCGACCGCCGTCGCTCCTCCCCTGGCCCGACTCCCGCTGTGACTGAAAACAGCGGGAGCACCGCCTACAGGGGGAGGAGTCCAGCGACGTAGGTCTACGTCGCTGGACGATAACGAGGCACATTGCTGCAGTAGCAGCAATGTGAGCACAGGTCAAGTGGTTAATGGCATCCCGGTCTTAGTCTGTAGGGTTCAATACTGAGTTGGCCCACCCTTTGCAGCTATAACAGCTTCAACTCTTCCGCGAAGGCTGTCCACAAGGTTTAGGAGTGTGTCTATGGGAAAGTTCTACCGTTCATCCAGAAGCACATTTGTGAGGTCAGGCACTGATGATGGACGAGAAGATGCAGTCTCAAGTGTTCTATCGGGTTGAGATGAATAAAATAGCGCCCCAAAGTTGGTGTAATTGAGAGGAATTGTGCCCCATTGTTGGTGTCATTGGGGGGAACTGTGCCCCGTCTTGGTGTTATTTGAAGGAATCTTCCCCTACTATTGGTGTCACTGGACAAGGGCTGGATGAAAGCAAGCAAAGGGCCTCACCTGGCCTCCAGGCCACAGTTTGGAGACCACTGCTCTAGAAGATGGAAATCACTGTAGCAGACACTGTTACTCCACCGCTACTCCAGTGATCTCCACTAGCTTCCGGGTCACTTGGCGAGTGACTGCCCTTCTACATTGTGAACACAGGAGGACAGGTCGCTGGGCACAGATGCCATTCAGCAAGTGCAAAGCATTTACTGATTGGATGAGGTGAAGAGCCAGAGGCTCTGGAGGATCCATAAGGTTCCATGAATCCCATAGCAACCTCTGGAGGAATCCTAGATTTCCATAGAACCCTGGTTGAGAAACCCTGATATAACCCAACTAAATGTTATTGTAACCTAGGGCAACCTCTGGAGGAACCATGGGGTTCCATGGAACTCATAGCAACCTCTGAAGGATCCATAGGGTTCCATGAAGCCCATAGCAACCTCTGGAGGAATCCTAGATTTCCATAGAACTCTGGTTGAGAAACCCTGATATAACCCAACTAAATGTTATTGTAACCTCAAGAAATCTCTGGAGAAACCCTAGGGTTCCATGAAACTCATAGCAACCTCTGGAGGATCCATAGGGTTCCATGGAGCTCATAGCAACCTCTGGAGGAATCCTAGATTTCCATAGAACCCTGGTTGAGAAACCCTGATGTAGCCCAACTACATGTTATTGTAAAAAAAGAGACACTCACACTTTAACCCTAAAAAGGGTTATGAGGAGATGGGAAAGAATTATCCCCTTACAGACGGATAAAAAAAATAAAAGAAAAAAAAATGGTGTCAGTGGGAACTTATCAGAGGCAGAAATTGCTCATTGCTCAAGGAACCTATAGAAACCACTGGAGGAACCCTAGGGTTCCATGGAACTCATAGCAACCTCTGGAGAAATCCTGGATTTCCATAGAACTCTGGTTGAGAAACCCTGATATAACCCAACTAAATGTTATTGTAACCTCAAGAAACATCTGGAGGAACTCTAGGGTTCCATGAAACTCATAGCAATCTCTGGAGGATCCATAGGGTTCCATGGAGCTCATAGCAACCTCTGGAGGAATCCTAGATTTCCATAGAACCCTGGTTGAGAAATCCTGATATAACCCAACTAAATGTTATTATAACCTAGGGCAACCTCTGGAGGAACCATGGGGTTCCATGGAACTCATAGCAACCTCTGAAGGATCCATAGGGTTCCATGAAGCCCATAGCAACCTCTGGAGAAATCCTAGATTTCCATAGAACTCTGGTTGAGAAACCCTGATATACCCCAACTAAATGTTATTGTAACCTCAAGAAATCTCTGGAGGAACTCTAGGGTTCCATTAAACTCATAGCAACCTCTGGAGGATCCATAGGGTTTAATGGAGCCCATAAAAACCTCTGAAGGAATCCTAGAGTTCAATGGAAGCCTGGTTGAGAAATCCTGATATAACAAAACGAAATGTTATTGTAAAAAAAGAGACACTCACACTTTAACCCTAAAAAGGGTTCTGAGGAGATGGGAAAGAATTATCCCCTTGCAGATGGATAAAAAAAAAATTGTGTCAGTGGGAACTTATCAGAGGCAGAAATTGCTCATTGCTTAAGGAACCTCTAGCAAACTCTGGAGGGACCCTAGGGTTCCATGGAACCTATAGCAACCTCTGGAGGATCCATGGGGTTCCATGAATCCCATAGCAACCTCTGGAAGAATCCTAGAGTTCCATGGAATCCTGGTTGAGAAACCCTGATATAACCCAACTAAATGATATTGTAAAAAAGAGAGACACTACCACTTTAACCCTAAAAAGTGTCATGAGGAGATAGGGATATTTATTGTGCCCAAAATTAGACAAAAAGAAACAGATATAAAAACACATTTATTTTTACATTAAAAATGTGTTTTCCAGTTCATAAAAGCAATTGTCCACAGCTGAAAATTTCAATATTCAATGTATACAGTGGGATCAGTATGTAAGTATATCTATGGATCAACGCGTTTTGCCCAAAAACAGGGCTTCCTCAGGATCCACTTGATTGTAAACTCTTTCATTTAATGCAGTTGATAAAAAAACAAAATGTATATTATTATTTATAGATAATTTATAATTTATAGAGTTTACAATAAAGTAGATCCTGAGGAAGCCCCTTTTTGGGGTGAAATGGGTTGAACCATAGATCCTACTGTATACATTGAATGTTGAAATTTGCATTTTTCTTTTTGTCTTATTTTGGGTACATTAAATATCCCCATCTCGGCACGACCCTTTTTAGGATTAAAGAGGAAGTGTCTCTGTTTTTTACAATTTGATATTACAGGGAGTAGTGCCATGCACTGATGTGACAAGGACTACCACCTGTTGTTTTAATTTACTATAAAATTTTACTGTCAAGCAGACAGAGTCACATTTAAGTCTTGCGTGTGTCAAAGAAAGACTCTCACTGCGGAACGGGGCGGGTAGGTCAAACTGATTCAGATATAAAGTGCCGGCAGCCTGAGGTGCCTCCACATAACCTGCAGACGCGGTCCAATCTACGGGCCATTGGTAAAAGTTTAGTTATTATAAAAGGGTTGATTTGCATATTTGGTGTGCTCTGGCAAGTGGTCCATCAGTCTGCCCTTAACCCCATGTAATCTGCCAGGATTCAAAAAGAAGGATCAAAGCCACCATGACCATGAAAGGGAACACCATCAGCCTCAGGAAAGGAGGTTTATAGGTTCCTCGGCAGCAGGTATTTCATCTGTTGCCCACTTCTGTATGGGCAGGATGAGCTCTTTGACTTTTCCTTTATAATGTCCAGGAGGGAGCTAAACAAGTAAAAGTTCCTCTGATGCCACAAATTATGGGGTCTTTTAGCAGGCACTGGAGCACAAAGAAGCCAATCTACCACAAATCACCAGAGGTTACCAAAGGCAGAGGAACCTGAGTCCTCGGACAGCGCTGTCCTCCGCTATCTCTCCTCAACCAGAAGTCCCAGGGTTTGTGAGGGATGAAACCCACCCCTGGAGGACTACTCAATGTTCTCCTTCTTCTTTTTTTTATTTTTTTTTATTCTCCTTCTTCTAAATGCATCCTGTGCCTGTTGTAGCCTCACAGGGACCGGGTCAGCATAAAGTGAACCCTGAGACACCAGAAAGTCCCCTTCCTCAGTTTGCTGTACTTCCAGTGCTCAGTCTATTACCCCACACTGTGTCTGCTCCATCAGATTGAGGACTAATGTCTGGAAACAGCATGTTTGTAAACCTTCCCTGCTAAATGGTGAACAGTAGGTTGGTGACCTTTTTACCTATGACCTTTCCTGCCACAAGATGGTTTGAGATTAACAGCCTCTGGACCTGCCCCTGCAGAGCTGACAGAATCTATGCTCCAGTGTTTCTCCTGTCCTTTAGCCATACCAGCTGCAAAACTCTGTGGTAGCATTTTGCCTGATTTGTTGGATAGCCTCTTGAATGCTTGAGGAGATTGGTGGTCCTAGGAATAGCTCACCAGAAGAGGGAAATGAGGTGGAAGTGATTTATATCCATCACCTAGCACAAGATGGAGTGGGATTAACAGCCTAAGGACCTGCCCCTGCAGAGCTGACAGAATCTATGCTCCAGTGTTTCTCCTGTCCTTTAGCCATAGCTGAAAAACTGAAGGGTAACATTTTGCCTGAGCTGTTGGATAGCCTCTTAAATGCTTAGGTAGACTGGTGGTTCTAAGAACAGCTCACCGGAAGAAGGCATTGAGATGAAAGAGACTCATCTGTCACTGTCACCAGGTATCGGGATAGAAAGGGGCACAAGCAGCTCCAGCAGTTTGCCCCATCTTTCATCCTTCGCTGCTACAGCAAGATGACTCAGTGGGCCATAGACAAGGTATACCTTCCCTGCCTATACTTGCTGGATGCATATTTGTGGCCATATGGGCAACCCTTCTGACCACATTGTACAGGACATGGAAACATTACATTATACATTATGGTGGAGGGCAGGGATGGCCTTACAAGATGGCAAACAGATGGCGTGTGTGAACCAGTCACTGCGGCAGGGCAGAGGCTGAAAATTTAATAGAAAGGGACAAACTCTACCAGCTGGAACATCAGCAGCTGTAAAGCCAGATATTTTGCCAAGTTGGCATTAATATGCCTGGCATGGGGGTGGTTGAGGGTGCAGAAAAGCTGGAAGATGGAAAAATGTGGCCCTTTTGCTGCCTACTAATATTCTTCAGGTGCTGCTCTCACCAAGCTGCATGGTGAGTACTTCATACATGTGTTACCCAAATGACTGGTGTTATTAACACACTTGAGACCCTTCTGACTGCAAATGACCATGGTGAGGGTTGCATGTGTTGAAAAAGGAAGGAGATAGCAGGGGCCTGGACCCCACAGCTCTGCCATCCAGGAGTATAATGGCTGCTTCCTCGACTTCTCTGTGAGCTGCCCCTAGCTGACCTGCTGCCTCTCTTCTGTTATGCCTGTCCCTCACTTGCCTCCTCTAGTGTATCTGGTACCAAAGCATGGTCAGAGAGCTCAACATCCTCATCCAGACCCAGTCCCTAAGAGGGCTCCATTATGCAGAGGCCCTAATGTAGGGACCCAGCTGCTTGGCAGGGTGGACCATAAAGCCACTAATCCACACCTCCGACGGAACCTCTATCACCAGCCACCACCACCTCCTGCCCCGAGCTGGCTGCTTCCCCTTCTCTTTTCTTTTTACTTTTCATCACCCACCAGGCTAACATGAAGCATATAGGTAAAAGAAAGCCGGCAGCTTGATCTTCTACAATGAATGAGTTTAATAATTCAGGTGTTTTCTACTATATTTAAAGTGATTGTTATCTCTTGTTTTTTTTAAATACTTTTTTTTTTATACTTACCTGCTCTGTGCAGTTGGTTTTGCACAGAGCAGCCTGGATCCTACTCTTCTCGAGTCCCTCTTCGGCTCTCCTGGCCCCTCCCTCCTGTTGAGTGCCCCCACAGCAAGCATCTTGCTATGGGGGCACTCAAGCTGAGTCACAGCTCCTCTCGGTCAGTTCGGACACGGAGCTGCGGCCGACCCCCCTTTCTTTCCTGATTGGCTGAATGTTTTTGACTGATATCAGTGGGAGCCAATGGCACCACGCCGCTGTCTCAGCCAATGAGGAGGGGAGTTCCAGACAGCTTAGACACTCCTGCAACATTTCTGGATAAAGACGGGCTCAGGTAGGTATTAGGGGGGCTGAGGAGGGCTGCTGCACACAGAAGGTTTTTTTTTTTTATCTTAATGCATAGAATGCATTAAGATAAAAAAAAAAACCTTCTGACTTTACAACCCCTTTAAGGTTAAAATGAAGGTTTACACTTCATTTCCCATCCCCATCCACTGTAGGAGGGGGCCGCATACATTTTTTGCTATGAGACCTTGTGATTTCTCGCTTCGGCTCTGCTTTCAATTGACATATCTATTTCATCTCATGTGCAAATGTAACAAGATCAAAACCTGCCCCATTGGGGTTCTGGAGGATCTGATTCATAGCTACAAAGGATCACTTGCAAGTGCCAAAACCTGGGATTGAACCAGGGACCTTTAGACCTTCACTGAAAGTCTAACGCTCTCCCAACTGAGCTATTTTAGCCTGGTAATGTCCCCAATAGATATGCAAGAAGGATCATAATGATGATAAAATGCACCATGCCTACCAAAAGGGATGATGGTTCTCTAGTACTAATCACATGGAAATGATTGTGATAGGAGACATGAACTAGGAGATATAACATTTCTTTTATTACATATTATTATATACGCCAGCAGTTTACGCAGCGCTTTACAATGTTAGAGGGAGACAATACAGTTACAATACAATAAAATACAAGAGTATTAAGAGGGCCCTGCTCAGAAGAGCTTACAATCTAACAGATGTGACAGAGGGTGCAATGCCCAAAGATGCACGGGTTGCCTGCAGATGAAGCTGCCTGATGAAGCCAGATGCAAGGACAATCAAGGTAGAGAAGGTGGTCAGTCAATGATTCTCTGGAGGTGCTGGCGGGTTTTGACAGTAGGATAAGCAAGAGTAAGGTCACAAGCCAGGCCGAGGGTCAAACACTGGATGTCAATCAGGAACAGAGGTAGGTAGAGTAGCCGAGGGCAAGTCAGGGTTAAACACAGGAATACAATCTGGAATAGACAGGAGCAGGTCCATGAAGCAAGCCGGGTTCAGAGCAAGGAGAGAAACCGGAGCAGCTCAGGGTCGGTAACTGGTAATCAAACAGAAGCACAAAGCACAGGAACACAGGATACAAGCTGAAGATAATCCAGCAATTTAGGATAGCCACTGATGTCTTGATATAGGCCAGTGAACACTGGCAATTAGCATGTTGCGTACGCCACTGAGCCGTTGCCTATGACGTTTCGCCATTGAGTGCCTTTCCCAAATGCGCATGCGCGAATTAGCGCGGCCATATTGGGCATTGGAATATTTGCCAGTTCTTCTGGGCTTTCTTCCCTGACACATTTTGGAGCCTAAAAAAGTAGTTGCTCGGTGTTGGTAGTTGTCCATAATTGTTCATTTGACTGCAAGGGATGCACAGGCATTTCGTACATCCACGTAAGGCAGTCCCATTCATTTATTGTGTTTTTTCTTGTTTCTCTTTGCATTTTGTTGGTTTTATTGTGTTGTTTCGGTTTCTTGTCTGTCCGATGGTTTGACATTGAGGAGTGAGACTTCCATATATGCAGGCAACTTATATACAGGGCCGTCTTTAATATTGATTGTACCCTGGGCAAACATTTATTTGGGCCCTCTCAAATGCACTTATTAACTATTTGCAGGTAGTTCGGGCTCAAGAGGCAGCTGCTTTGGGCCCCACAACAATGACTGGGCCTGGGGCAGCTGCCCCTTTTGCCCTGTGTTAAAGACGGTCCTGCCTATATACACAGAGAGAGAGAAAGCATCTGATACAGGGAGGAGTGAGACTTCCATATATATAGGCAACCTATATACACAGAGAGACTCCTGAATGACACACGTGTGTGCGCAGCACGTCACACCCTGACACCGGACAGCCGGATCCGTGACATCGGTGGGCACAACACAGAGATAAGCGTAACTGCAGGACTTTTATCATGACTACAGTGCAGATTGGGGATTCCCGGGCATAACCTTCTGGAGCTGTTTGGGGAATATCCACCTGGGCTCAACCTGTGATCCAGAGACGCTGTAGAGGTTCCCATCATTCGGTGCTGTGGACATCTTCACATTCAGCCTGTATGACCCACTTGCTGTATAGTAATTTGGGTCCATACCACCTGGTGAGCACATTTGAATATCTATGTTGTGGGACCTTTTTTTCCTTCAAGTCACTATTTCCGTGTGGATTTATTTGGACTTTTTTTTCACTTGCACCTTTTTGGACTTTTCTTCACCAATAAGTTTAATGTGTTTTCACTCACTTCTTTACATTGGATTTTATTTAACGTGTATAACAATTCAGTTTGTGTACATATTATCATTTGTTTTCATCCATTTTGTTAGTGCTGCACTATATATATATATATATATATATATATATATATATATTTTATTCTGTCACAATCCATGTCGGTTGGAGTGCTAGCTGCTATTTTCACTTTCATAGTTTATATTTTATTTTATTTGTGTTAGCGCAGTTTGTTACACCTTTTTTCTGCATTCTTTTAAGCTACCCATGGATGGCATTAACAACAAAATATGAGTGCCAACGTAACATTGAGTTCCCCTTGGTGATAAACAGAATTTATATAATTTAAGCAATAACAAACGTGTATTGATATATAGGGGCGCCAAGCCTCATAAGTTTGATAGGTAGAGCAGCACCTGAGAACAGTGATTACCCAGGGCCGGTCTATAACAAAATAGAGCTACTGAGACAACCACTGTGGCTAACACTCAAAATGCTGCCCTCCCAGGTTTGATCATGAAGGTTCACATGAGGTTTACACTGACTATATTCTATCTGATCATGAACAAAGGAAGGTTTCAAGGGGACCAAAGATGATTAGGTGGTCCTATCTTAATTACCTATGATAGTCGTAGACCTAACAAAATAAAAGGAAGTAAGAAAATGAAGGGAAGGAAAGAAAAAGGAGGCAGAAAAGTTCGGGGAACTCTCTGGGGGGCAGTGGTGGCCGTTGCACAGAGGGCGCAGGGGCGCCGTCCCCCCATCCATGCGTCCGGCCCCCTAATCTGCATGCAGGGGCGCCAGACGCATGGAGTTCAATGGGGATTTTTTTTTTTTGGCATCACCTGATTAGAGCCAGAGGCTCTAATAGGGCTATGCAAAGGGTGGACCCGGGGCGCAGAGCAGTGCGTCCCGAGCCCACCCATTGTGTGACAATAGCGAATGAAAATTCACTATTGTCACACCGATCCTCCATTGGCCAAGGAGGAGGCGGGAGCGGAAGACTGGAGGAGACGCGCCGCCAGGACCGAGGAGAAGCCGAAGCCGAGAGACTGATCAGAAGCCGCCCGCCGCCGCTGCTGCTCCAGGTAAGTAAGGGGGCACGCACTCTGATCTCTGCATTGGGGGCATGTATGTTGGTCACTACATTGAGGGCATGTACGCTGGTCACTACATTGGGGGCATGCACGCTGATCTCTGCATTGGGGGCATGTATGCTGGTCACTACATTGGGGGCACGCACGCTGATCTCTGCATTGGGGGCACGGACGCTGATCTCTGCATTGGGGGCATGTATGCTGGTCACTACATTGGGGGCATGTATGCTGGTCACTACATTGGTGGCATGTACGCTGGTCACTGCATTGGGGGCATGTACGCTGATCTCTGCATTGGGGGAATGGTATGCTGGTCACTGCATTGAAGGGGGCATGTATGCTGGTCACTACATTGGGGGCATGTACGCTGATCTCTGCATTGAAGGGGGCATGTACGCTGGTCACTGCACTCAAGGGGGCATGTACACTGGTTACTGCATTGAAAGGGGGCACGCTGGTAACTGTGCATTGAAAGGGGGCACGCTGGTCACTGTGCATTGAAAGGGGGCATGCTGGTCACTGTGCATTGAAAGAGGGCACGCTGGTCACTGTGCATTGAAAGGGGGCACGCTGGTCTCTCTGCATTGAAAAGGGGCACGCTGGTCTCTCTGCATTGAAAGGGGGCACGCTGGTCACTCTGCATTGAAAGGGGGCACGCTGGTCACTCTGCATTGAAAGGGGGCACGCTGGTCTCTCTGCATTGAATGGGGGCACGCTGGTCTCTCTGCATTGAAAGGGGGCACGCTGGTCTCTCTGCATTGAAAGGGGGCACGCTGGTCACTGTGCATTGAAAGGGGGCACGCTGGTCACTCTGCATTGAAAGGGGGCACGCTGGTCTCTCTGCATTGAAAGGGGGCACGCTGGTCTCTCTGCATTGAAATGGTGCACGCTGGTCTCTCTGCATTGAAAGGGGGCACACTATACCTTAATACTGAAGGCCCCTTTCACACTTTTGCAACCTCAAAGTCACACAATTTGTAAAGCGTTTTTTGCCGCAAAGCAATGCATTTTTTCTGTTTACGCCCCCCCTATATACTGATAAAACTAAGTAAAACTCCTACTAGTACATCATTCACCCCTAAAGTGCATACAAAAAAGTGTCCTTGGAGTGTGCAAATCATACATAGTGCAAATGTGTATTTAAATGTGCAAATAAGCTTAATCACATGTGCATAAGAACAATACAATTAATAATAATACTGATAGAATTCCAAATAACTCTCTCAGCCTGGGAAATCAGAGGTTTGTCTATGAGAGCAGAAGGTGTACATTGTGGAGAGATCGTTTCCTAACCCGTCTAGAGGATACCAATCGCATTCCACACCGGACTTTACGTGTCTGACCCTCACGCAGTACTGCTAAGGGGTCCAATCAGTCTGGTAAGTGGAATATCCAGAGGGGGTGGATCTTTACAGAACTGCACCTGATTGTTGGCACGGATTTGCACAGTTTTTTTTTGCAATCTCTTGCACTCAAGCACTTTTTGGATACTTTCACTGGCTACTTGCTTAACCACTTTACCACCGGAGGATTTTGCTGTCTTACGTGTGGGCCACTTTTTGCGATTCGCCACTGTGCAACTTTAACGGACAATTGCGCGGTCGTGCGACGCTGTACCCAAACAAAATTTACGTCCTTTTTTCCCACAAACAAAGCTTTATTTTGGTGGTATTTGATCACCTGTGCGATTTTTACTTTTTGCGCTATAAACAAAAAAATAGCGACAATTTTGAAAAAATAACAATATTTTTCACATTTTTTTTATATGAAATCCCCCCCAAAAAAATTTAAAAATCAAAATTTTTTATCATTTTAGGCCAATTTGTTTTCTGCTACATATTTTTGGTAAAAAAAATTGCAATAAGCGTATTTTGATTGGTTTGCGCAAAAGTTATTGCGTTTACTAAGGGAAAGATTTCTGTAGTTTTTTGGTGTTTTTTTTTAACGAGTAATGGCGGCGATCTGCGATTTTTTTTTTTGCGGGACTGCGACATTGCGGCGGACAGATCGGACCCTTGACTGACATTTTTGACACTTTTGGGGGTACCAGTGACATTTCTACAGTAATTAGTGCTATAAATGTGCACTGTTACTGTAAAAATTACACTGGCAGGGAAGCGGTTAATTTTTATTGGTGATCAAGGGGTTAATGTATGCCTGGTGCTTACTTACGTGTGTGGGGGGGGGGGACTGAGTGACACAGGGACAGATCGCAGGTTCAGCTATGCTGAACCCTGCAATCTGACCCTGCCTGTCACTTAGGAGATCCGCCCGCTTTGTTTACACAAGCGGGCGGATCTCCACACTCGATTCCCCGACGATCGGGGAAGAGCGGCGGTGATCACCGCCGCTCCTCCCCTGGCCCGACTCCCGCTGTGATTGAATACAGTGGGAGCGAGAGAAGGGGAGTGTCTGGCGACGTAGGTCTACGTCGCCAGACGTTATTGAGCCACTTTGCCACAGTAGAGCTTCAGTGAGCAGCGGTAAAGTGGTTAAAATATTATATATTTTTTTGGACTTTATGTGGAACTCTAGCAGTATTATTATTAATTGTATTGTTCTTATGCACATGTGATTAAGCTTATTTGCACATTTAAATACACATTTGCACTATGTATGATTTGCACACTCCAAGGACACTTTTTTTGTATGCACTTTAGGGGTGAATGATGTACTAGTAGGAGTTTTACTTAGTTTTATCAGTATATTTCTTATTGCACATTCATTATTTTACACCCTTTTTGCGCTGTGTATTGTCACCTTTACTATTTAAAATATTAGAATTTTTGAGCAGCAGCGCTTTGGGTTTTGATCAACACATCCATAGCGCAGAGACACTTTTTTGTTCATTTTATTGGTAGTCCCTCAATCTAATACTCACCCTTGATATAGTTTTCTGTTTGTGCAACCGGTTTTACCCTATTTGTGCCCTAAATAAATCAGACAAGGTTCTCTGTATAAATTACTTTTGTGGTATTATGACTCTTTTATTGCTCTGCAACACGTCCATTTTGCTTGACATTGTATTTGGAAATGAGTATTACTGTATATGTTTAGAGGACAAAATGCATAACCCAGACTTTTTCAACCTTTTGAACACAGAGGAACCCTTAAAATAACTTTCCAGTCTCAGGAAACCCCTACTAAATATATACTAAGTCATGATACATTAGTGTTATATTCAGTGGGAATGATGTTTCTTACACCTGTAGGTATTGGAAAGAATGATCCCCTTGCAGATGGCTAAAAACAAATTAATGGTGTCAGTGAGAAATTATCAGAGGCAGAAATTGCTCATTGCTCAAAAACCTCAAGCAACCTCTGGAGGAACCCTAGGGTTCCATGGAACTCATAGCAACCTCTGAATGATCCATAGGGTTCCATGAAGCCTATAGAAACCTTATGGAGGTATCCTAGATTTCCATAGAACCCTGGTTGAGAAACCCTGATCTAACCCATCTAAATGTTATTGTAACCTCAAGCAACCTCTGGAGGAACCCTAGGGTTCCATGGAACTCATAGCAACCTCTGGAGGATCCATAGGGTTCCATGGAGCCCATAGCAACCTCTGGAGGAACCCTAGGGTTCCATGGAACTCATAGCAACCTCTGAATGATCCATAGGGTTCCATGAAGCCTATAGAAACCTTATGGAGGAATCCTAGATTTCCATAGAACCCTGGTTGAGAAACCCTGATCTAACCCATCTAAATGTTATTGTAACCTCAAGCAACCTCTGGAGGAACCCTAGGGTTCCATGGAACTCATAGCAACCTCTGGAGGATCCATAGGGTTCCATTGAGCCCATAGCAACCTCTGATGGAAAAGAAAATGAATGGTGACAGTGGGAACGTATCAGAGGCAGAAATTGCTCATTGTATAAGGAACATCTAGCAACATTTGGAGGAACCCTAGGGTTCCATGGAACTCATAGCAACCTCTGGAAGATCCATAGGGTTCAATGGAGCCCATAGCAACCTCTGGAGGAATCCTAGAGTTCCATGGAAGCCTGGTTGAGAAATCCTGATATAACAAAATGAAATGCTATTGTAAAAAAGAGAGACACTCACACTTTAACCCTAAAAAGGGTTCTGAGGAGATGGGAAAGAATTATCCCCTTGCAGATGGATAAAAAAAAAAAGAATGGTGTCAGAGGGAACTTATCAGAGGCAGTAATTGCTCATTGCTCAAGAAACCTCTCGAAACCTCTGGAGGAACCCTAGGGTTCCATGGAACTCTTAGCAACCTCTGGAGGATCCATAGGGTTCCAAGGAGCCCATAGCAACCTCTGGAGGAACCCTAGGGTTCCATGGAACTCATAGCAACCTCTGAATGATCCATAGGGTTCCATGAAGCCTATAGAAACCTTATGGAGGAATCCTAGATTTCCATAGAACCCTGGTTGAGAAACCCTGATCTAACCCATCTAAATGTTATTGTAACCTCAAGCAACCTCTGGAGGAACCCTATGGTTCCATGGAACTCATAGCAACCTCTGAAAGATCCATAGGGTCCCATGAAGCCTATAGAAAGCTTTTGGAGGAATCCTAGATTTCCATAGAACCCTGGTTGAGAATCCCTGATATAACCCATCTAAATGTTAATGTAAAAAAAGAGACACTCACACTTAAACTCTAAAAAGGGTTATGGGGAGATGGGAAAGAATTATCCCCTTACAGATGGCTAAAAAAAAAAAATAATAATAATGGTGTCAGTGGGAACTTATCAGAGGCAGAAATTGCTCATTGCTCAAGGAACCTATAGAAACCTCTGTAGGAACCCTAGGGTTCCATGGAACTCATAGCAACCTCTGGAGGATCCATAGGGTTCCATTGAGCCCATAGCAACCTCTGAAGGAAAAGAAAATGAATGGTGACAGTGGGAACGTATCAGAGGCAGAAATTGCTCATTGCATAAGGAACATCTAGCAACATTTGGAGGAACCCTAGGGTTCCATGGAACTCATAGCAACCTCTGGAAGATCCATAGGGTTCAATGGTGCCCATAGCAACTTCTGGAGGAATCCTAGAGTTCCATGGAAGCCTGGTTGAGAAATCCTGATATAACAAAATGAAATGCTATTGTAAAAAAGAGAGACACTCACACTTTAACCCTAAAAAGGGTTCTGAGGAGATGGGAAAGAATTATCCCCTTGCAGATGGATAAAAAAAAAAAAGAATGGTGTCAGAGGGAACTTATCAGAGGCAGAAATTGCTCATTGCTCAAGAAACCTCTCGAAACCTCTGGAGGAACCCTAGGGTTCCATGGAACTCATAGCAACCTCTGGAGGATCCATAGGGTTCCATGGAGCCCATAGCAACCTCTGGAGGAACCCTAGGGTTCCATGGAACTCATAGCAACCTCTGAATGATCCATAGGGTTCCATGAAGCCTATAGAAACCTTATGGAGGAATCCTAGATTTCCATAGAACCCTGGTTGAGAAACCCTGATCTAACCCATCTAAATGTTATTGTAACCTCAAGCAACCTCTGGAGGAACCCTATGGTTCCATGGAACTCATAGCAACCTCTGAGTGATCCATAGGGTTCCATGAAGCCTATAGAAACCTTATGGAGGAATCCTAGATTTCCATAGAACCCTGGTTGAGAGAAGGGGAGTGTCTGGCGACGTAGGTCTACGTCGCCAGACGTTATTGAGCCACTTTGCCACAGTAGAGCTCCAGTAAGCAGCGGTAAAGTGGTTAAAATATTATATATTTTTTTGGACTTTATGTGGAACTCTAGCAGTATTATTATTAATTGTATTGTTCTTATGCACATGTGATTAAGCTTATTTGCACATTTAAATACACATTTGCACTATGTATGATTTGCACACTCCAAGGACACTTTTTTTGTATGCACTTTAGGGGTGAATGATGTACTAGTAGGAGTTTTACTTAGTTTTATCAGTATATTTATTATTGCACATTCATTATTTTACACCCTTTTTGCGCTGTGTATTGTAACCTTTACTATTTAAAATATTAGAATTTTTGAGCAGCAGCACTTTGGGTTTTGATCAACACATCCATAGCGCAGAGACACTTTTTTGTTCATTTTATAGGTAGTCCCTCAATCTAATACTCACCCTTGATATAGTTTTCTGTTTGTGCAACCGGTTTTACCCTATTTGTGCCCTAAATAAATCAGACAACGTTCTCTGTATAAATTACTTGTAGCACCACCCCCGCAGGAGCTGCTGATTAGATTATTGGGTCTACGTCCTGCCTAACAACCCACAGAATTGGCTCGAACCCTCCCTAGGCACAACTGACCCAGAATAGGACTGGAATACCAAATGGCTACACAGATTGGAATATAACACTTCAATAAATAATAATGACCTGTTACCTCTCTCCAGCTGCAGTCCTTCTGGGTAATACAAGGTGACCACACACAAGCTTGCTTTTAAACAGGAAAGTTATTTACTGTGAATCAAATAAACAGTTTCGATACAGTAAAATATGACTTTGTAAAAGGGTATACTAATTAATTAATCAAAGATAAGATAAATACTGTGATATCACTCCTCAAGGGCACATTAATTGTTTCAGGAAATGTCTCAGAGCCTATAGGACCGCCATCTTAATCACTATTATACTTTTGGATATAAGGCTCAGCATTCAGTTAGACACAGTATCAGAATGTCAGACCTATCTGAGTCCGCTGTTTCTTCTTTATATCTTCGCTAGCAACGTTGGTGCACTCGCAATTTGTAATCCACATTGAGGATGGGTGATCAATAGAGAGAATGGCAGCAAACAGTTAGTAATCACCGCGGGGTGTCTGTGCAGGATTGCCGGTAAAACTTCTGTGAGAGATGTACTGGGCCACCTGGTATATTGCCTTCTACTACTCTAAGGCTAATCCTGACTAAAGTTACTTCTTTGATAGATAGAGTCAGTTTTTGGGCAGGTGCCCTCTCACCAACAGGACTGTCTCCCAGGAAGCCTCGGCTGCTGTCTCAGTCTCCGGCCTCTGTCACCAGCCGCGCTAGGTATTTGGGGTGGATGAGTCTGGTCTCTGTAGAACATCGATGGGACCTCCAGGAGGGATCCTCTACTGGAGATGAAACACTGCAACTTAGTCACTTAAGGCCCAGGAGTTTCGGCCTAGCATACAGCATCAGCCCACAGCACTGGCATCCTGCTTGTCTCACTGTGTCTTTCCCAAGAGAGTGAGCCTGGCTCCTCCCTTCCTTTATAAAGCTTCCCCCAGAAGGCTGTGCGGTGCAGCAGTGCACCCTGGTATTCTCAAAGCACTATGGGCGATGAAGACTGCTCAACTTCCTGAAAGGAAAATAACATCAAAAGACATTCCATAGCCGCTGCAATGTGTCCTTTTGGCCACTAGATGGAGCCGAGTTCCTCTCAAATGTCAAGCAGCAGTCTTTTAGAACTTGTATAATGGAAGACCCCGCTACACACTCCCCCCACTTGAGAAACTTTGGTCCCCAAAGAGGACAACAGCATGTACTCCAGTGCATATGTTGGCAGTACACAAAAAAAAACATTAACATATGCATAACAGGGAATCATCTTCCTTTTCATAAGCAGAGTTCAAACTTAACAACTGCATATTACAACACAGGTTCGACATAGGAACCTCCCACCAATTGTCAGGGGAGGGAAGGTAATTCTGTTCACAGACCCCTGACACTTGAGTGGCTTGTACAGATGTGCCTGGGGGTGAGCTAGGGTTGTCCTCCACCAAATCTGCGGTGGAAGAACTAGGCTGATCAAGAGTTCGTTTGGAAGTAAAGATAGCCTCTTCTGAGCATTCACCCAATTGGTCATAGGTCAGTCTTTTGGGCGGGTGAATGACTCTTCTTTCCCTCTGTTCTTTGGGATGCACGATCTCAGAGGTACTAGGACCAGCCACTTCTGGGGATTCTTCAATGTCCTCCTCCTCATGTTCCAACACACAGGAATCTGATGCTTCAAGAGCGGTCAGTTCTTCTTCAGAGGAAGGTGCAACCTCCTCCTCAGGATCTTCATCATCAACTACTTCTTCTGGAAGCATGTGGAAAGGTATGAATTCGGGGGCTTCCGCCCGAAGGGTTCCTCTGTCAGCCAATTCGGATGAAGACAGGGAGGCAGGTGTGGGTTCTGGTAACTGAGACGACCACATCCAGTCAGGTACCTCCTCTTCATCTTCCAGATCTTCAGATGGAGAATTTCCCTCCCTCACATCTGGGAGTGTCGACTGAGATCTGGTGACTGGTCTGGACAGGCGAGAGGTCGAAGGGGTCTCTGGCGAATCTACGACAGGAGGCATGCGAACTGCTTCAGAGAGAGGCAGTAAATGGTTCCTATGCCAAGTCTTCAATGGACCCACACTTCCTTCAGGCCGAATTTGATACACAGGGAGGTTTGGTAGTTGCTTGCAGATAACATAAGGTTGGGACTTCCAGCGGTCTGCCAACTTGTGTTTTCCCGGGACACCCAAGTTCCTCAACAATACCCTGTCCCCTGGTTGCAAGTCTTGGATCCGAACTTTTAAGTCGAAATTCCTTTTATTCCTCAGTCCACGTTGATCAGATGTGGCCTGAGCTTTATCATAGGCCGATTTCAGACTCTTCCGCAGTCGGTCCACATATCCCTTGTGCGATGCTGAAGAGGTGTGATCGGGCGAGATGCCAAAGGCCAAATCCACTGGCAATCGAGCCTCTCGTCCAAACATTAGACGATAAGGGGAATATCCAGTAGCATCACTGACAGTACTGTTGTAGGCATGCACAATGGCAGCTACATGTTTGCCCCAATGCTGTTTCTTCTCTGAGCTTAAAGTCCCCAACATATCCAAAAGAGTCCTGTTAAATCTTTCCGGCTGGGCATCCCCTTGTGGATGGTAGGGAGTAGTTCTAGTCTTTTGGATGCCTAACAGATCTAACAGTCTCTTGATCAGTCTGCTTTCAAAGTCTCTTCCCTGATCTGAATGGAGGCGTTGTGGTAACCCATAGTGTACAAAGAACTTTTCTACAAGAACTTTGGCTACTGTAGAGGCCTTCTGATCCCTTGTTGGGAATGCTTGGGCGTATCTGGTAAAATGGTCTGTTACCACAAGGACATTCCCTTGGCCACTCAGATCAGGCTCTAGGCAAAGGAAATCAATGCACACCAGTTCCATGGGTCCCTGGCTTTGCAGATGGCCCATTGGGGCTGCTTGACGTGGCAGAGTCTTCCTTTGTATACATCGGACACAAGAATGACAGTATCCTTCAACTTCGGCCCTCATACAGGGCCAGTAGAACCTGTCTCTGACAAGCTGAAAAGTTCTTTCAGGTCCCAGATGGCCATGATTATCATGAAGAGCAGCCAGAACTCTCTCCCTGTATTTAGCTGGTAAGAACAGTTGCCACTTCTCCTCCAGATCTTCAGATGGGCCTCTTCGGTAGGCCACCCCTTCTCGGATCTGTAACCGGGTCCACTCTCTATGCAACAGACGGGCCCCCTGAGGAGAGTCGGTGAGAAGCAACTCAGGGCGCTGGATCTCCAAGGCTTCCAAAAGAAGTTTTCCCAGAGGGTCTTCCAGCTGCTCCTTCCTCAAGTCCCTTTTGGACAGCCGGGGTAAATCTTCCCCTTCAACCTGGGTCACCCTGCAATAGTATTTGGGTACTCCGACAGCCGAAACCCCAATCTCTTCGGCTCTTGATCCTCCTCTGGATCGAAGTTCAGTTCCCTGATATAGGGCACGCACCCCTTCTGGAGCCAAATGGGTCCATTCTTCATCAGGTTCGTGTGGTGCATGCAACCTTCTGGATAGGGCATCTGCATCCCTGTTCCCGATTCCTGGCCGATACTTCAGGCTGAAGTTGAAGCTAGAGAGGGCAGCCAACCATCTGTGTCCTGTTGCATCCAGCTTAGCTGTAGTCAACAGATAGGTAAGGGGATTATTATCCGTCTTGACAATGAATTCAGCTCCGTACAGGTAATCTTTCAGTTTGTCGACCACTGCCCACTTTAAGGCCAGGAATTCAAGTTTGTGGGTAGGATAATTCCTTTCAGCAGGTAGTAGACTCCTGCTCACGTAGGCTACGGGTCGCAGGTGACCCCCATGTTCCTGGTAGAGTACCCCACCCAGCCCATCTCGGCTGGCATCGACATGTAGTTCATATGGTTTCGTGGGGTCTGCGTAGGCCAACACAGGGGCAGTGGTTAGATTCTTTTTCAACTGAATGAAAGCCCCTTCACATTCTGGGGTCCACTGATCCTGGATGGACTCCTTGGCCTTCCGGGGTCCCATGGTGGACTTCATTGGCTTGACCAGTTCAGGAACGTCATCTTCTTCGTTCTTTAGTAACTCATTGAGGGGTCGGGCAATCTTGGCGAACCCCTCTACAAACCTCCTGTAATAGGAGCAAAAACCCAGGAACGACCGAAGTTCGGTCACATTTGTAGGTCTCGGCCAGGAGGCGACAGCATCCAGCTTGTCCGGGTCGGTGGCCACCCCTTCTTCAGACACGATGTGGCCCAGGTAATGGACCGAGGACTGATAGAATTGGCACTTCTCAGGAGAAAGTTTCAGGCCTTCTTCATGTAGCCTCTTCAGGACCTTTTCCAACCTCTCCTCGTGTTCTTCCAAAGTTCTGCCAAACACGATAACATCATCCAAGTATACCAGTACCTCTATCAAATTCATATCTCCAACGGTCCTTTCCATCAGCCTTTGGAAGGTAGCAGGGGCCCCTGACAATCCCTGAGGCATGCGATTGAACTCAAAGAACCCCACAGGGGTGATGAAGGCTGTCTTCTCCCGATCTTCAGGGTGCATGGGGATCTGATAATACCCACTCTTTAAGTCCATCACACTGAACCACTTCGCCCCTGACAGGCTCTGTAGGGCGTCTTCGATTCGAGGAGTGGTATACTGGTCTGGGATGGTTCTTCTGTTCAGTGTTCGGTAGTCGATACAAAGCCTCAGAGATCCGTTTTTCTTCCGGACTACCACTATCGGAGAAGCATATGGGCTCCTGGATTCTCGAATAACCCCAGTCTTCTTGAGTTCCGCCAGCTGCTGACGTAGATCTTCTAAGTCACCTAAGGGAACTCGCCGGACTCTTTCTCGGAAAGGTTTGTCCTCACTCAGGCGGATCTTATGAGTGGCACTCCTGGCGCATCCCACGTCGAACTCAGCCCTAGAAAATATTCCTCGCCATCCAGCAAGTTGTGCCTTGGCCCTCTTCACCCATTCTGGTGGGAGGGCAGCGTTTCCAGAGCAGAGCTCTTCTATAACATCTTCACCCCTTCCCTCCTCTTTAAGATCAGATGGGACAACTGGGGTAGCCGGGTTAACTTGGCCCAACAGCACTCTGGCCGGTACCTTCACCGGTGTAGTAGAGGTGTTTCTGACACTCACTAAAACCCTTCCATGGTTTTTCTGTAACACCTTCAAAGGGATCACTTCAGGGATTACTTCTATCCCTCTCTCCTCTTCCTGTGGACCTGATTCAAAGATGATAAAAGGGCCCGGCTGTTTCCATGTGAGTTTAACGGAAGCTTTCAGACAAGCCACCTCTCCTGGCTGCAAGACCTTTTCCGTTCTGTCCAACTTCCAGAGTCTTCCAACTCCTTCTGCAGGAGTCTCTTGCTCCAATACTAATCGTTGATAGGCCTGCCGTAGCATGGGGTGAATCCTTGGCGCTGGAGCATCCTGTCCCTGGACCAGTTGTGTCAGGAGGCGCCTTACTAGGTCAGTGTTGGTCCCTACGATGAGAGAGCTTTTGTTGGCCCCTGGCGGACGAGGACAGACCACCGCTAGGGTGTCGAAGGTTTCAGCTTCACCAGCCACTGATGGGTCAAAGGTCAACTTGATTGGCAGATACCCGTCATAGGGAAAACTTTGAGTCCCGATACCCCATATCTCCAGATCTTCCAACTTCTGCAGAGGTAGATGGGTAAGGTGTTTATCATAGAAGTCTCTATACAGAAGAGTCACTTGGGCCCCAGTGTCAAGGAGGGCTCTTGTGTAAATTCCTTCTACCTGGACAGAGACTACAGGGGAAGGCCCGACCAAGTTAGTTGGGAATTCTCTTGAAGTGGCCTTGTTGTCTGATTCAGTTCTCTGCACCCAGGCTCTTTTTTTTTTTTTTCTTCTGGACTTCAGTCCCCTCTGGGCCCGGTGTGCATTGATTTTCCTTCTCTCAGTAGCCTGGAGTATAGAACTAGGGGCGTTGTACCTGGATCTGACTCCCTGACTCAGATTCCCTGAATCATTGAGTCTCTTGGATTCCCTTGAAACTGGCGGGCACCCGGTCGACTCCTTCACGGGTGCCCTCTGAAGTTTTTCCGCTGGCTTGCGAGGTTCTGAGGCGACATTTCCTGGGCTGGGACATACTCCTCTAACATGTCCTACTCCCCCACAGTTGAAACAAGTTAGCGATCTCCTAGGTCTCGGTTCCGGGTCTACTCTAAGGTTAGAAGGTTTATCCGGCTTCTCTGACACGTTCCCATCAGGTAGAGTAGATGCCTGACTAGTCAGGATGGACACCATTTCTATCAACTGGGACACCTGGGTCTTTAGGAGTTCAACTTGCGAGTCACTTTCTTTTGCACTTATCACTCTGACACGAGCAGTTGAGTCAAACTGCCGACTCTTCCTTTTGTTGTCTAACATGACCTCTTCTTCTCTGACCATTCGGATCAGGTCAGGGTATTCCAGAATGCCACCATCTTGGCGAGTTCGCAACAGTATGGCAATGGGATCTAAGGGTTGAGCCCCTCTCAGCACCTGCCGTGCACGAGTCTCATCTACCTTCCGGGGGTCTATCCCTTTCTTTATCAAGATCTGGTGGATGATCTTATCTAGGCGTCTAATAAATTCGGACAACTTCTCTTCCTCTTCTTGGTAACAGTGGTCTAACTGGTAAAGAAGTTCAGCCACGTTCTCCGTCCGACCAAATACATCTTGTAGAATGTCTAGATAATCCTGTGCAGTACAGTTCTTTTTGCTTAGCTTGAGATTACGTACGGCCTCTAGTGCAGGTCCCTTTAAACTTTCTGTGATTCTCTGTTTCTTGTGCTGTTCTGGTACCTCCCACTCTTCCAAAGCCTGAGTGGCGGTATCTAACCACTCTTCAAACCCATCTTCTGTCGAAGGCACAGGCTGTTTCCCAGAGAATGTCCTGAGCTTCCTATATTCAGTCATCAGATAGTTTGGGGAGTCCTTACTACATTTTGCTACGATTTCCCCGAGAACAGCACACAGTTCTGAGCTAAAGGTAGACAAAGGTGGTGACTCTGGACTCCCTTCTTGGACACCTTTTTCTTTGCTGGATCCCCCAGGAGTGGTGGATGAGGGACCTTCAGTAAGGACTTCTGGATGTATTAAGAAAAGTTCTGTTTGGTCAGTAGTCTTTACACTGGTTCCCTTAAAGTAATCAGGGACCCCCTTCCTCCACTCACACAATGCATACGTGTGTGGAACGGTGGTGTCTGTCTTTATGTCAGTCACCCAGAATTTCCTGTCTGTGGACAGTGCCCTTAAAACTGGGAGGAGTTTTTCCTCAGTCCAGACCTCTCCCTTGATTTCAACCACCAGGCCATTTTCCACTACGACATTCTCTTCCCTGCACCACTCGGCTGCAGCGGTAGGATCCATTTCTGCGTTGAGGGGGATTCTGTGGCTGAGAGGGTTGTGTTGCAGGACTGTAGATGATCCCGGACGAGCCCCCACGTGTAGCACCACCCCCGCAGGAGCTGCTGATTAGATTATTGGGTCTACGTCCTGCCTAACAACCCACAGAATTGGCTCGAACCCTCCCTAGGCACAACTGACCCAGAATAGGACTGGAATACCAAATGGCTACACAGATTGGAATATAACACTTCAATAAATAATAATGACCTGTTACCTCTCTCCAGCTGCAGTCCTTCTGGGTAATACAAGGTGACCACACACAAGCTTGCTTTTAAACAGGAAAGTTATTTACTGTGAATCAAATAAACAGTTTCGATACAGTAAAATATGACTTTGTAAAAGGGTATACTAATTAATTAATCAAAGATAAGATAAATACTGTGATATCACTCCTCAAGGGCACATTAATTGTTTCAGGAAATGTCTCAGAGCCTATAGGACCGCCATCTTAATCACTATTATACTTTTGGATATAAGGCTCAGCATTCAGTTAGACACAGTATCAGAATGTCAGACCTATCTGAGTCCGCTGTTTCTTCTTTATATCTTCGCTAGCAACGTTGGTGCACTCGCAATTTGTAATCCACATTGAGGATGGGTGATCAATAGAGAGAATGGCAGCAAACAGTTAGTAATCACCGCGGGGTGTCTGTGCAGGATTGCCGGTAAAACTTCTGTGAGAGATGTACTGGGCCACCTGGTATATTGCCTTCTACTACTCTAAGGCTAATCCTGACTAAAGTTACTTCTTTGATAGATAGAGTCAGTTTTTGGGCAGGTGCCCTCTCACCAACAGGACTGTCTCCCAGGAAGCCTCGGCTGCTGTCTCAGTCTCCGGCCTCTGTCACCAGCCGCGCTAGGTATTTGGGGTGGATGAGTCTGGTCTCTGTAGAACATCGATGGGACCTCCAGGAGGGATCCTCTACTGGAGATGAAACACTGCAACTTAGTCACTTAAGGCCCAGGAGTTTCGGCCTAGCATACAGCATCAGCCCACAGCACTGGCATCCTGCTTGTCTCACTGTGTCTTTCCCAAGAGAGTGAGCCTGGCTCCTCCCTTCCTTTATAAAGCTTCCCCCAGAAGGCTGTGCGGTGCAGCAGTGCACCCTGGTATTCTCAAAGCACTATGGGCGATGAAGACTGCTCAACTTCCTGAAAGGAAAATAACATCAAAAGACATTCCATAGCCGCTGCAATGTGTCCTTTTGGCCACTAGATGGAGCCGAGTTCCTCTCAAATGTCAAGCAGCAGTCTTTTAGAACTTGTATAATGGAAGACCCCGCTACATACTTTTGTGGTATTATGACTCTTTTATTGCTCTGCAACACGTCCATTTTGCTTGACATTGTATTTGGAAATGAGTATTACTGTATATGTTTAGAGGACAAAATGCATAACCCAGACTTTTTCAACCTTTTGAACACAGAGGAACCCTTAAAATAACTTTCCAGTATCAGGAAACCCCTACTAAATATATACTAAGTCATGATACATTAGTGTTATATTCAGTGGGAATGATGTTCCTTACACCTGTAGGTATTGGAAAGAATGATCCCCTTACAGATGGCTAAAAACAAATTATTGGTGTCAGTGAGAAATTATCAGAGGCAGAAATTGCTCATTGCTCAAAAACCTCAAGCAACCTCTGGAGGAACCATAGGGTTCCATGGAACTCATAGCAACCTCTGAATGATCCATAGGGTTCCATGAAGCCTATAGAAACCTTATGGAGGAATCCTAGATTTCCATAGAACCCTGGTTGAGAAACCCTGATCTAACCCATCTAAATGTTATTGTAACCTCAAGCAACCTCTGGAGGAACCCTAGGGTTCCATGGAACTCATAGCAACCTCTGGAGGATCCATAGGGTTCCATGGAGCCCATAGCAACCTCTGGAGGAACCCTAGGGTTCCATGGAACTCATAGCAACCTCTGAATGATCCATAGGGTTCCATGAAGCCTATAGAAACCTTATGGAGGAATCCTAGATTTCCATAGAACCCTGGTTGAGAAACCCTGATCTAACCCATCTAAATGTTATTGTAACCTCAAGCAACCTCTGGAGGAACCCTAGGGTTCCATGGAACTCATAGCAACCTCTGGAGGATCCATAGGGTTCCAAGGAGCCCATAGCAACCTCTGGAGGAACCCTAGGGTTCCATGGAACTCATAGCAACCTCTGAATGATCCATAGGGTTCCATGAAGCCTATAGAAACCTTATGGAGGAATCCTAGATTTCCATAGAACCCTGGTTGAGAAACCTTGATCTAACCCATCTAAATGTTATTGTAACCTCAAGCAACCTCTGGAGGAACCCTATGGTTCCATGGAACTCATAGCAACCTCTGAAAGATCCATAGGGTTCCATGAAGCCTATAGAAACCTTTTGGAGGAATCCTAGATTTCCATAGAACCCTGGTTGAGAATCCCTGATATAACCCATCTAAATGTTAATGTAAAAAAAGAGACACTCACACTTAAACTCTAAAAAGGGTTATGGGGAGATGGGAAAGAATTATCCCCTTACAGATGGCTAAAAAAAATAATAATAATAATGGTGTTAGTGGGAACTTATCAGAGGCAGAAATTTCTCATTGCTCAAGGAACCTATAGAAACCTCTGTAGGAACCCTAGGGTTCCATGGAACTCATAGCAACCTCTGGAGGATCCATAGGGTTCCATGGAGCCCATAGCAACCTCTGGAGGAATCCTAGATTTCCATAGAACCCTGGTTGAGAATCCCTGATATAACCTAACTAAATGTTAATGTAAAAAAGAGACACTCACACTTTAACTCTAAAAAGGGTTATGGGGAGATGGGAAAGAATTATCCCCTTGCAGATGGCAAAAAAAAAAAATAATGGTGTCAGTGGGAACTTATCAGAGGCAGAATTTGCTCATTGCTCAAGGAACCTATAGAAACCTCTGTAGGAACCCTAGGGTTCCATGGAACTCATAGCAACCTCTGGAGGATCCATAAGGTTCCATGGAGCCCATAGCAACCTCTGAAGGAAAAAAAATAAATGGTGTCAGTGAGAAGTTATCAGAGGCAGAAATTGCTCATTGCTCAAGGAACCTCTAGCAACATCTGGAGGGACCCTAGGGTTCCATGGAACGCATAGCAACCTCTGGAGGATCTATACGGTCCCATGAATCCCATAGCAACCTCTGGAGGAATCCTAGAGTTCCATGGAATCCTGGTTGAGAAACCCTGATATAACCCAACTAAATGATATTGTAAAAAAGAGAGACACTACCACTTTAACCCTAAAAAGTGGCATGAGGAGATAGGGATATTTATTGTGCCCAAAATTAGACAAAAAGAAACATATATATAAAAACACATTTATTTTTACATTAAAAATGTGTTTTCCAGTTCATAAAAGCAGTTGTCCACAGCTGAAAATTTCAACATTCAATGTATATAGTGGGATCAGTATGTAAGTATATCCATGGATCAACGCGTTTCACCCAAAAACAGGGCTTCTTTAGGATCCACTTGATTGTAAACTCTTTCATTTAATGCAGCTGAAAAAGAACAAAATGTATATTATTAAAAACAGCCATGTATAGATAATACATAATAATATCATGTATAATGTTTGTTCTGACACTGTAATTTATAGAGTTTACAATAAAGTAGATCCTGAGGAAGCCCCTTTTTGGGGTGAAATTGGTTGAACCATAGATTTACTTACATACTGATCCTACTGTATACATTGAATGTTGAAATTTGCATTTTTCTTTTTGTCTTATTTTGGGTACATTAAATATCCCCATCTCCGCATGACCCTTTTTAGGATTAAAGAGGAATTGTCTCGGTTTTTTACAATTTGATATTATAGGGAGTAGTGCCATGCACTGATGTGACAAGGACTACCACCTATTGCTTTAATTTACAATAAAATTTTACTGTCAAGCAGACAGAGTCACATTTAAGTGTTGCGTGTGTCAAAGAAAGACTCTCACTGGGGAACGGGGGTGGGTAGGTCAAACTGATTCAGATATAAAGTGCCGGCAGCCTGAGGTGCCTCCACATAACCTGCAGCAGCAGTCCAATCTACGGGCCATTGGTAAAAGTTAGGTTATTATAAAAGGGTTGATTTGCATATTTGGTGTGCTCTGGCAAGTGGTCCATCAGTCTGCCCTTGACCCCATGTAATCTGCCAGGATTCAAAAAGAAGGATCAAAGCCACCATGACCATGAAAGGGAACACCGTCAGCCTCAGGAAAGGAGGTTTATAGGTTCCTCGGCAGCAGGTGTTTCATCTGTTGCCCACTTCTGTATGGGCAAGATGAGCTCTTCGACTTTTCCTTTATAATGTCGAGGGAGCTAAACAAGTAAAAGTCCCTCTGATGCCACAAATTATGGGGTCCTTTAGCAGGCACTGGAGCACAAAGAAGCCAATCTACCACAAATCACCAGAGGTTACCAAAGGCAGAGGAACCTGAGTCCTCGGACAGCGCTGTCTTCAGCTATCTCTCCTCAACCAGAAGTCCCAGGGTTTGTGAGGGATGAAACCCACCCCTGGAAGACTACTCAATGTTCTCCTTCTTCTAAATGCATCCTGTGCCTGTTGTAGCCTCACAAGAACCGGGTCAGCATAAAGTGAACCCTGAGACACCAGAAAGTCCCCTTTTTCAGTTTGCTGTACTTCCAGTGCTCCGTCTATTACCCCACACTGTGTCTGCTCCATCAGATTGAGGACAAATGTCTGGAAACAGCATGTTTGTAAACCTTCCCTGCTAAATGGTGAACAGTAGGTTGGTGACCTTTTTACCTATGACCTTTCCTGCCACAAGATGGTGTGGGATTAACAGCCTCTGGACCTGCCCCTGCAGAGCTGACAGAATCTATGCTCCAGTGTTTCTCTTGTCATTTAGCCATACCCGCTGCAAAACTCTGTGGTAGCATTTTGCCTGATTTGTTGGATAGCCTCTTGAACGTTTGAGGAGATTGGTGGTTCTAGGAATAGCTCACCAGAAGAGGGAAATGAGGTGGAAGTGATTTATCCATCACCTAGCACAAGATGGTGTGGGATTAACAGCCTAAGGACCTGCCCCTGCAGAGCTGACAGAATCTATGCTCCAGTGTTTCTCCTGTCCTTTAGCCATAGCTGAAAAACTGAAGGGTAACATTTTGCCTGAGCTGTTGGATAGCCTCTTATATGCTTAGGGAGACTGGTGGTTCTAAGAACAGCTCACCGGAAGAGAGCATTGAGATTAAAGGGACTCATCTGTCACTGTCACCAGGTATCGGGATAGAAAGGGGCACAAGCAGCTACAGCAGTTTGCACCATCTTTCATCCTTCCCTGCTACAGCAAGATGACTCACATCTGGGGGCACACTGACTGTGGTCACTCTGGAATTGAAAGGGGGCACACTGTGGTCAATCTGGGGGCACACTGACTGTGGTCACTCTGGCATTGAAAGGGGACACACTGTGGTCAATCTGGGGGCACACTGGGGTCACTCTGGCATTGAAAGGGGGCACACTGACTGTAGTCACTCTGGCATTGAAAGGGGGCACACTGTGGTCAATCTGGAGGCACACTGTGGTCACTCTGGCATTGAAAGGGGGCACACTGACTGTGGTCACTCTGGCATTGAAAGGGGACACGCTGTAGTCAATCTGGGGGCACACTGTGGTCACTCTGGCATTGAAAGGGGACACACTGTAGTCAATCTGGGGGCACACTGTGGTCACTCTGGCATTGAAAGGGGGCACACTGTGGTCAATCTGGGGGCACACTGACTGTGGTCACTCTGGCATTGAAAGGGGATACGCTGTGGTCAATCTGGGGGCACACTGTGGTCAGAGAGTGGCCCCAGAGTGACCACAGTGTGCACCCTTTCAATGCCAGAATGACCAGTGTGCCCCCAGATTGACCACAGCGTGCCCCCAGAGTGACCACAGTGTGCACCCTTTCAATGCCAGAGTGACCACAGCGTGCCCCCTTTCAATGCCAGTGACCAGTGTGCCCCCAGATTGACCACAGTGTGCCCCCAGAGTGACCACAGCGTGCCCCCATATTGACCACAGTGTGCACCCTTTCAATGCCAGAGTGACCAGTGTGCCCCCAGATTGACCACAGCGTGTCCCCAGATTGACCACAGCGTGTCCCCAGATTGACCACAGCGTGCCCCCAGATTGACCACAGTGTGCACCCTTTCAATGCCAGAGTGACCAGTGTGCCCCCAGATTGACCACAGTATGCACCCAGATTGACCACAGTGTCCTCCCACCTTCTCCGAGTCCTCCGCAGAATCACTCCACTGACGAGGAGGGCAGAGCTGCAGAGCATAGGCTAGGCAGGCAGTGGGCGGTCCGACCGGCGCCCAGCCGGAACTTCATGTGCAGTGCAGCGGTTCATGATGCGACGCGGCGCTTCTTCATGTATACCTACGCGCCCGAAAATGGAGAAAAAGTTTGCCTTCTAGGAAACTTATTAAAGGTAAAGCCCCTGGGAATAAAGCTGCCCTGATGCTTGTATGATCGCACAGCTTGAGTAACGCAGGAAAGCGCGTTACTCAAGCCGTGTAAAATATTTTAGTTACCAATTCTACCAATGTAACTCGTTACATTACTACGTTATCAAAAAAAGTAACGTAGTTACTGTAATCCGTTATATTGTAACTCGTTACCCCCAACACTGCTGGGGGCACACTGGGGTCACTCTGGCATTGAAAGGGGGCACGCTGTGGTCAATCTGGGGGCACACTGTGGTCACTCTGGCATTGAAAGGGGGCACGCTGTGGTCACTCTGGCATTGAAAGGGGGCACGTTGTGGTCACTCTGGCATTGAAAGGGGGCACGCTGGGGTTACTCTGGCATTGAAAGGGGGCACGCTGTGTTCATATATATAAATAAAACAATAAATATTGTATTTTTTTTTTTTTTGTGCACTACAAATAAATATGCATTGGAATTTGTTCATATTTTTTTCAAAAGTAAAGTAATAAGTAGTGAAGTTACTTTTCAAATGCAGTAACGAGTAAAGTAATATCATTACAATTTACAGAAGTAACTAGTAACTAGTTACATTTTTTGTGTAACTACCCCAACACTGACCATGCCTACCAAAAGGGATGATGGTTCTCCAGTACTAATGGCATTGAAATGATTGTGATAGGAGACATGAACTAGGAGATATAACATTTCTTTTATTACATATTATTATTATTCTTATACAGGATTTCTATAGCGCCAGCAGTTTACACAGCGCTTTACAATGTTAGAGGGAGACAATACAGTTACAATACAATAAAATACAAGATGATTAGGAGGGCCCTGCTCAGAAGAGCTTACAATCTAATGGGGTGGGGCAGGTGTTACAAGAGGTTGTAACAGTAGGGAATGAGCTGATGGAAGATTAGTTGGTGGTGTGATAGGCTTCCCTGAAGAGATGAGTTTCCAGGGATCGCCTGAAAGCAGCTAGAGTAGGAGATAGCCGTACAGGTTGAGGTAGGGCATTCCAGAGGATGGGAGAGGCCCTGGAGAAATCCTGGAGGCGAGCATGGGAGGAGGAGACAAGGGAGCTTGAGAGTAGGAGGTCTTGAGAGGAGCGGAGAGGACGGTTTGGGTGATATTTGGAGACAAGATTGGTGATGTTGTTCGGGGCAGAGTTGTGAATGGCTTTGTATGTTATGGTTATTATTTTGAATTTAATTCGCTGGGCAATCGGGAGCCAGTGTAGGGATTGGCAGAGAGGCAGATATGCAGACATTTTGTCATGTACTTGGCTGGAGGCTGAGGTGACAAGAGGGCTACCCTTGCGGCTGAGTGCAGAGTAAACCTGAAGGTGGTGACAGAGGGTGCTATGCCCAAAGATGCACGGGTTGCCTGCAGGTGAAGCTGCCTGATAAAGCCAGATGCAAGGACAATCAAGGTAGAGAAGGTGGTCAGCCAATGATTCTCTGGATGTGCTGGCGGGTTTTGACAGTAGGATAAGCAAGAGCAAGGTCACAAGCCAGGCCGAGGGTCAAACATTGGATGTCAATCAGGAACAGAGGTAGGTAGAGTAGCCGAGGGCAAGTCAGGGTCAAACACAGGAAGACAATCTGGAATAGACAGGAGCAAGTCTGTGAAGCAAGCCGGGTTCAGAGCAAGGAGAGAAACCAGAGCAGCTCAGGGATAAGCCGGGTCGGTAACTGGTAATCAAACAGAAGCACAAGGCACAGGAACACAGGATACAAGCTGAAGATAATCCAGCAATTTAGGATACCCACTGATGTCGTGATATAGGTCAGTGAAAACTGGCAATTAGCATGTTGCGTAAGCGAATGCGCCGTTGCGTATGATGATTCGCCATTGAGTGCCTTTCTCAAATGCGCATGCGCGAATTAATGCGGCCATATTGGGCATTGGAATATTTGCCAGTTCTTCTGAGACTTCTTCCTGACATATTTTGGAGCCTAAAACAGTAGTTGCTCGGTGTTGGTAATTGTTTATAGTTGTCCATTTGACTGCAAGGGATGCACAGGCATTTCGTACATCCACGTAAGGCAGTCCCATTAGTTTATTGTGTTTTTTCTTGTTTCTCTTTGCATTTTGTTGGTTTTATTGTGTTGTTTTGGTTTCTTGTCTGTCCGATGGTTTGAAATTGCAGCCCTGTGGCTGCAGTATCTGACTGCTCGGTGTAAGTAGCTGTCCACGGTTGCTTGGTTTTGGTAGTTGTCCATTGTTTCTTAGTTTTGGTATTTGTCTTTCCTTTCCCTTTCTCCCGGCCTCACTGGAGGAGTTCTTCCCCTGGAAGCGAGGGGCGTTGCTTTGGTTGCTTAGTTTCTGTAGTTGTCCATGGTTGCTTGGTGTTGGTATTTGTCCATGGTTTCTCAATTTTGGTAGTTGTCCATGGTTGCTCAGTGGTGGTCGTTGTCCATGGTTGTCCAACCGCAGTTCCTGGTTCTTTGGAGAATTTTTGATCTTTGGTGGCTTGATCAAACTGTCACCAACATATGAAAAATTGATGAACTTCTCCTGATCTTTTGGCGATATTGCAACCTTTCGTCGATCGCAGTCAATAAATTCAGCTAGTTTTATACTGCTAAATGATGGTTTCTCATGAATCTGTAAAGAGAAAAAGGAATTCAGCGCTGTTTCTAATTGATAAAGAAAATGGTCACAAAGCATGGTGAACCCCAACCCCTGAGGTGCGGCAGATTTCACATAACAGGCTTTCTCCACACTAGCTCCCTATAGTGGTCAAAAGAAACATTAGACTGCATTATTCCACCCTTGAAAAATATCTAAACCCAAGAACAAATGTAGTATTTTTCAGCTTAGACCTTGAACCAACACACCTCTATACAATGGAGATAAGGAGAGGTGGAGGAGTTTTTAACCCTAATCAGAAGAGCAGGCTAGGGTGACAACACTGCTTCTCCATAGATGCAGTACAATGAGTGACCGTTGCCACCCTTGGGCAGGAAATGTGGAGCAGACAAGATTAATTAAAGTGAACCAGGTCTAAACTGTGCACCTGACCCATACACAATAATCATCTCCAGTAATAACTAGAATTAATTAAGACCAGGCCGTATGATTGTGTAGTTATCACAAGTTCATAGACAAGTCTAAAAATACTGTAAAAACATTTGTCTTAGATGGTGAAGAGCCTTCCGGTGAAAATCTTCCCTCACCCTCCAATGTGGTTGGATTCCATTATCCGCATACTTACCAGTCCTGATTCAGGTGGCATGCGTAGCTTTCTTCCTTCTAACTCTGCCCAGTCAATGGTCTTGAAGAATGGGTGGTTCCTAATGTCACTGACTTGGTGTTTTCGTTCATCTTGGTCTTTCCACAGAAGCTGTAAAATAGAATGAAATATAATGAGACACTGAAGGAGCAATAACAATATCTGAGCAATAACAATATCTGAGCAAAAAGCAATAGAGAAGCTGAGCCTCTAAGTATACTTACTCTCTTTAGGAGGTCCTGTAGGTCAGGGTCCATATTCTTTGGATAATCAGGATCCTGGCTGATAGTTCTGTCGATACAATTTTGGAAGGCGTCCTTGCGTTTGTAAAAGGGGTGTTTGCCAACCGCCATCTCATATACTATTACTCCAAGGGAGAAATAGTCAGCCATAGTGAAATAATTCATGTTTTGCAGGACCTGTAGAAACATAACAGAAAGAAAGATGAGCACATTGTAAGAGCAGGCAGGGGAAATAAATGACAACATAGTGACATATGTGATGTAAGAAGCTCATGGAGGACTAAAATCGTGCTCAAACGGCACCAAACTGAGGTGGAGCTTGTGACCATTGGAAGTAGAGAAGGGGTCTCCAAACTTACTAACTTTACTGTCCTTCAGACATTAGGAGGACTATGTGGTTAGTGGGAGTAAAAAACCCTCCTCTTTGGTATTGTGTTGGTGTCAGTGGGAGAAATAGTGCCCTGTCATTAGTATCAGTGGGAGGAATAGTGCCCCATCATTGGTGTCAGTGGGAGGAAGAGTGCCCCATCCTTGGTATCAGTGGGAGGAATAGTGTCCTATCATTGGTATCAGTGGGAGGAATAGTGCCCCATCATTGGTATCAGTGGGAGGAATAATGCCCCCATCATTGGTGTGAGTGGAAGAAAAATGCCTGGCTGATTAAGAAGAAGGAATGGTGCCCCAAGGGCCAGATAAACGCAAGTACTTTGCGTATACTTACTTCTGGGGCCATGTAGATTTCTGTCCCCACAAATCCATTAGTTCTCTTAGACTCGGTGACTCCCCTCACTGCCACTCCAAAATCTGCAATTCTTGCGTATCCGGTGCTGTCTAAGAGAATGTTTTCTGGCTTCAGATCTCTGTGAACGATCTCTTTGGCGTGCAGGAATTGCAAGCCACATATCATTTCCGCCGTTAGGTTTCTGATGGAGAGAAAAAAATACATGGATTAGCATTGAAGTTCATCAAAGACGAGTTAAAGCTAAAGATGAAGTGACTTCTCACTATAGGACATAGGGGTATGGATGTAATCAGCTGGAGGAGCGTGGCTAGGTAACTGCCTGTCCTCAGTGGTCAGCCACCCCCGACTCCACAGTGACCTTAATATAATATTGAACTTACCTTATCTTTGCTCTGGTTGCTTGGTTTCGATAGTTGTCCATGGTTGCCTGGTGTTGGTAGTTATCCATGGTTGCTTGGTGTTGGTAGCTGTCTATAGTTTCGCAATTTCGATAGTTCTCCATGTTTGCTCAGTGGTGGTCGTTGTCCATGGTTGTCCGTTGAATGCAGCTTCTGGCTCTTACTCTCCTTGTTGCAGTCAATGAAATTTAGCTTCTTCTCAGGCTCTTTTGCCCCATACCCACCTTGGATTTAGGAACTCTGAACATCCTACTGCTAATGTCCCCATTTGTGCCCTCTGAATCTTGCTCCCCGCTGGCTAATTCTACATCTTTACCCCCCCCCCCCCCAAAGTCACCTAGTTTAAAAGCTCCTCTAGCTTTTTGGCCATCCTCCGACCCAGTACGGCTGCACCCTCCTCAGTTAGGTGCAATCCGTCCCTCCAAAAGAGTTGGGGGCTTACTGAGAAGACGGCCCAATTCTCCAGGAACCCGAAACCCTCCTTACTACACCAGTTCCTCAGCCATTCGTTAACTTCCTTAATCTGCTGTTGCCTCTCTGGTGTGACTCGAAGTACAGGTTGTATTTCTGAAAATACTACCTTGGAGGTCCTAGTCCTCAACTTAGCTCCTAAGTCCCTGAAATCGTTTAGGATACTCCATTTCCCTCTGCTTATGTCATTGGTACCCACGTGTACCATGACAACTGGGTCTTCCCCAGCCAGTAATGTGTCCACCCGATCCGTGATGCGCCGAATCCGAGCGCCCGGTAAACAACAGACAGTTCGGTGCAAAGGGTCTTTGTGACAGATTGCCTTGACTGCAAATCTAATGATTGAGTCCGCTACCACCAGCACCTGTCTTTCCTTTCCCTATCTCCCGGTCTCACTGGAGGAGTTCTTCCCCTGGCAGCTAGGAACGTCGCTCTGGTTGCTTGGTTTCTGTAGTTGTCCTTGGTTGCTCGGTGTTGGTAGTTGTCCATGGTTGCTTGGTGTTGGTAGTTGTCCATGGTTTCTCAATTTTGGTAGTTGTCCATGGTTGCTTAGTGGTGGTCGTTGTCCATGGTTACTTGGTGTTGGTAGTTGTCCATGGTTGCTTGGTGTTGGTAGTTGTCCATGGTTTCTCAATTTTGGTAGTTGTCCATGGTTGCTCAGTGGTGGTTGTTGTCCATGGTTGTCCAACCGCAGTTCCTGGTTCTTTGGAGAATTTTTGATCTTTGGTGGCTTGATCAAACTGTCACCAACATATGAAAAATTGATGAACTTCTCCTGATCTTTTGGCGATATTGCAACCTTTCGTCGATCGCAGTCAATAAATTCAGCTAGTTTTATACTGCTAAATGATGGTTTCTCATGAATCTGTAAAGAGAAAAAGGAATTCAGCACTGTTTCTAATTGATAAAGAAAATGGTCACAAAGCATGGTGAACTAACAACCCCTGAGGTGCGGCAGAGATTTCACATAACAGGCTTTCTCCACACTAGCTCCCTATAGTGGTCAAAAGAAACATTAGACTGCATTATTCCACCCTTGAAAAATATCTAAACCCAAGAACAAATGTAGTATTTTTCAGCTTAGACCTTGAACCAACACACCTCTATACAATGGAGATAAGGAGAGGTGGAGGAGTTTTTAACCCTAATCAGAAGAGCAGGCTAGGGTGACAACACTGCTTCTCCATAGATGCAGTACAATGAGTGACAGTTGCCACCCTTGGGCAGGAAATGTGGAGCAGACAAGATTAATTAAAGTGAACCAGGTCTAAACTGTGCACCTGACCCATACACAATAATCATCTCCAGTAATAACTAGAATTAATTAAGACCAGGCCGTATGATTGTGTAGTTATCACAAGTTCATAGACAAGTCTAAAAATACTGTAAAAACATTTGTCTTAGATGGTGAAGAGCCTTCCGGTGAAAATCTTCCCTCACCCTCCAATGTGGTTGGATTCCATTATCCGCATACTTACCAGTCCTGATTCAGGTGGCGTGCGTAGCTTTCTTCCTTCTAACTCTGCCCAGTCAATGGTCTTGAAGAATGGGTGGTTCCTAATGTCACTGACTTGGTGTTTTCGTTCATCTTGGTCTTTCCACAGAAGCTGTAAAATAGAATGAAATATAATGAGACACTGAAGGAGCAATAACAATATCTGAGCAATAACAATATCTGAGCAAAAAGCAATAGAGAAGCTGAGCCTCTAAGTATACTTACTCTCTTTAGGAGGTCCTGTAGGTCAGGGTCCATATTCTTCGGATAATCAGGATCCTTGCTGATAGTTCTGTCGATACAATTTTGGAAGGCGTCCTTGCGTTTGTAAAACGGGTGTTTGCCAACCGCCATCTCATATACTATTACTCCAAGGGAGAAATAGTCAGCCATAGTGAAATAATTCATGTTTTGCAGGACCTGTAGAAACATAAGAAAAAGAAAAATGAGCACATTGTAAGAGCAGGCAGGGGAAAGAAATGACAACATAGTGACATATGTGATGTAAGAAGCTCATGGAGGACTAAAATCGTGCTCAGACGGCACCAAACTGAGGTGGAGATTGTGACCATTGGAGTTAGAGAAGGGGTCTCCAAACTTACTAACTTTACTGTCCTTCAGACTATGTGGTTAGTGGGAGTAAAAAACCCTCCTCTTTGGTATTGTGTTAGTGTCAGTGGGAGGAATAGTGCCCCATCATTTGTATCAGTGGGAGGAATAGTGCCCCCATCATTGGTGTCAGTGGGTGGAATAGTGCCCCATCATTGGTATCAGTGGGAGGAATAGTGCCCCATCATTAGTATCAGTGGGAGGAATAGTACCCCATCATTAGTATCAGTGGGAGGAATAGTGCCCCATCGTTGGTATCAGTGGGAGGAATAGTGTCCCATCATTGGTATCAGTGGGAGGAATAGTGCCCCATCATTGGTATCAGTGGGAGGAATACTGCCCCATCATTGGTATCGGTGGGAGGAATAGTGCCCCATCATTGGTGTCAGTGGGAGGAATAGTGCCCCCATCATTGGTATCAGTGGGAGGAATAGTGCCCCATAATTGGTGTCAGTGGGAGGAATAGTGCCCTGTCATTAGTATCAGTGGGAGGAATAGTACCCCATTATTGGTATCAGTGGGAGGAATAGTACCCCATCATTGGTGTCAGTGGGAGGAATAGTGCCCCATCCTTGGTATCAGTGGGAGGAATAGTGCCCCATCATTGGTATCAGTGGGAGGAATAGTGCCCCATCATTGGTGTCAGTGGGAGGAATAGTGCCCCATCCTTGGTATCAGTGGGAGGAATAGTGTCCTATCATTGGTATCACTGGGAGGAATAGTGCCCCATCCTTGGTATCAGTGGGAGGAATAGTGTCCTATCATTGGTATCAGTGGGAGGAATAGTGCCCCATCATTGGTATCAGTGGGAGGAATAGTGCCCCATCATTGGTATCAGTGGGAGGAATAGTGCCCCATCATTGGTGTGAGTGGAAGAAAAATGCCTGGCTGATTAAGAAGAAGGAATGGTGCCCCAAGGGCCAGATAAACGCAAGTACTTTGCGTATACTTACTTCTGGGGCCATGTAGATTTCTGTCCCCACAAATCCATTAGTTCTCTTAGACTCGGTGACTCCCCTCACTGCCACTCCAAAATCTGCAATTCTTGCGTTGTCCGGTGCTGTCTAAGAGAATGTTTTCTGGCTTCAGATCTCTGTGAATGATCTCTTTGGCGTGCAGGAATTGCAAGCCACATATAATTTCCGCCGTTAGGTTTCTGATGGAGAGAAAAAAATACATGGATTAGCATTGAAGTTCATCAAAGACCAGTTAAAGCTAAAGATGAAGTGACTTCTCACTATAGGACATAGGGGTATGGATGTAATCAGCTGGAGGAGCGTGGCTAGGTAACTGCCTGTCCTCAGTGGTCAGCCACCCCCAACTCCACAGTGACCTTAATATAATATTGAACTTACCTTATCTTTGCTCTGGTTGCTTGGTTTCGATAGTTGTCCATGGTTGCCTGGTGTTGGTAGTTATCCATGGTTGCTTGGTGTTGGTAGTTGTCTATAGTTTTTCGATAGTTGACATGGATAGTTGTCCATGTTTGCTCAGTGGTGGTCGTTGTCCATGGTTGTCCGTTGAATGCAGCTTCTGGCTCTTACTCTCCTTGTTGCAGTCAATGAAATTTTGCTTCTTCTCAGGCTCTTTTGCCCCATACCCACCTTGGATTTAGGAACTCTGAACACCCTACTGCTAATGTCCCCATTTTGCCCTCTGAATCTTGCTCCCCGCTGGCTAATGCTACATCTTTACCCCCCCCCCCCCCGGTCACCTAGTTTAAAAGCTCCTCTAACTTTTTGGCCATCCTCCGACCCAGTACGGCTGCACCCTCCTCAGTTAGGTGCAATCCGTCCTTCCAAAAGAGTCGGGGGCTGACTGAGAAGACGTCCCAATTCTCCAGGAACCCGAAACCCTCCTTACTACACCAGTTCCTCAGCCATTCGTTAACTTCCCTAATCTCCCGCAGCCTCTCTGGTGTGACTCGAAGTACAGGTAGTATTTCTGAAAATACTACCTTGGAGGTCCTAGTCCTCAACTTAGCTCCTAAGTCCCTGAAATCGTTTAGGACACTCCATTTCCCTCTGCTTATGTCATTGGTACCCACGTGTACCATGACAACTGGGTCTTCCCCAGCCCCAGCCAGTAATCCGTCCACCCGATCCATGATGCGCCGAATCCGAGCGCCCGGTAAACAACAGACAGTTCGGTGCAAAGGGTCTTTGTGACAGATTGCCTTGACTGCAAATCTAATGATTGAGTCCCCTACCACCAGCACCTGTCTTTCCTTTCCCTTTCTCCCGGTCTCACTGGAGGAGTTCTTCCCCTGGCAGCTAGGGGCATCGCTCTGGTTGCTTGGTTTCTGTAGTTGTCCATGGTTGCTTGGTGTTGGTAGTTGTCCATGGTTTCTCAATTTTGGTAGTTGTCCATGGTTGCTCAGTGGTGGTTGTTGTCCATGGTTGCTTGGTGTTGGTAGTTGTCCATGGTTGCTTGGTGTTGGTAGTTGTCCACGGTTTCTCAATTTTGGTAGTTGTCCATGGTTGCTCAGTGGTGGTTGTTGTCCATGGTTGTCCAACCGCAGTTCCTGGTTCTTTGGAGAATTTTTGATCTTTGGTGGCTTGATCAAACTGTCACCAACATATGAAAAATTGATGAACTTCTCCTGATCTTTTGGCGATATTGCAACCTTTCGTCGATCGAAGTCAATAAATTCAGCTAGTTTTATACTGCTAAATGATGGTTTCTCATGAATCTGTAAAGAGAAAAAGGAATTCAGCACTGTTTCTAATTGATAAAGAAAATGGTCACAAAGCATGGTGAACCCCAACCCCTGAGGTGCGGCAGATTTCACATAACAGGCTTTCTCCACACTAGCTCCCTATAGTGGTCAAAAGAAACATTAGACTGCATTATTCCACCCTTGAAGAATATCTAAACCCAAGAACAAATGTAGTATTTTTCAGCTTAGACCTTGAACCAACACACCTCTATACAATGGAGATAAGGAGAGGTGGAGGAGTTTTTAACCCTAATCAGAAGAGCAGGCTAGGGTGACAACACTGCTTCTCCATAGATGCAGTACAATGAGTGACCGTTGCCACCCTTGAGCAGGAAATGTGGAGCAGACAAGATTAATTAAAGTGAACCAGGTCTAAACTGTGCACCTGACCCATACACAATAATCATCTCCAGTAATAACTAGAATTAATTCAGACCAGCCCATATGATTGTGTAGTTATCACAAGTTCATAGACAAGTCTAAAAATACTGTAAAAACATTTGTCTTAGATGGTGAAGAGCCTTCCGGTGAAAATCTTCCCTCACCCTCCAATGTGGTTGGATTCCATTATCCGCATACTTACCAGTCCTGATTCAGGTGGCGTGCGTAGCTTTCTTCCTTCTAACTCTGCCCAGTCAATGGTCTTGAAGAATGGGTGATTCTTGATGTCACTGACTTGGTGTTTTCGTTCATCTTGGTCTTTCCACAGAAGCTGTAAAATAGAATGAAATATAATGAGACACTGAAGGAGCAATAACAATATCTGAGCAATAACAATATCTGAGCAAAAAGCAATAGAGAAGCCGAGCCTCTAAGTATACTTACTCTCTTTAGGAGGTCCTGTAGGTCAGGGTCCATATTCTTCGGATAATCAGGATCCTCGCTGATAGTTCTGTCGATACAATTTTGGAAGGCGTCCTTGCGTTTGTAAAACGGATGTTTGCCAACCGCCATCTCATATACTATTACTCCAAGGGAGAAATAGTCAGCCATAGTGAAATAATTCATGTTTTGCAGGACCTGTAGAAACATAAGAGAAAGAAAGATGAGCACATTGTAAGAGCAGGCAGGGGAAAGAAATGACAACATAGTGACATATGTGATGTAAGAAGCTCATGGAGGACTAAAATCGTGCTCAGACGGCACCAAACTGAGGTGGAGCTTGTAACCATTGGAGTTAGAGAAGGGGTCTCCAAACTTACTAACTTTACTGTCCTTCAGACATTAGGAGGACTATGTGGTTAGTGGGAGTAAAAAACCCTCCTCTTTGGTATTGTGTTAGTGTCAGTGGGAGGAATAGTGCCCCATCATTAGTATCAGTGGGAGGAATAGTGCCCCATCATTTGTATCAGTGGGAGGAATAGTGCCCCCATCATTGGTGTCAGTGGGTGGAATAGTGCCCCATCATTGGTATCAGTGGGAGGAATAGTGCCCCATCATTAGTATCAGTGGGAGGAATAGTACCCCATCATCAGTATCAGTGGGAGGAATAGTGCCCCATCGTTGGTGTCAGTGGGAGGAATAGTGCCCCCATCATTGGTGTCAGTGGGAGGAATAGTGCCCCCATCATTAGTATCAGTGGGAGGAATAGTGCCCCATCATTGGTATCAGTGGGAGGAATAGTGTCCCATCATTGGTATCAGTGGGAGGAATAGTGCCCCATCATTGGTATCAGTGGGAGGAATACTGCCCCATCATTGGTATCGGTGGGAGGAATAGTGCCCATCATTGGTGTCAGTGGGAGGAATAGTGCCCCCATCATTGGTATCAGTGGGAGGAATAGTGCCCCATAATTGGTGTCAGTGGGAGGAATAGTGCCCCATCATTGGTATCAGTGGGAGGAATAGTGCCCCCATCATTGGTGTCAGTGGGAGGAATAGTGCCCCATCATTGGTATCAGTGGGAGGAATAGTGCCCCATCATTGGTATCAGTGGGAAGAATAGTGCCCCATCGTTGGTGTCAGGGGGAGGAATAGTGCCCCATCATTGGTATCAGTGGGAGGAATGGTGCCCCATCATTGGTATCAGTGGGAGGAATGGTGCCCCATCATTGGTATCAGTGGGAGGAATAGTGTCCCATCATTGGTATCAGTGGGAGGAAAGGTGCCCCATCGTTGGTGTCAGTGGGAGGAATAGTGTCCCATCATAGGTATCAGTGGGAGGAATGGTGCCCCATCGTTGGTGTCAGTGGGAGGAATAGTGTCCCATCATAGGTATCAGTGGGAGGAATAATGCCCCATCATTGGTATCAGTGGGAGGAATAGTGCCCCATCATAGGTATCAGTGGGAGGAATAGTGCCCCATCATAGGTATCAGTGGGAGGAATGGTGCCCTATCGTTGGTGTCAGTGGGAGGAATAGTGTCCCATCATAGGTATCAGTGGGAGGAATAGTGCCCCATCATTGGTATCAGTGGGAGGAATAGTGTCCTATCATTGGTATCAGTGGGAGGAATAGTGCCCCATCATTGGTATCAGTGGGAGGAATAGTGCCCCCATCATTGGTGTGAGTAGAAGAAAAATGCCTGGCTGATTAAGAAGAAGGAATGGTGCCCCAAGGGCCTGATAAATGCAAGCACTTTGCGCATACTTACTTCTGGGGCCATGTAGATTTCTGTCCCCGCAAATCCATTAGTTCTCTTAGACTCGGTGACTCCCCTCACTGCCACTCCAAAGTCTGCAATTCTTGCGTGTCCGGCGCTGTCTAAGAGAATGTTTTCTGGCTTCAGATCTCTGTGAACGATCTCTTTGGCGTGCAGGAATTGCAAGCCGCATATCATTTCCGCCGTTAGGTTTCTGATGGAGAGAAAAAAATACATGGATTAGCATTGAAGTTCAATAAAGACCAGTTAAAGCTAAAGATGAAGTGACTTCTCACTATAGGACATAGGGGTATGGATGTAATCAGCTGGAGGAGCGTGGCTAGGTCACTGCCTGTACTCAGTGGTCAGCCACCCCCCCGACCCTGATATTGAACTTACCTTATCTTGTCCACAGGTAGTCGAGCTGATGGTTTCATCAGTTCACGGAGCTCCCCTTCGCTTAGATACTCCATTACAAAGATCAGATGAGTCTATAAAAATAAGAAAAACAGGTTACGTTAATGAGATTGAAGATTTCAGATTGGGAAGGAATATATGTAGACGCGCACACTGGCAGACAGTGAATTGTGACATCTTTACTAAGTGCTTCCGGGGGGAACTGAGAGACAGGTGACAAAGACACTGGAATTTCTTGTCTGGCTGTTAGGGTGATCCAATGACTTCCATACTTTGGTTCCCAAACCTGGAAGATGCATTTAGATTGGGAGTCCTGACTTCTCCTGTCTTGCTAGTTATAGACTTGTTCTGGCTCAGTGACTCAGCTTTGAGACAGCTAGCAAAGTCTGAACACTATCATCTTATGGGGTAGGGGATGCTTAGCCTTGTGTAGGTTTTGACTTCCAAAAAAGTCACCATTTGCAGAACAATTGTAGGGGGTCTGGATGAGTAGGGAAGCACAGTAAAGGGAGGAGATGAAGAAATTGATAGATGAAAAGACTTACCTTTGTCTGGAATGATCCGTACATATGGACAATGGATGGGTTCTCTCTGCTTGCTTCCAGGATGTATCTCTCCGTAAGGGCAACACCGGGATCATTTGCCAGGAGTTGTGTCTTGCTGACAAACTTCACCGCTAGCTTTTGGTCAGTGGCGGGATGGGTGGCCAACACCACTTTGCCAAAGCTCCCCTCTCCAACCACCTTATAGAAGGTGAAGCTATTCAATTGTAGTTTGGGTGACTTGCCCTTCATGATATTGCTGGGTGGAGCCAGCTCAGATGTATTTTTGTTGGCGGTGGGGATGGACGGAGTTGGAAAAGACTTTTTACTTTCAACATCCCTGCTTACCGGAGATCGGTCATTCAACTTTCCACTGTCAATTTTGCTCTGTGGATTCAGCCCATGCATTTTGGCTCCAAGAGGTGAAGACACCAGAGGTGATGGCTTACTCTTTGGAGGTTTTTTGCTTTTTAAGGTGCTGGTAGATGGAGCCAAAAATATTTTTTTAACTTCAGTGGTGGAAGGAGTGGTCAGATTTTGTTGGTCCTCCATAACTGCATTTGATTTAGTGAATTTAATCTCACTGTTGGATGGAACCAGTGTTTTCTCACCCTTCCCTGTGTTTGATGCAACCAGATTTTTCTGGTCTTCCATTGCTTTGTCCAGTTTAGGTATTAGACGCTCACTGGTAGTAGTAGCCAGTGGAGTCTTCTTATTATCCTTCTTTGGTGGGATGACTGGGCATTGCTGGTCATTCAACTTTCCACTGTCAATTTTGCTCTGTGGATTCAGCCCATGCATTTTGGCTCCAAGAGGTGAAGACACCAGAGGTGATGGCTTACTCTTTGGAGGTTTTTTGCTTTTTAAGGGGCTGGTGGATGGAGCCAAACATATTTTTTTTACTTCAGTGGTGGAAGGAGTGGTCAGATTTTGTTGGTCCTCCATAACTGCATTTGATTTAGTGAATTTAATCTCACTGTTGGATGGAACCAGTGTTTTCTCACCCTTCCCTGTGTTTGATGCAACTAGATTTTTCTGGTCTTCCATTGCTTTGTCCAGTTTAGGTATTAGACGCTCACTGGTAGTAGTAGCCAGTGGAGTCTTCTTATTATCCTTCTTTGGTGGGATGACTGGGCATTGCTGGTCATTCAACTTTCCACTGTCAATTTTGCTCTGTGGATTCAGCCCATGCATTTTGGCTCCAAGAGGTGAAGACACCAGAGGTGATGGCTTACTCTTTGGAGGTTTTTTGCTTTTTAAGGGGCTGGTGGATGGAGCCAAACATATTTTTTTGACTTCAGTGGTGGAAGGAGTGGTCAGATTTTGTTGGTCCTCCATAACTGCATTTGATTTAGTGAATTTAATCTCACTGTTGGATGGAACCAGTGTTTTCTTACCCTTCCCTGTGTTTAATGCAACTAGATTTTTCTGGTCTTCCATTGCTTTGTCCAGTTTAGGTATTAGACGCTCACTGGTAGTAGTAGCCAGTGGAGTCTTCTTATTATCCTTCTTTGATGGGATGACTGGGCATTGCTGGTCATTCAACTTTCCACTGTCAATTTTGCTCTGTGGATTCAGCCCATGCATTTTGGCTCCTAGAGGTGATGGCTTACTCTTTTTGGACTTTGGAGGTTTTTTGCTCTTTAAGGGGCTGGTGGTGTCCAGTTTGGTTATTATACTCTCACTGGTAGTAGTAGCCAGTGGAGTCTTCTCATTATCCTTCTTGGATGGGATGACTGGGCATTGCTGGTCTTCCACAGTCAGAGATACTGTAGTTACCTCAACCTTATCCCCACTGGTGGATTGAACCAGTGAGGTTTCTGCCTTCTCCTTGGTAGATGGGATGAGTGCATTTTGTTGGTCCTCAATGGACATAGCCGGTGATGTTGGCTCGCTGTCACTGGTGGTTGGATCCAGTGCAGAAGTCTCACCCTCAATGGTGGATGGGATGAATACATTTTCTTTGTCCTCCACGGACATAGCCGGTGTTGTTGGCTCGCTGTCACTGGTGGATGGATCCAGTGCAGAAGTCTCACCCCCAATGGTGGATGGGATGAGTGCGTTATGTTGGTCCTCCATGGACATAGCCGGTGTTGTTGGCTCGCTGACACTGGTGGATGAATCCAGTGCAGAGGTCTCACCCTCAATGGTGGATGGGATGAGTGCATTTTTTTCATCCTCCACGGACATAGCCGGTGTTGTTGGCTCGCTGACACTGGTGGATGGATCCAGTGCAGAAGTCTCACCCCCAATGGTGGATGGGATGAGTGCATTATGTTGGTCCTCCATGGACATAGCCGGTGTTG